>NW_016690187.1:11587587-11758598 GCF_001604755.1 Lepidothrix coronata
ACCTTTGTTGTTCTTTTTTATCTTTCTCTTTTTTACCTTTTTTTTTTTTTTTTTTTTTTTTACCTGGCATTAGCTTTTGGCGAGCAGCTTTATTAACAAGTCTCAGGTTCTCCACTGAGGAGAAAAATTCATCTCGCATCAAGCTGTGTCTGAGGTTCCATTTGGTACCTCTAAGGTAACAAAGAAAACGTATTCATCCTAACTGGCTGTGGAAGGTAGTTTGCTGCCGTGGAGGTGGAGCAGGGTGAGCTCTAGATGCAGGATTTTCATCTGTGTCATCATGTCCCCTCGGTTGCTAAGCAGTGGTGACCACATCTGTGGGAAGATGGAAGAAAGCACACAGAGGAGAGAGCAACAGGAAAAGCCAGGAAAAACAGCAGGTTCTCCTCTGGAGCAACCTTATCTGCTGGGTATTTGTATAGAAAATAAACACCTGATGCCTTAGTTGTTCTTACGCACCTGTTACCTTAACTCTAAACTTCTGGCATTCCATCTTATTGTTTAGGTAGAGCAAAGTTATTTTACTCAACCAAATTGATTTGTCGTGACTTTTGTACAAAGAGTAGTAATTTACAAAAGTGGACTTTGTGCTTCCCAAGAGTGGCACTGCTTTAACCTCAAAAAAAATCTTGGTAGGAAAACAAATGATGGGAACAACCCTTACAGAAAGTACATGGTTGATTTATGGAAAGTTCTCACTGAGAAGTTTTTCATCACAAAAATTAATTTCAGTACACTTTCTCCCTCCTTCTTTAAAATCAGATTTGATCATTTAATTTGAGGACTCCAATGTATCTAATGTTTCTTTTTTTATGAAAATATCTCGTTGTTTCAGGAATTTATTAAAAAGACTTCTAGTTTGAGTGGGATGAAAAAGCAAAATTGTGTTGTGGAAGGGTAAATTTGTTATTTTTTTTGCTCAGTTGAACTTGTTGAGCTTGAGAAAACATGTGCATTTGAGTTAGCAACAAAAAAAACCCCAAAATTTTGTATTACTGTAATGACATGATTACCATTTGCTGTGCAGCAGAACAGCACTGTTAAGGAGAAAATTTTCTTTAATGAAAGGCAGTTTTTACACTGCCATTTTCATGTCAGTTGTTTGTGTGTGTAAACATCTTCCGGCTTCTAAGTGGACTGAAAAGTCTACTTTTATTAGAATCTGATCAGTTGCTGCGTTGTTGTTTGCCAAACACATCTGTTGCAGGCAAATAGGAAGAATCCATCCCGTACGTTGGCTCTGATCTCACTGTGAGAAACCCAGCAGCTCCTTGGCTGGTCCTGATGGAAAAGGGTGTGTCAGGGTGGGAAGGCAGAGCTCTGTTGTGTGCATTGCACACTGAGATTTGGGGTGGTCAGAGATGTGTTCAAGGTACTGCAAGAATAGCCAAGGGCCATATTGGCCATTAGCCAGTGCAAGGTGTTTGGTGTCATCTTCACCCACACTCCATCCCTGTCACTTTTCTGTGTTAGGGATTCAAGAGGATAGTTTCATATAGGCTCTTGTATTTTAATTCTTTCTTACATATTTTTAAAAATACTATGTTTTTTAACCAGTCTCCTAAAGGTGTATTTAGCTGAAGTTTATACCAATGCCGATTTGATGAAAATACAAGTTTTGTATACATCTTAGGCTTTGATAAATAATTTTATATTATTCCTAAGAGACACAAAAGCAAACATTGCCCCTTCCATATTTTAAACATTATTCTGTGTTTGCAGATAAAGTTCAACAGAGAGAAATGGAAATGGGTGAAACAGGTTGTTGATTTCAAAACTAAATACATTAAAAGAAAGGCAAAGTGCAGATAAATAGTATAAGACGTGAACAATTTTCTGGGCTTTTAAATAGATTTTGTTAATCTAAGGTTTTATTACCATCAATACTATGTTGATATGGATGCCTTTTGCCTTCAATATGTTCTTATAGAACTTGTTTCTCTTGTTTGAGAAAAAGATGAAGCTTTGAGGTAATGCTGAAAAGACAAATACTTTGTTTTTCTTCATATAAGAAAATGTAATTTATTGCTAATATGTAATTACTACTAATAAGCAGTTATAGCACATAGAAAATGTTCCATCTTATTCCAGTCCAAGGGAACATACTATACCTGGATCCAATCCTTTAAGCACGTATCCTCATTTAATTTTTCTGTAGGGACATTGAGTTGGATGCCTTCTGCAGCATATCCCTAGAGGCTGTGTAAGTGCATATAATCCAGAACACATGGAGAGAGAACTGGTGTAATTTAATCTTCAAGAACGTTTTCCTTTCCTGTTGAAATAAATTGTAAACTCAGGCCAGGACAAGGATGTATTTATCAATAATAATCACAGATGTCATGCTCCTTAGAGAGGACTGAGTCACTCTCATTGTTGAATAGTTGTGCTGGTTGAAGCACTTGTGTCCAAAGCACATTGGTCTGTTAGCAGGGAAGATTTCCTATTAATTGTCTTGTTCCTCTTGTAAAGGTTTTTGTCACCAATAACTAGTTGATTTCTAAAGAGGCGACTAACCCCTTCTCACATTTCTAAGTGTAGGTTGCATTTTTCCATGTGAGGTAATAAACTCAGTATAAATAGTTTTCTTAAGGTCTTGGATTAAATCAACTGTAGAAATTCAGTATCAAAGTCGAAATTTAAAAGAAAAATTAGATCATCTTGCATCCAGTCATTGTGTACTGGACAAATCCCCACTCCAACAGAAATTTGAATATATTTTCATATGAGAGCAAGTAGGTTTAATATGGTTATTTCCATAGTTCTGTCATGTTTTCTCTCATGGTCGGGCTCTTCCTTTGAAAGTCTCACTATGAAATTTTCTTGCCTGCAATTCAACAGGTTAAATAAGGGAAAACAACAGCAATGCTCCAGCAAGACTCTTTGAGAGTATGCACTTTTGTGACGTATTTGTGACAAAATATAAATGGTAGTCTCTCCTATATCTGCAAGTTTAGTTGATCCTCTTGGGTTATTACTCTGTTGATGAAATTAGTGTATAGATCTAGGCTGGTAGGTTTTTTTAGCCTAAAAACATATCTTTCTCAGATGATTCATCTGCAGAATCATAACCCAATGTTATCCTGAATTTCTGGACTTAAAATGCTTGTTTAAAGTTGCCATTTCTTAGGGTGGCCTGAGTAGCCAAAAGACATAAAGTGTCCCTCTGTGCCCTTGCAGTGTTACCTACTTGTGCAGATGGGCTGGAGCACGTTTTCTCTAGTGGCTGTTCCTTGCAGTGGTGGGCAGTGCCGGGTCCCACAGGGACTGGTACTGTGCTCTGTGTACTTGCCACGGTATAGAGATAGGTTGCCATCTATGCTGTACCCAAAGAAGGAGCTGGCAGTTTTTTCTGTCTTGTATATGCTCCTGAGACACCACCAAGTTCTGGGACAAAACAGGCAAGCCCTTTGCATGACTCACTGTTTGGCTTTGTGTCTGGACAATGATGACTTACTGTACAGATTATCCTGTTATGAAAATGAGTAGATAATCAGTGAGGAGATATGATGGAGGAAAAATAACCAAATGGCAAACACAATTTTGAAACTCACTTTGATATACTTTTAGAGTGCATATAATTACAATGCTTTTATAGATACTGATTTACCTTGCTACAGCATCACTGACAAGGGGTTTTTTGTGCCTTAAGTGTGTCATTTGAAACCCTACTGTGTTCATTATTACATCTCCAAGTTTCCTGAATGTATAATGTATGTCTTGGAATATTTACAACATCCCTGGGAAATGTTTTGCCCAACTGTTTTTACTGTGTATAAAAAACTTATATACCAGTGGATAAATACATTATTGCAGAGTGTATAAAGACTGCATCTTCACCTTCCTACTGCATTTGCTGCATTTCTTTTCTTTCCACAATTTCTTTAGTAATTCTTGAGTGTTTCACTCCTCACCTGTCTTACCATAGCCACCCTTTTCTTCTGATGTACCCCCATACTGCACCCACTGCAATGATTGCCCTCCCGGGTGAGACACAGTTGTTCAGCTCTCATGCACCTCTTAACTGCAGGTGTAGAGGAAATGTTTGATATTTGATCAGACAGCATCCGGGAAGGAGCTTTTTGTTTCTGGTACCCAAATAATTAATGTGAATATACTTCTTGGCCATCTGGCTTGATCAGCTAGCGCACAAATACTTTATAATAATGAGATATGTGCCTTCTGAGCAGCTAGCCAGCCAGTGAGGAAATGTTTATTTTGGACGTCTGCCACTTACTAGGGACTTGTGCTTCTTTGCCCTAAATCCATCAGTGGCTTCTCTGGTACCTGCTGCCCGGGAGCTGCACATTTCCTCAGCATTGAGATTGTGGTTGGCCAGCAAGTGGTGTGTTTTTCTGTGTTTGCTCATCTTTCGTGTCTCCACCCTGATTCTATCTGGGAGTCCTTCTCTTACAACAAGGCTTATATTCAAGCAGATAACCTCAAAGGAAATGAAATAAATTCAATTGTTTGAAGATACATGGTACTTTCAGTGTTTTTAGGATGTATAGCAAGATTAATCAGTACAGTCAGAGGCAGAAGAAAGCAGTTATAATATATTTATCTGCAGTTTGTTTATGAAGACTTTGCAGCATTCAGTTGGGAAAAAAAACCACAACAAAAAACCTTCTGATTTGCTACAAGTTTTACTAGATTTATTCATCTGGTGCACAGGGTGTTTTAAAGTTTTGAGGTTTTTTCCTAACTAGGTAGTTGTTGGGAGAGGAGGAGGGTAATTGTCCAGGATAGAGTCCTTATATACAGGCCAGCCAAGGCAGGAGGAAGGAGAGAGGGAGCTCTAAAAACAGGTGCAGTGAAATGGTACTTACTAAGGAAAATATGTGAAGGCACTGCTTAGATGATAAACATGTCTATGGAAAAAGCAATGGGGATAAAGGAACATATTTGGAGTCATCTCATGTTAAGGGTGCTATGAAGGTGACTTCCTTCCATATCAAGCCATCAAAATCTGAAATATTCTTATTAAAATACATACCTCAGGTTCAGCACAGTCAGAGGGATCTCATCAAACAATAGAGCCACTTAGTGGGTAGGAGATGCTGATTTTTGTGGTGTAATCTATTTTTATTTCTATCCCAATAAAAATACAATTTCTTTTCTGTTTCTATTACTCTAAAAAATGATTTGACAACTTTGAGATGAAAAATCAGAGGAATTACTTTAAAATTAAATAGATATGCTGAACGAGTCTCTCATAATTTTGGTGAAGCACATAGCTATAGAAGTAGGGTGATCTGCACTGAAACCAAAGTTGCCCTATTCTAGAAGTGAATGTCAAGTTCTTATACTGTAAAATGCGTTTTACAATTTGTGTTTTGGAGGTGTGGTTTTTATTTTTTTTTGGGGGGGGTGTTGTGAGTTTGTTTGAACTGGGTTTCTTTACAGCCTCATACCATTAGTTTTCACTGTAAGAAAAAAAGTAAATAAGTAAATTTCTAGTTCTTGGAGGTGTGTTGACTTTTTGGAGGGGAGTAGTTGAAAGTGTGGCAAGTGAATCACAGAGGCAGATAAAAGAGAAAGCAAACAGCATCAAGCATTTGTAAGCCTCTGAACAGCAATTCCCATTCTTTTAAGCAAATGCCATCATTTCCAGGGCCAAACACAGATGTATTGTATGTTTAGAGCAGTGCTGATATATTTTTCTTTTTCTCAAGCTTTTACATTATTAAAACATTTATGTCAAGGTCTAGAACTAGGAAAAGAATGTTTGGCAAGGACACTAGTTGCTACTCCATTTGTACTTGTTTATGAGGATTCTAGTCCAGCTGAAATGGAAATAATAAATAAGGATGTTCTTTAAGGTTTTCTGTTTAGAATCTGCCCCTGGTCAGTCATATTGAGGACAGTGTTCCTCCCATCTTTGGATGAATGTGTCAAATGACAATAGCTTGATACTTTGTAAGTAATTTAAGAAATGCAAATGTATTTACCAGCAAATCAGCTAGCCACAAAATCCATTGACATTTTCATGGTGTTTGAATCTTTTAGATGGAGATGGGTGTTTAATTGAAGAAGTCTCTGGAAACTTTTTTCTAAAAATACTGTTGTTTTAATGCCATTCTTCTAGTTTCATTTGCAGTGTGAAACAGTCTTTTCCAGAAACTGTAACATTACACTTAGAATGGGTATGTATTCACTTTTAATTTTAGAAAGTTGTACATGAATTTGAAGATACTCAAAAGTTTCTTTTTAACTCAAAGAGCTGTATTTTAGCTAAGCTAAAAAGAAAGATGTACACTCCTGGAGATCTAAGAGATGCAAGGAAGTGAGGGGGAAGGAGTGCAGGCACAGACTAATAGGCTATTCCCCTCTTCTGATGAATACTTGATTCAATTATTTATTCCTACTATATGACTGGAAGGAAGGAACACGAAAGGTTTTGAAGCTGAACATCATTCCACAGTGCTGAAAAAGTACAGTGGCTCTGGTGGTCTGGTCTGAAACAGCTGCTTGCTTTTTGCCTGAAACAGAAAATTGTGGTGTATCACGTAAAAAAAGAAAATTTCTTTTTTTTTAAACCAACTGCTGCACTTTATATTCTGCTTTTTTTAACGACTGTTTTCTGTGAGTGTCTTGCAATTCTGTTTTATATTGGACAATCACAATATAATTAATCAGTGCTTTCTGCAGCAAGATAGCACTTCTAGGCAAAGACTCCCGTGTTTCCAGGGGACAATGTACTACTGCACGTGTATTGCAAATGCTGTGTGCTTACAGCAAGGAACAAGATTGGAGTTGGCTTTGGTTGGTTTTTGGTTTTTTAGGGGGGATGGGGCAGGAAAAGGAGGCAGTGAGGATTTTTTTGTTGTCTGTCCCCTATACACTTATGACTACTTTTAGTTACTGCTGCTGTAGGTATTTTCCAAGATCTGCCTGTAGGTTGCCCATGCTCATCTGGTGCTTTGTGTGCAAAGTAAATGATTATCAGGCGTCATTTCTGGAAGTATTCCTAATGGCTGAAGATTTGATGATGAGCAAACAGTATCAACAAAAACTATCAGGGCAATCTTTGGATGTTTCCTGTGCTGATTTTGCAGTGATAATAAAAGTGGGACTCTACCAAATGTTTTCATGTGTGTGAGATGGGGCCTTTAAAGATTAACAAGGTATTTACCTCTCAATACTGGAGACAGGGACAGGCCTGTTGTCAGAGGGATGCAGGGACGTCTTTCACTGCACAAGGGTGCTCAAAGCCCTGTCCACCCTGACATGTTGAACCACACCAGGAGTCTGGGTGGGCTTGTTCAGAAGTCTTGAATCACTGGGTTCAATGCAGTGGAAATGGATGATTCCAACCCAGTAGATAGTTCTGTGACTTCGGAATAGGTATTATTGGCAGACACATTTCTGTGGTTTTTTTTCTTCTACCAAGTGGCACACCCTGACAATACAGTGTGAACTTAGCAGATTTTTTTTAATGTAGTCTTGCAGCTGATTCAATGATTGCAAACATTTTGAATATTCACAATTTATCAAAAGCTAGGTCAATAACTTTGCCTCCTTATTCTTAGTAATTGATTTTTTGAGCATGCATGGGAAAATATGAATATGTGGGATACTAATATGAGGTGAAAAACATAATTTTTTTTCAATTCTTCATGTATTGTCAATTACCAGAAGAGTGGATTGCACCAGAACATTTGTCTCTGTCTACATATTATAATGAAATAGCTCATAGAAGTTGATCCTTTTCTTGCTGATCTTCAAGAATCTTTTATTCTTAATTGCTGAACATTGCTTCAGCAATGTCACGTAGCAGTGATATCCTTTAAACTGGACTTTGAATAAGGTAAATTAGTTGCAGAATGTATTTCCCTGGCTAGATTCTAGTACTATCATTAGTAGTACTTCATTAATTACTATCAGTATTTTGGTATTTTTCAACAATTCAATGTGGTATAATGTTCTATTGCTATCTCTGCTGACAATCAGTATCAAGTGCAACCTTGATTTTGAAACTCTAAATTTAAATGCGAGGGGGCAAAACGTTTTCCGTAAAAAAAAGTAATTATGAAATTAAATTACTACTCCACATCTGCCTTTCCTTTTTCATTCAGCAGGTTTTGTTTGCTTTTAGAGGATACTGTCATATCTGTTTATTTGTTCATTGTTTCCTCTGCAGGTGCAAGGGTAGCAGTAACTTTGTTTTAGAATAGCTTGATCTTATCCAATTAATTTTTCTTGTCTATAATTTTTGTTTGCATAATGTAGAACAGAAGTAATTTTCAAAAGCAAGTAACTAAGAAAAGGAAATGAAAACACGAGATGTGTTTCCAGCTGTCCTTTAGTCTTAAGTGGAGAGGGATTTATATGAAAAAGGTTCCTGTTGTGTTCTTGCCAATTGGACATAATGTCAGATAAATTTGAATGCAGACCTGTCTCACAATATAAAGCCAAGAGGAAAAAAGAATGAGGGAATACAAATACTTCAGAAAATAGAAAGACTTTTGGATTCGACCTCCAGAGAAAACTACTGCCAAATCTGCCTGGAAGTTCCCTTGTTCTGGCTTGTGATCACATGAATGTCTGAAAGTGACTGATAAAGACTAAGAGAATTAACACCGTTTACAGGAAAGACTCAGTGCTCATAAGGAAATAAGGAAGAATTTTCTTTTAAAAATAGTTACATCCCGGAACAAAACAGCAAAACAGAATGTAGCAAATGCAGGGCTTAGTTGATTGTGAAGGAGACCTGTGGTTATCACCCTAGTTTTACTATGATGCTTTCTAACACTTCAAGTAACCTATTTTCCAAGTTTCTTTCACAATCTCTTTTTGCTTTGTCTTTCTCTTGTGATAGGAAGCAATTTCGTATTGAAATAGCTCTGATTGTTAGAGAGTGTAGGGAAACCAAAGGAATTGCTCACTATCTCTTTACTTCAGCCACTGGCATAGTAGTGGAATTAGTTTGGTTAACATTTGGGCTAAAAATGATTATGATGATGGGAGTGCCTGGTTTTGGTTGTTGTTTTGGATTTGTTTGTTTGATTTCTGTCTTTGGGTTTTTTGTGGGTTTTGTTTTGTTTTGTTTTTTGTGATAAACTTGGCATGAGAAAAAAGGCCATCAATGCTTCCCCTAATTCTGTTATGTGAACTCTAAGTGCTGTGCTGTTTGTAATCTGCGACCATGTTCTGCATATTCCCACCTTTCTGTTTAGCTAATATGTATGTATTTTCTGTGTATATTTTCTGCTTCAGCTAGAGGAGTTTCTTTGAATCTCTAGCACATTTTGATTTGTCTATAGGCTTCTGGCACCCTAGCTTCATGGGCATTCCTGTGGATATTCCATAGCAAAGAGAAGGCACAATCTTACATTTCTGTTCATATTTATAACAAGTAGTGGTTTTTGTAAACTCACAGAAATGTACACAAATATAAGTGAATCTTTAATATTAATGTGCTGTATAAAGTGAATTCGTCAGGACTGAATATCTGGATGACACGATTCATTCCCTGATATTTACTATGTTTTTTGTTTGTAGATCATATTGCTTTTTGACAGTAAACTTGGAGTTGAATGTAATGGTGATTTATTTTATTTGTGTGTCATCAATAATAGTGAAATACACTAGAAACAGGAGGAAATAATCTAAATCCAAGTTAAATAAACAGTTCCAGCTTGATATAAAATTTTAGTGAAGCGAAAAGCTGTGTTCAATAAGTTTTGATTCAAAATAGTGATTTAAACTCAAACTAAAAAAAAAGTTACAGCATATACAAATAGTTATTCAATTTTGTCTTCAATTTTAGGCTGGTAAAAAATTTACTTGGCTTATAGACCTGCTAATTTGGAGTTAGTAATTAGTTTCCAGGCTTGGTCTGTTGCATATTCCTTGTATGTCAATTCATGTTCTTATACATCTGTGAACATCTGTTTTCTTGCTCAACTATAGAAGCAATTTTATTTTCTGTTTCAAAAATTATGTAATTAATTAATTACTAAATGATAACTGACGCCAGGCCTCAGTTTCTGGAGAAGAAGCTAGCTATCTTTTTTATCTTGGAAGGAACTATCTAAATAGATCACCCAGGTCTGAATGTCAGGTAACGTTCTTTTCAGAACATTTTCAGTTACCAAAATCCGAGAAGCTTGAAGGCCTAGGTTGTGTCATGGCTTAAACATGAATTCAAGTATTTTAACAGTGACCAAAACAAGATCTTTTAGTAAAAAGATTAGCAAGGATTTTTGTATCTGTCTAATATTCTGCTTATACAACAGTTTTCATAAGAACTGTTTTACAAGCTTAGGGAATTAATAATATTTTTATTTCCTTGTTTTGTAAATACATCTACCCATGCATGTTTACGTAGGAGTGCAGTTTATATAAACAGACTTCATACTACCTTAGGGGGTGAGGAGAAAGAAAAAGGGTAACTGATGTTGCCAAATTAGGGAGCTTTTCTTTCATTCAAGTCCTTTCAAAGATCCCATGTTGTCAAGATTCTGCAGGGGTTTTTTGGCTGTTGCTGTTCTCTTCCAGTTGGTACTTTGGGAAAACCTGCAACTTTGATAAAGATCTGTCCATCTCCCCTGTTGTGGCTTTACTTGGGGGATGCAGCTATTCCCAGGGCACTTTCTCTGTTGAACTGAATATGAAACTCTTAAAAGTATGCTAGTATTTTTTTGCTGCTGGTTTATTAAAAAACGGCATTTAAACCTGCATTTTCCATACACAGAAAGATTTACTTTCTGTGTATGGATTGCCATGTGCTCTAGGATGACCCTGCTTGAGCAAGGAGGTTGGACCAGATGACCCACTGTGGTCCCTTCCAACCTGACTGATTCTGTCATTTGATGCGGTATAAACATGTCACTCCAAAATGTCTCGTTCCTATGGACAGAATGTTTAGATGGAAGTAGCTTATCAAGGCTTTGTCACAAGAATTAAGTTTCTCTTACATGCCTGCTTTGGTCTTTATCTCAAGTCAAGTATTCTAGCATATTTTTTTTTCCTTTTCATGCTCTCCTGTTCATTGGGAAGCAACAGTGAACTTAGCCACTGAGATTGACAGCCTCAAAGTCTATTGTAGCGACACAGGATTGTGTTTCAGGCTGTTGAACTGAAAGGAACAATTAGTATTGAACTCTCATTTCAGTTTTACAGGCTTATTCTACTGCTGTGGCTTTTTTAATGGATGTCATTAGTAAACATTTTTTTCTGATACATATAAAAATTCAATAATATACTGGAGGTGCTAAATCGTTTTTGAACCTGACAAATGAACCTTTTCAAGAAGAACATCCTGCCATACATCTCTGTGTTGATGTATGCTAATGCAATTTTCCAATTTTGTTGTGTTTGCACAAAGACATACAATGGATTTGGGAATTTTGCCTCCACATCACTATAAACTGAGCCAGGTTTTACCGATCACCCCCAGCCTGTATCCATTTGCAGAACAGCAGCTGAGCCTCTCTAGGAAATTAGACCGGCACAGAAAGTAGACTCAGATTACACTAATGAGGCCATTAAATGAGATAAAGGGAGCCTGTCTGGCCAGAATGAGGAACTGAAAGAGGTCTGGCTGTACTCCTTGCTTTATGTCTTTTACATTCTGCAGCTGGTTTTCGCATTCTGTGTATTTACTTGTGTGGGAAAGTTGCTTTACTCTCCCCCCCTTCTTTCCCGTATTCTCTTATTTGCAAAAAGAAAAAAAATCTTATTTTTTTCCAACATTTGAGGGAGAAAACCTGACACAAGTGGTCTTTGCAGACTAAAAAGCTTGTGACAAAGCACTAACAAAGCATATTGGCTTTATAAAATCTTCCAAATGATATGTCTGACCACCTTACAGAAGGCCTCATTTACTATATGGAAAATTAAAATGCAATGAAATTATTAATTTTTAAAATAATTATTAGAAACACCTAATAAAAATCCCTTCATGTTTATTAGGTCATAGTAATGTTATCTGTAACAGCAAATAAAGTTAAAGATTGCTTCAGAATTTTAACAGTTTTCAGTCAATGGAAAAATGTATTTTATATTATAGGTAGACATGTTCTTTTCTGCTGTGGTCTAAAGGAAACATCGTTTTGAGCTTTCTGATAGACAAAAACCAGAGTCGGTGTACATTTTAAAGATTTGATAACATAAATTTTTACTGTTTCAAATCTAGTGAAACAAAGGTTTGTGTTCTGTTCTGTGTTATTAATTCTATGTTATTAATGTCTTGTTAGCTTTTCTCATCATTATTATTGTCATTATTAATATTGTTCAAGAGGACTTTCCTAATATAAAAAGTCTTCTGAGTTTTAAACCTTGATTTAGGATAGCTTAAAGAGCTCATTCTGTTTAAGTTCCTAAGTCACTTTTGCTGTTCAGGAGGGGAACTTTCAACAGTGTTTTTTGGGAGCTGTACTAGTTTGATATCATTTATTGCTGTTGCTTTACAGTGGTGACTTGTGTTAGTGGTGGCCCAATAACTGAGCATAACACAAGAAAGGAGAATGAAATTTTAATCGCAGATGAGCAAAAACCTACAGCAAATATTCCAGAGCTCCACCTACTAGAACATGAGCCAGAAAGTTGCAGGGGCAGATGGTGCTGAAGGTTGATAGATAGCTGGTAAAAGAAGCCTTGCATGAGCTTGCATGAGGAGCAGGTTGGAATGTGGTGGGTGGAGATCCTGGAGAGACCCAGTGCAGGAATATGGGGAAGCAATCTGCAACAGACCCCTTGAACCTACTTTTACTTACTGTAGGCTATATAAGGTAGGTAACCTTAGCCTCCTTTTGAGCTGGATTTTGAACTATCTGCCTTCAAAAGGTGCCTCCCAAGCTATATTTTCCTCTGATATCTTCAGTCTTACTTTATGTAAGTTCTTAAAAATACAATACTAAAATTTCCATCAGAAATTTACTTTCTTTTTTTCCTCTAGCTGCAGTTGATATAAACTAAACCTTTCTGCTTCAAACACGGCCTGCATGTTCCCTGTGTGGAAAAAGCAAGTCCAGTGTTTTCTTCTAACTTTCATGAAATCAGTCATAATTCAGAATAATACTTTATGCATTAATGAAAGTTTCATTGATGTAAAGAAGGTGTTGGTACAGTTGTAGAGATCCCAATATGTTGACTTTAATCTGATAGAGGTAAGGCATTCAAGATAAGTTTATTTTTAAATCGATTTTACAATGAAGTTATCAGAATGGTAACAAAACTGAACCATGTAACAGTCTAAAGTCAAATATTTATAGCAAGTGGTTCACCTGCATGACAGAATAAATCACTTGGAGATGGTATACAAACTTTGAGTGATTTACTTGGAGCATTTGGATATCTGTGGCTTGACAGATGACACTTGTAAGAGCCAAACTAATGAAAAATCCCATGTGTGTGGATGTGTGCAGTTTCTTTGCTGTGCACAATGGTTATGTACTTTGTAATATTATGAGCACGTAATTTATTTATTACCATATTAATAATTCATTAATTTGAACTTATGAGGTCTGAGCAAATGATGTAGTGGTTCTGATTTGCTGCTGAGGCAGTCTCTATGCAGAGTAAAAGAACTTTGAGAGGATATATTTTAATGGATCAACAATGGGTTCACTGAAAATTCTAGCACCTTGATACAAAAAGATGAAAGAAGCTCTCAGTTTCTTTCCCTCCTGACACTATAATTTTGGGAATGGAACAGTTACATCCTAGAGAGTTTGTGTAGCTAAAACAAGTTTAAGTGGTGAATTCAGTTTTGTAACTAATACAATTAGTAGGTAATAAGCACTCTGTGTGAAAAAAATAAGCTTACCCTTTGTGATGGTTGCCCTTCCTCCATGCTCTCTTTCAGCTAATCAATTCAAGGAAACTAAACACTGTGCAAGCAGCATGATTATTTAAAAATATGTGTAGAGAGTATTGTTTCGTAGCTTATCCTTTAAATGGCTATACTATGTTATTCTGTGGTATCCATGGAGATATTTCTTTCTCCTGTTCATCTTTTAAATATCAAAACAAGGACTTAGATGCTTGCTCATTTCAATCCACAGATAGAAGTAGTATTTAAAAGTTTTGATTTATTAATTTATACAGAAATATTATCCAAACTTGTGAAGATGAATGTCATAATGTAATTAACTTGATATCATCTTTGGTGTCATAAAAGAAGTGTTTTAGAGCAAAGGTCACCCACCACACATTATCAGTGCTTTGTGATGAAACTACATAAAGTCTTATTTTGCCATAAATTGGTTTAATGACACATAAATAATGGCAGCAAATTGAAGAAGGAATCTGGAGAACTGAGGAGAAAAAACCCCGACACGTGGATAATGAAATCTCACAAGACCAAACACCAAGATTTACAAAAACAAATCTGTCCCACAAAGTAACATAAACACAAAAAATAAGTGTCAGTGACTAGTAGCATTTGTGTGACTCACAGAAAAGACTCACTGAACTCATATCACCAGATATTTTGAGAGGAGCATTTTTACTGTAAATATATGAAATTAGGAAGCACTGATGGGCTATTGAAGTGAATCACAGACTTAGTGTAGGAGCAAATCTGATATAAACTTCTCTTTAGATTGTAGAAGTAGTAAACAAACTGAAGAAGCTTTAAATTAGGATTATTATGGAGAGAGTTGGCTACATGACTTATTCGGACCTAATTAGAAGTAGGGTCTTGAAATATTACTCTAGTCTGGAAAAATGTCATAGAATTCATGTTAATGACAGAAATATCACACTTGATAGAATAAAAATATGTGTATATCACATTTCTGAGAATGTAAATCATGTTTTTCACAGTTCTCTGATGCCTTGCCCATAGTAAAAAAAAGTTGAAGTTTTGTATTTGATGTGTTGGCTGTTTGATATAAGGTGATTGGGTTGCTTGTTTGTGAGGACTGAATTTCCTGGATCTGCACTTGATGAATGCGTTTTCTAACATAAAGGAAAGAGGCAGATTGGTTTGCCAGTGTGGTTGCACATTGTAAAAATGGGCTTATATTAGAGAAATTTTCCTTCTGAAGATCAGCTGTAGCATCCTCTACCTTTTAAACATTTTTTGTTCCTGCAATAATAGTATTTTTCAGATATCTTCTGTGAATTGCTATAAATTTATAAATCGGAATGAGAGGCTCTTGAAATGAAAATAGCTAGTTTGGAGTAACTTTGCAGTTGATACAAGTCATGTAAGGCGAGTTGCGTATATGAAGTTGAATCCCTACCTAAAATTGAACAGAGATTCAGTCTGTCAACATTTGTTTTGGTCTTTAAAATTGTTTTCATGAACAAACTATAGAGAAAGAACTGATTTATAAATTAAGGACATGATGAAGTACTTTCTTTAAAATGATCTGTCCCACTGAGTGTTCTTGTATTGGCACAGTCTTTTGTTGAGAAGTATTGGGTGAAATGTAGCATAGGTCTAATTTATTCAGTCTCAAAATAATTAATAATTCAGTAACGTTTTAGTTTTTATTGATGTTTAGGAACAGATGCTTTCTAGATTAAACCATTGTCCTAAGAATTTTCTGGATTTGTGTTATAGCTTCCTGCTTGTTTTGCAAACAATTGCAGAATAGTAATATTAAGGTATCAGTAATAAACCCAGCTTATTTTCTGTAGAAGCTGTAACAGTCTTAAGGCTGCACCACTGAATAATGACAATATAGTAGTTAATAATGTAAATCTTAGTTTTTGGAGTAGAATTCAACAGCCCTGGAAAAAAACAGCCATATTCTTTTACGTACAGACGTGCACAAATAAGAGCATAGCAAAGAACATATGTGTAAACTTGCTTATGACTCACCAAATTTGATCACTTGCCTAACTGCATTTCACTGAACATCTTCACCCAGCTATCATGGTAGCAGCTTCTTATTTTTAATGAAGTTTTATACATGTGAGACTTAAATGGTTTTTGAGACTTAGTAAGTTCAGTAGTACGGCTTCCTTAGTATGCTGAAAGCTTTATTCATGCTACTAAATAGTACTATGAAATGTACCATAGTACAGAGAACATTGAAAATAACATTGTAAAAAATCATAATTATGTTATGGAATATAGAGCAGGAAGAGTAGATATGTTGTTTCTATCTCTGAAAAAATATTAAGATAAATATACTATGACTCATTCATTTCCTCATTACTGCTGTTTTTCTGCGGTATGATTTGGGTCTAAGCTTGACCATTATTTTTGCAAATATTAAAATAAACATTTTGTAGATTCCTGTAGAAAATAGAAACAAAAAATCGTATATATTCATGCTTTTGTTTTTAGCCCAGTGGACTCAAGCTTAAAAACCTCAAACTTGACATAAATGACCCTGATGCTTTTCTTTGTATACATATTAAAAATATTATTTAGAAGATCATTTATAAATTTTTCTTGCTTACTCAGCCATACTCCATGAAAATATATTTATGTTTACATCAGTATTGTGTTGTTAATCGTCTTGTTCCTGGCCCCAAGAGTTTTCTTCTAGTGCTGTGCTACTATATAGTCTGTGATATGTCACAGTTTTACGTAATCTTTCATTTGTAATTTGCATTTTCTGTCCTGCTTGATAGAGGGAGTCTCCATTCAGGCTTATCTGTACAATATGGTAGATTAGGAGCCTAATTCTTCAGAGTAAACTGAGTAAATTGGGCTTTATCTGTTGGGGTTTGTTTTTTATTGATGGTGGTTTTTTTAATGTTGGGCCTTTTTCTGTTTTCAGAAGGACTTTTGTGGGGGTTTTGGGGGGAAGGGCTAACAGTTTCTTCAGGATTCCCATTCTTTTTTGTTTTCTGATTTGATTGTTACTACCTCTTAATTTGTAGTAGAAGTCATCAAAATTGCAAAAAAGAGACACATTCAAGTCATTAAAGCAATCCAACCTGCTTCATAAATTTTTTTTCATTCCATTTCTTTTTTGGATAAACTGATTTCCATGATGTAATGATATAAGCAGCATCTATTTGTTCCACAGTGCTACAAAATTTATATATTTTTATTACTTTAAAAAAATCATGACAAGAAAATATGATCACTGAATTGTAACTCAAGATGTGTTTAATAGGTGTGCAGTTTTTTTCCAAGCATGTGTTGTGATTAGGCTGCTAGGGTAGATCAATCACAGAAGAGATTTGTCATGTGTTAGAACATAACTTTTTTCAGTTTTGTGCTAACACCAAGAGATGTGCTGCAGTCGTTGGCTGTGATGTCTCTAGAGTTCATCTCAGCCCTAAGGGTACCACTTAAGCCTTGCTGAATAAACCAGCGGAATATGAACATGCAAGTGGAAACATTGGTTTTCATTCTGATAACATCTGTAATAACTCAGAAAAACTGCCATAAGGCTGTAGCGGTATTTGGTAAAATGAACAGTCATAAGCTTTTAATTTTACGCATTATAGAACCTCTAAAGAGTAAATTTAGCCTAAATGCATAGACAGACGTAACAGTTAGTGACATTTTCAAATGCATGTTTGATAACAAGTAGTTTCTGCAGGCATCATATTCCTCACCTTCTGAGTACACATGCCAAATGTTGACTAGAAAACTATTCCTAAAGTTTTATAGAGCCTTTATCCAAGTGACGAGAACATCCTCCAAAAGACCAGCCAAATGTTTTGGTATATAGTTGAATTCTCTGAGAGGGTTTTTCTGTTGTTGTTGGCGGTGGTGTTTTTTTGTTGACATATTTATTTCTGTCTGTATTGTTTTTGAAGATAGTAATTGAAACACAAAATTGCCTAAGTATTTCTTAGACTGCCAAATGTGCCCTACTTGTTCCTAGGCATGGTGGACTGGTCAGTGGTGTGTAGATGTGCTGAAAGACCTGTTTGGTATTTAGCCTATAAAGGGCAACGTAACTGTAACAGGGCAGCAACACGTGTACAGCTCTTGTTCTGTTTGCTTACAAGATAGACATAGGTCTAATGGCTGTTAGATCTTGCTCTCTTGCCTCTTCAGACTCTAAAAGACTTCGTGCAAACATCTAGCCATTTTAGATAATAACTGAGTGTGTGTAGACTATTTATGTTATAACTGCATATATATTGTGTTGTTTGCATCATTCAATAAAGAAAAAACAAATATTGTAAGCACCTCGGGGAAAACACATCCAAAAAAGAGCAAAATGCCACAGGTCAGTGTAAGGAGAAAAGCGTGAGAAACAGCCCTAACACCAAGGTCAGGGGAGCAAGAGCGGGAGGAGGGCTGCAAGTCCTGGAGCAGAAATTCCCTGGAAGCCTGAGGGACAGGCCACATCAAAGCAGGTATTTCCCCACAGCCCACAGAGGACAGTGCCAGAGCAGATATCCACACTGCAGCCTGTGCAGGACGCAGCATTGGAGCAAGTGGATATTCCTTGATGGGAGGGCACGTGTAGAGCCCACATTGCAGCAATCTTATCCTGAAGCTCTACAGCCAATGTGAGGGACACATGCTAGAGCAAGGGAAAAACATGGGGAGGAAGGAGTAGCAAAGAGGAACGGAGGGGTCTGACCCCAGCCCCCATTCCCCATCTTCCCTGTGCCACTTGGGCAGGGAGGAGGTAGGAGTTGAGAATGGAGCATTGAAGTTGAGCCTGGAACAAAGAGGTAAAGTTCTTTTAGGATTTGTCTTTGTTTTTCATCATTCCATTCTGTTTTAACTGGCAATAAATTATTTTTCTCCAAGTGAGTCTGTTTTGCCCATGACAGTAATTTGTAAATGATCTCCCTGTCTTCATTTTTTTTTCACTACATTCTCCCCCACTCCACTGCCTTTTGTGGAGTGGGAGTGGAGAGCAGCCAGCCAAGGTCAACTCACCACATTGTTGTGTTGACAAAGGCTGCACCACTTAATGACAGTCAGCAAGTGGGATTGGATTCTGTTTTGTCTCTGTTCATAAAACTGGTTTATTCTGAAGATACTTACCCTTGGGTATTAACTGTACTCTCACTGTAGAAAGTGTAAACCTAGAAAGAAGTCATCAGTCAGGGTTTGTTGTAATTTAATGAATTTATTATTTTTAAGTATTTTGAAAATATCTTTGGCCTCAAAGAGAGTACTGCAACTTTGAGTAGAGTATGATGTGCTTTCTGTATAAATCTAAACCCCTTCATCCATCATAACTTCCTTAATTATGGAGGTAGCACCATCAAAGATAAAATTAAAAATCAGGTGGATAGGAATTAGAAGCCCTAAAAGAGAAAGACAAAACTTCAGCCCAGTTGCTTTCTGCTTGTGCACATGGCTTTAAATAAAGAATGCCTTTATGTAGTACCTGTCTAATAGTATAATATGAACATTAGTCTAGCAAGTAGTATAAGCCACTAGATGGAGTAATGTTGCCATGAGAAATTGAGAGTAATAGAAATATCATGTTTTTTCTTTCTACTTTTGTAATATATGTGACTGTTTTAAAGTACTGGGCCAACAATGTATAAATCCATGTCTTAGAAGTTTTAACCACTCACTGCAGTACTTAGCTGTGCTATTATATTTCTTACATTTTCACAATAAGGTAACGATGTTAGGCTAGGGAAAGTGAGAATGTTTTTTGTTTTTCTTGTTGTGAGATATAAACCTGAGCTGTAACAAACTATAAGCAAATCTGAACTTCCCCCCCGCCTTTTTTTTTTTTGTTACATCATAACTTCTATCTCTTTGCCATACTGTTACTGGTAGCTAATTTTCTGTTAAGTATCTGACAATTAATTGAAATACTTCTTGCTACAGTGCTTTATAAGTAAAAAAGGGGCAGATGATGACTATGCCAAAAACTTTTGTGTGGGGATCTTGGTGGTGGTGCGCTCTATTTTCTGTTGTTTGTTTGTTTTTTCCTGTTTTCCCAGGATCTTCTTGCACAAGAGCCTAAAAGCATTTAAAATTTGCAGAATGAAAAGATGGCGTGGGCAATGCTGGTACCGCCAGGACCTGAAAGCTTCTTCTATTTCACCAAAGAATCTCTTGCAGCTATTGAAAAACGTATCGCTGATGAAATATCTCATTGTGACAAAGATGAGCCTAAAGATGATGGTGGTCATGAAGAAAATCACCCAAAGCCAAGCAATGACTTGGAGGCAGGAAAGATACTACCATTTATTTATGGTGATATTCCTTCAGGAATGGTGTCTGAGCCCCTGGAGGACCTGGACCCATATTACATCAATAAAAAAGTAAGTATTTTATATTGAGAGTGTAATTAGAACACTCCTGTTGAACTATATAGGGTTAAGTGCTCTCGTGGGAAGGTGGTCAGAAGCCCTTATTGAGGTGACATCATGTTAATTGTTTTAATTACACTGTAAAGACAGCTGACTTCAACTTGCTTAAGTTGTTTTTTGGTTGGGTTTTTTTTTTAAGAGTTTTATTTTATTGTCTAATATTATTGTATTTTACTTAATGGATTCTGCATTAAATGTCCTGTAATCTCTTCAGATCTGATTGAAAGCTGAAGCATTTGAAAATTTCCCCTCTGTCTGGCTACTCTCTGGGTTTTTTAGGAAATGTATCACCTGAGATCTAGTTCATGGTAGTAGTCCTTGGACAAAGTGCTCATTCAGTCATATGCCAAAACAATCACTGTCAAAGAATTCTTGAAATATCATAAAAAATATTTGTTTTACAAAAGTAAAAAAAAAGGAAATATTTTAATATTGGGTCTATGTTATAGGCCTAATATAAACCTATATATATATTAAAAATTATACATAAAATATATTAAAATATATAGAATATATATAAACTCTAAATTTATATATATATAAGTATATTTTATATATAAATTTTATATATATAAATGTATGTATAATTACTCAGTTTCTTCTGTAGATACAACTATAACAAAAGAAAAGAGCAAAGTGATTACTTTGGCAAGTACAGATGAAGAAAACATATTTTTGTGTAGGCATGTGAAGTAAAATGTCCAGAAATAAAACTAAATTTAGTTTACATTAAAAAGACAGTACAAAGTAAGCAGGAAGTGGTTATTTTATTGTGTAAATCAATAAAATGCTTTTTGAATGAAAAACATAGAGCAGTTTCTTGAAATGAAGTACTGGATAATCAACAAATTAGTATCTCAGAAGTAAGCAGTTGACCAAAGAGCTGTATTATCTCTGGAAGAAGCAATTTAGTTAAAGCAGTGGGTTTTTTCTAGTACAGAATGTAGAAGATCAATAATCAGGTGTAGATTTTTTTTTTTTTTTAGTTATTTTAGTTTTTGTTCTCTCAACTTTATGAATACTTCTGACAAATGACCTGTTTCTTTTACAATAACATATCACTGGAATACAGAAAGATTCAGTGTCATAACTTGCTTGTTTCCAGATATTAGCCTTTTGGGGGGAATAATCATAAGATGTTAAAATCATAAGAATTAAGATTTCATTAGATGACATTTTCATTGTGTCTCCTAGTTAAAATCAAAAATGTTTACATGGATGGTGCTAGTGACAAATGCACAGGCAATAGAGGCAATAAAGCCTTTAAAAAATGAAGGCTGTCTCAACTCAGAGGCAGTTTTAACATGCTGAAATGGTTAAATATTTTCTCATGAGTGTCCAAAAATGGTTAGTTAGGGCCTTTGATTTGCATTGCCAGCTTTAATCTGAAGTACAAGTAATAGAGCTGCATTAAATCTAAATGTTAAAAGTGACATATTTTAAATTATATTTTTAATGTAATTACCTAATCCTAGAAAATGCTGAAATGCAGATTTTGTTTAAGAGCACAGAAATAAAGAATGCATGAGTTTTCATGGTTCATGTGAAAATTTAGAATCTGATATTTACTTGTATAATTCTACTGAAAACAAATATGGCAGCTACTAAGATCTATGTAAGTACAGCCTCTATAAAGGTAAGATTGCTAATATGTATCTTTAATTTCCTATTTCCTATCCCACTTCCCCAACACCCTTTTTGTCTATTTTTTAAAGACATTTATAGTATTGAATAAAGAGAAGAAAATCCACAGGTTCAGTGCCACACCTGCCTTGTACCTTTTATCTCCTTTCAATATTATTAGAAGAATAGCTATTAAGATTTTGGTTCATTCATATCCTTTTCCAGTGGTTTATTAAAAATTATTACTGATTAATTTTACTATTATTAGCACTGGTGGTTTTGGTTTAGTGTTTAAACGTGTTCCTGCCTTTAACTCTTTCCTCTCAAAATCAATCAGAGCTAAGATTAGTCACTATAAGCTGCTGATTAAATTCCAAGGAAGTCACTAGTGAGGTTCCCCAAGGTGCAGTACTGAGCCCAGCCTTGTTTAATATCTTTATTGATGATCTTCATGAGGAATCGAATGTACCCTCAGTAAATTCACAGATGGCACCAAGCTGGGTGTGAATGTTGATCTGGTGAAGGATACGGAGCCTCTGCAGAGGGATCTGAAAAGGCTCAAGATGGACCAAGACCAACAGCATGAGATTCAACATAAACAAGTGCCAGGTCCTACACTTTGGCCACAATACTCCCATGCAGTGACATAGGCTGGGCAAGAGTGCTTGGAAAGTGGCTCAGTGGAAAAGGACCTGCAGGTGCTGATCAGCTGCCACCTGAACATGAGCCAGCCTGTGCCCAGGTGGCCAAGAAGGCCAAAGGCATCCTGGCTTGTGTCAGAAATAGTGTGGCCAGCAGGAGCAGGGCAGTGATTGTTCCCCTGTACTTGGGACTGGTGAGGCCACACCTTGAGTGCTGTGTTCAGTTCTGGACCCCTCAGTGGAAGAAAGACAGTGAGGTCCCAGAAAAGGATGGTGAAGCTGGTGAAGGGTCGAGAGCAGCACATGCCCTGTGAGAAGCAGCTGATGGAGCTGGGGGGGTTTAGCCTGGAGAAAAGGAGGCTCAGGGGAATCTTTATATTTCTCTACAGTTGCCTGAAAGGAGGTTGTAGCCAGGTAGAGGTTGGCCTCTTCTCCCAGGCAGCTAGTGACAGGGTGATAGGATATAGCCTCAAGGTGTGCCAGGGGAGGTTCAGATTGGACTCAGGAGGAATTTCTTCATGGAAGGGCTTGTCAAGCTTTGGAATGGGCTGCCCAGAGAAGTGGTGGAGTCACAATCTTTGGGGTTCTCAAGAAATGACTGGATGTGGCACTTTGTGCCATGGTCTAGTTGACAAATGATCAGTCAAAGGTTGGACTTGATGGTCTCAGAGGTCTTTTCCAACTTAAATGATTCTGTGATAGCTGTATAGCCAATGTTATTATGAAATATCTTTGCAGTATTTATGACATTGATAGTGATAGTAAACTGATTTGTATCAATATTCTATGGCCTGTCAATTCCTCATTTTTTATGTTATGCAAATTCAGCTTTTAAAAGGAGTATGTTCCTTAACTACAGTCAACATGGTTCAACATGCTCATTATGCTCACTATTATGGCAAACTGTGTATGTATGACATGGGCTAAACTTCCAGAATGGATGAAGATTGTAGAGTAAGTATACTTAAATTGGCTAATAATTTTTAAAGTGGTTTAAAAATGACAAGCAAATTAAGAGCTAGACCATGTAGTTTTACTTACCCTTCTGTGTAATATCTTTTTCTTACTTAGAGTTTGGTCCTAGCTGCAACTCAAAGCAGCAGAGTTTTGCAAGCTCTGTGAAGGAAAGAAGCTGTGACATTGTTAATCTCTTTCTCTGAACAAAACACTGATAAATACTTTTCATCAGAATATTTGTACAAATAATGTTCTTATGCATTCTTGAGCTGTTCCTTTATCATTAAAAAAAAAAGAGAAATAGAAAATAACCATTGAAGCCGAAACTACTGCTTTTCAGTACAGAAGATACTTTCTGTAGCCCTTTTGAAATACCTTCATTTTGTACAATGAAATTTTAAAAATAGGACGCCCTCTATAAAGAAAATACCTCTGCTGGGGATAATTGTTTGATACTCTCAAGTCTATCTGCTCAGCCATTGCGTACCTTTAGTAAATACTAAGTTTCCCTTACCCATGGATTTTATTTCTGACATGGCAACCATGCTGAAATTTTTATTTGAACAAAAATATTTTTTTCATGTTAGTCATGATTATTACTACCACACCTGGAGTACTGTGTCCAGTTCTGGGCCCCTCAGTTCAGGAAGGATATTGAGGTGCTGGAGCAGGTCCAGAGAAGAGCAACAAGGCTGGTGAAGGGACTCGAGCACAAGTCCTGTGAGGAGAGGCTGAGGGAGCTGGGGTTGTTTAGCCTTGAGAAGAGAAGGCTCAGGGGAGACCTCATCAACTCCCTGAAAGGAGGTTGTAGCCAGGTAGGGGTTGGTCTCTTCTCCCAGACAAGACAAGAGGGCCTGGTCTTAAGCTGTGCCAGGAGAGGTTTAGGTTAGATATTAGGAAGAAATTCTTTACAGAGAGGGTAATCAGGCATTGGAATGAGCTGCCCAGGGAAGTGGTGGATTCTCCGTCCCTGGAGGTTTTTAAGATGAGGCTGGATGTGGCACTCAGTGCCATGGTCTAGCAACCACGGCGGTAGGACCAAGGGTTGGACTTGATGATCTCAGAGGTCCTTTCCAACCTAGCTGATTCTATGATTCTATGATTATTAGTGATGAAATTTCAAAAACTTACATGCTAGGAACCGCAAAACTATGTATGAGTTTGTAACTGCTATTACAGTGCATGTACTAATGACTGGTTTTGAGTTATTTTCCTGTGATGTATCACTGAACAACACAACAATCTAACTTTTGCTTGAATGTTTCTTACAGGTACACTTTCACTGGAATTTATACTTTTGAATTTCTAGTAAAAGTCCTTGCAATGGGCTTCTGTATAAATGATTTTACTTGCCTTCGTGACCCCTGGAACTGGCTTGATTTTATTGTCATTTCCTTTGCGTAAGTATATAGTATTTTTTTGAGTCTGTAATAATTTGTTTGGCTTATGTTAGCTCATTTGAAATTAATTGTAGTTGAATTGTGTTTCAATTTTTTCCACTTCAATATTTCACATTAATGTAGCACATAACAGAATTAGTGGGCTATCCCACAGTACAAAAGAAAAGTTACTGGTGAACAATCAATTTTAATTAGTATTTAAGAAATAAAATCAGGGATATACATTTCATTTTAAATTTGCATTTACTGGAAAAGCTGAAGGGTGCATTTTTTAGGGAAAACTTAATTGAAACAGGAAAATATGAAAGCAAATTTTTCATTTAAACTTGCTCCTTCCAAAAAAAAGAGAAAATCTGAATTACAGGTCCAGGTAAGTAGTATACACTCTGCCTAATTCTGAATGACTGTGATTTAATCCTACAGGTATATAACAGAATTTGTAAACCTAGGCAATCTTTCAGCTCTTCGAACTTTCAGAGTATTGAGAGCTTTGAAAACTATTTCTGTAATTCCAGGTAAGAAGTAACTGTGTAAAATAGTACGTGCTCTTGTGTCACCTCTGTTTAACTTTGTGTGTACTGTCATTGTTTGTGTGTGGAATGCCTCACTACAGATATGTGACAGAGCTTGTGGACCTGGGCAATGTCTCAGCATTGAGAACATTCAGAGTTCTCCGAGCTTTGAAAACAGTATCAGTCATTCCAGGTGAGAAAGAGGTTAAACACTGAGGCTGACTGAAACTCCACAGAAGCTGAACTCATGTTTTTAACAGAAACATCCAGGTTTTAGTATTAACTTCATTCCCTTTTCTAATTCTCTAAAACACTCAGCCTCAGAGTTTAATACATTGTTGCATGGGAAACTCCTTTACATAGCCTGTATATATTTCCATTTCATGATGTCAAACTTTCACACATTAAGGATCAAAATGAATTCCTTATATATTTCTCTAACTAATTTGAGTGTTACTATTTATGAAAGATTGAAAATTTTAGTGTGTTGTAAAACTTGAATCCTAGAGGAATGAGATAATAAAAAGTAGCATGGAAATTGCATGATATATTTATTAGCTTATGATGCCTATCTTCACCAAACTCCATCTCCAGTGGAATAGGGTGCATTAGGATGCAGACATTAAAATTACTACTGAAATACAGTTGTGCTCTCTTTTGGTTTGATGTTAGAGAACTAATGTATTGTATATTGGAATGGAACACTGGAAAAGGTTTGGAGCAAGAGGCATCAAAAAGCAAAGAAAATGAACTATTTTCTTGAGGTGTAATTTACATTTATTGAGAGCATAAATTAAAAGTTCTTCATTTCAAGAGTGGGTGGTTTGGAAAGCGTGCCATTCATCCTCCTTTATACATTATTTTCAAATTAATCTTTCAGGAATGATGAAATTTATTGGTATCTCTTCCTTTTGAAAATATTTTTGTGAAAAAAGACTATTTTTTTGTGAAGCTATGCATGATAATTAGTAGTGTTTGCATTGCATTTTAGCTTAGGTAAATATTTAGTATTAAAATAAAAATCTGCCTCTGTTTGCAGGCTTGAAGACTATTGTTGGAGCATTAATTCAGTCTGTGAAGAAGCTCTCGGATGTTATGATCCTGACTGTGTTTTGCCTGAGTGTATTTGCACTAATAGGATTGCAGCTGTTCATGGGCAATTTGAAGAATAAATGCTTGTTCTGGCCACCAGAAAATTCAACAGCTTTTAAAAAATACGTAGTTCCATACTTTAATGGTACAGAATTTGACTGGGCAGCATACATTAAGGAAGAAAGTAAGAAATACTGTTGTGACTTGCTAAAATTTTTGTGTAAAAATACACACAAACACAAGTTAACTGTTTCATAATACAGACTAAAGATAAAAAAGCATTTAAATAGGATGACAAAGAATCAGGATTTGTATGTATTACACCCTAAACTCATGCTGACATGATTGTTCTTTCCATTAACTGCACTTAGAAATGTATTTATAGGGTTAGTTTGGTTTTAGAATCACGTAGGCTGGACAGGATCTCCACAGTACAGACCAATTGCTGCTCAGCTGCAGGTCCAGTTAGAGTGGACTGCTCAGTGCCTTGTCAGGTCGAGTTTTTAGTATCTCTAAGGACTGAGATACCACAGCTTCTCTGGGCAGCCTGTTCCAGCATTTGACCAGTTGCACAGTATCTTATTTTAATATCAGTTCAGAATTTCCCATTCTCAGATTTTTGCTACTTACCTCTTATCTTTCCAGTGTGCACCCCTGAGAAGAGTCAGGCTCCATCTTCAATTACCATCTTTGATGTTATACTTGTGGGTAGCTTGGAGATCCTCACACATCCCAAACCCCCCCCCAACCTTTAGCCCTCTCAAGGCTAAACAAAACCAATTCTTTTAGGCTCTCCTAGTATCTTTAGGATATAAGACAGAGAACCTCTAGATAAATATCAGGGATATTTCTACTTAAGATGTACTTTTATTATTAGGTAGAGGTAACAAATCAGACTGAAATATGTAACTCTTTAGGCAAGCAGAGATTCTGGTAGGAAAGGAGGTAGTATTCATCTGTAGGACTTGTTGTTCCTCAGGGGGCTGCAAAGGCATCTTTATCAAGATATTTTTCAACAGTTTTAATGTCAGTAGACTGAAGTGATATCATTCAGGCTGGTTCAGAAACATGTAGATACTTTCGTGTTTGTGTCATTTTAAGAGATAGCATCAGTAGTGTTACAATACACAGTTAACTGTGAGTTAATGTAATATAATAACTTTACCAAAAATTTGGTTAATTTTCATGTGTGGGTTTGTGTTGGAAGTGGATTTACAGGGTATTGCTCAGTAATTAATTGTAGAAGTAGTGTATTTGATTAAAGAGAAATTGATAGAATAATGCTAGCTTTCCTTCTCTCTGACCCAAAAGTGAAGAAAAATACAGTTGCTATGGGCTGAGTTCTGATGAGTCATATTTTCTTCCTTTTTTAGCACTGGACACTAAAGTTCTCTGCTGTTTCCTGCGTTTTCAGATTTTCTTTCTATACTTCTTAATTTTTGAAATGTTGTGACTGTATTTATGTTTTCTGTGGAATCTATCATTTTAGCTAGTTTATTTGCCTAAGAAGGGTTGTGAAAGTGAAATGGTGATAGTACTTTGTGGATAATTTTGGCTGATAGTTTATGTGCTGTAGAACACTTGTGAATTCTCTCTTCAGATATACTATATATATTCTCTATTTCCATTTCCCACTGAGTAGCAATATAAAAGAAATAAAATTTTCCAGAATGTCAGTTGCTTCCTGTGCTGCATCTGTTGACTGTTGTGAGTCTCTACAGAGCACTGATGCAGGCAAGGCTGTTAGATCTTGTTGTGTTTTTATTCTTCCTTTCTCGTATAACTATTCTTAATACTATACACTCTATACAGTGGCATTGCAATATAGTTTCACTGGGCTCAGTTATGGGTCCTTCTAATATTTTTTTCAGCTGTTATATTCTGGTCAGCTGTGACCGAGTGTGATATCCTCTTGTCACTTTTTTTTAACGTGTGTGCATTTTCATTCATTAAGAAACAAGACCAGATTCATTTTTTGAAAATACAGCACAGATCTTGGATCCCCATGCCAAAGAATCGGCACATGGCATTTAGGTCATTATCTGAACATTTAGAGTTTTAGCCAGCTCTAAAGCTATTAGGGAAGTAATAGGATTATAATTTTTCTAATGTTTATATAAGTACTGTTCTTTGATGGTAGGGTTTTGGCATCACTGTATTTGATTTAAATGTTCAGTTTAGAATCTTCCTCTGTTCTTATATTTTTTATCTCTTGGGCTGTTTCTGACTATTTAAATACTACAATAATTTTTTACCTCGTGAAAACCAAAGCCCTTGTCAGCTTAAAAGGTACATCAATGACATCAACTGAGGATGGCAGCACATTGATTTAGTTGAGAATAGAGGGTTTTTTCCAGATTTCTGTGTCTTTTCCACATTTCAGTGCCTGACTATCCTCATGGTGAAAAGTTTCTCATATCCAGTCAGTACCTCTCTTGTTTCAGATTATGCCCAGTGTCTCTCATTCTTCTGCTAAGCACCAGAACTTGTCTCTGTCCCCTTGATAAGTTCCTTGTAGTTACTGAATGCTTTCTACCAACTCCCCCCGGAGCCTTCCCTTTGCCAGGCTGAACACGGCCAGGTTCCTTGGTCTCTCCTCACATGGTGAACGCTCCAGCCCCCTCATGACCTTGGTGACCCTCTGCTGCACTTGCTCCATTTTATCAATATCTGCTTGCACTGTGGGGCCAAACCTGGAAACAGTTCTCTTGGAGAAGTCTAATGAGTGCAGAGCCAAGGGGGACAGTCACTTCCCTCGCTCTGCAAGCTGGGCTTCTGGTCCTGCAGCCCCGGAGGTTGTTGACCCTCCTGGCTGCCAGGGCACACTGCTGGCTCAGCCTCACCTTGCTCTCTGTCCAACAAAAGTCTCAGGGCACTTTGTGCAGAGTTGCTCATCAGCTTGTCAGTTCCCAGCCCGTGTCACTGCAGGGACTCTTCCTTCCCAGGTACACAGCTGCATTTATCTTTGCTGATTTTTATGTGTCTTCAGTCAGCCTGTTCCTCCAGTCTGCCTAGGTCCCTCTGAATGGGGCCTACCCTCACTTCTACGAACTTCTTCCTTGATTTATTATCATCTTTTTATCTGTATTTTTTATTTCTTTTTTTTCTTTTTTTTTTTAAATTTTATTTTAAGGACAGCACAATTGTTAATTGTTAACAACAAAATATATTCATTTATTTCTGAAGGCTACCACCTTATAATTAGAAGGAAAATTTTGTAAAGTTGTTTATAGTACAGCAGCTGTTATTGTCATTGAAACATCCATCTTCTTTTCAAATGCTGCCTTCATATTTTAGTCACAAGATGTGCTAGTTAATGTTGCTCTGACTTCAAAACTCTCAGCCAGCCATTAGAAATATTTCCATTTCAAATGAGATAGGCTTTAATTTTCTGATTACAATCTACCTGCTGAATAAGAGAAGTTTTAAGTTTTGTGTTTTCTTTCTCTCATTTATTGGAAATCATATTTTGGAAAGATATCCAGTGTGCAGTGACTCAAGAAGAGAAAATGGAATTTATACTGTTTAATCATTGTTCTAAGATTTTATTTTTCCACGGTGTTTTTATTTTGTTACCCAGAGAGGTTGTGGATGTCCCATCTCTGCAAGTGTTCAAGGCCAGGTTGCATGGGGCCCTGATCTAGTAAATGGCATCCCTGCACATGGCAGGGGGGTTTGGAACCTCAGATGATCTTTAAGGTACCTTTCAAACCAAGCCATTCTATGATTCTGGGATCATACCAGCATTTGAACCCATTATTGGGAAACCATAGATGGGAGATTATGAACATTCAAAACATGATGATTTGAACATAGGTTCATTCTTAAAAAAAAAAAAACAAAAAACAACTCCTTCCATTTGTAAACATATCTCTTCCTATTTTTTCTTTAGGTCATTTCTATCGCTTAGAAGGAGCAAAGGATTTTTTGCTTTGTGGCAATAACACAGATGCAGGGTAAGGTACACTGAAAATTACGTACTAAACATGTAAAAAATATCAATCTAAACTTAGATATTGTGTTATCAGTTGCTTAAGAACATACTTCGTATTCATAGGTTTCATGGAACTTCTCAACTCTGAAATAGGCATGGGGCACTGAGCCTTATGACCAGATTTGGGGATGACACCTTCAGGTTTCTTCTGTCTGGGAACTGCATGCATGACATTGTCTTGCTTTCTCTTTGTGACAGTTCTCTGTAACAAAATCACATAATTCTATTTGCTAATGGTATATCAGTCCATCCCTTGGTTTCAGTTGGTTATGGCTTTAAAACATATATACTTAAACTATTTTGATAAACATTTAGTTTATGTATGTAACTATGAGATAATTTTATGTGTCTGTAAGTATACATCAAATATACACACACATATGTGAAAAGAAATCTTTATAATGTTTTTCTGTAGAGGTTTTGGAGGCAAGAACATTTTCTGTCCTTCAAGAATGAATCATAATTGAAACAGTGTGCCTATAGTTGATATCAAGATTGGATCACCTACTCTCAAAACTGATATGTACAAATAACCCTATGTGGGTTATTTGCTCCTGAGGAATTGGTAGAATTCGTTAATTAGACTTACTAATTCACAAATGTGAAGAAACCCAGAAATCTAGTATGGCAACCTTGCTGACAAAGTTCAGCATAAAATACATATGCTTTCTTTTTTTTGCATGGTAGTATCTGCTTCTTCAGATCTCTGTGTTAAGTAATATCTTGTTTTAATTGAAAAGGTATCTGCAGAACTAATACCAAACTGTTGGGAATAAGTTTTATTTTGTCTATAATGAAAGGGTGTAAGAAGAAATATTTTTATTTACTTTTTTGTTCTTCCTGGATTTTTCTTTAAAGAACACTCTTTTAATTTCCTCACTAATTTTTGAAATGTTGTAAGCCAGAAATAGCAGCACCCTTCACAGATGAAACTTCCTTAGAAGCTCAAGGCACAGCAATTAAAAAAAAAAATGTTATATATTTGTATATGGATTGCTTTACCTCTTTTTCTTCTTTTTTTTTGCCTCCTAGTAAATGTCCAGAAGAGTATATCTGTGTGAAAGCTGGTAAAAACCCCAACTATGGATATACTAGCTTTGATACGTTCAGTTGGGCTTTCTTGTCACTGTTTCGACTGATGACACAGGACGGCTGGGAAAATCTTTATCAGTTGGTGAGTGTATAGTAAAAATTGTGATTAGTGTCTTATTGGCCCCAAATCAATCATGGAAAGGCCATTCTTGCTGATATTGCACACCACTGTTGTTGTTAACAATTGAAAATTATTAAAGGAAGCAAATTCAGTTGCAGAATTGAGCAGACATGGACACTTGTTAGAGAGTCTCATGATTTCCGAAGAGGCCCATGAGGGTTTTTTTGATCCTTGATTTAATTTTTACAGTGTATATTAGATTTTGTGCTGCATGATAAGATATTTTCAAAAATGTCAATGTTGAGTTTAACTCGTAAAAATGTTACAGCAAAATCTGAATCTTAATTCTGTTCTTTTAATCCTGTTTCTAATAACTAAGAATGCATGTCTTGATATAAATTAATTTTCTTACCATAGCTTTTCATTATATGCTATGTGGTTTACATTAATAACTCTGATCCCATATCCTTTTCAAGATTATTAGGTATTGAAAGAGGTTTGTCTCAGAAAAGCATGGTCCTAAAACATGTTTTCCCCATACATGAATGGTCCCTTTGTTTTGATTACTTTGTAATTCAGAAAGCTTGTATGATCTTTCTACAGAAGAAAAACAACTCAGTATTAGTTTTCACTTTTCAAATATATTAATGCTTATGAACTGCAGAATTGATGCATGTCTTCACCAGATGGATCATTTCTCCTCTCCTCCTATAGACGCTACGAGCTGCTGGCACAACGTACATGATGTTTTTTGTTGTGGTGATTTTTCTGGGTTCCTTCTATTTGATTAACTTGATTTTGGCTGTGGTTGCCATGGCCTATGAAGAACAAAATCAAGCAACTATCTTTGAAGCAGAGCAGAGGGAGGCAGACTTCCAGCTGATGCTTGAACAGCTGAGGAAGCAGCAAGAAGAAGCTCAGGTATTTTCGAACAATAGTTTGGTCTTTAGTGTATTTCTTTGTGTGCTATTTGTTAAAAGCAGTAATTAAATTCACATATTAAAAAAACCCCATTCTTCAACATACCTCACAAGTACTTTAGACTGTTTTTTCTATGGCTCTTTATTGCTTTTTAAAGCTATAATGTCTAAAGCATTAACGAATTTCTGAACTGAGAATAAAAAGTACTCTCCAAATCAGAATAACAGTTTTAAAATAAATATTTCTTATCTAGGGATATTATCTAGTAACTTGTCATGATGATTTTCCAAATTCTCAACTTAGAATATTTTCGATACTTGTCAAGCCTTTATTAGAGTGTAAAATATTTTTGTCCATAAATTTCTGACTAAATTTTGCTACTTTTGTTACTAGCAGTGAATCAAAGACTGGAAGCAGTACCTCAAAGTTTTTTTCCTAAGAGCAGATTAAGGAAGTGGTTACTTATAATAAAAGTTAGAATTAGTTTGCTAAATTAGTACAGACTGAAGTATGACTCTGTTTAGCTTTTTTTTTTTTTTGCCATTGCATTCACTCTAACTAATGTTTCTATTGATTTTCAAATATTTTCAAATGAACTTTGTGGCTGTAGACAATGTGGTCTGTCTCCAAGATATGGATGCAAAGTAGAACTCCATTCATGTTACAGAATTTCATTTGATATAAATCTTAGGAACGAGGGCTATTAATCTTAGGAACAAGGGCTGTATTTTTCTTTAAAAATGGTGTGATTTGTAAAGCATCTCATTAAATAATTGCTGTGGCAGGCAATTGCAGCAGCTGTAACAGAGATGACTGAATACAGCGGTGAAAGTGGGATTGCTGGACCCTCAGATACTTCTTCAGAAGCATCCAAGCTTAGCTCAAAAAGTGCCAAAGAAAGGAGAAATAGAAGGAAGAAAAGAAAGCAGAGAGAGCTGTCTGGAGAAGAGGGTGGCATAAAACTTCCAAAATCTGAATCAGATGGAAGTATCAAAAGTAAAGGTTTCCGTTTTTCTTTTGATGGCAACAGACTTACATATGGGAAGCCATTTACATCACCTCACCAGGTACTGTGAATAGTGTAGTTGTCATTTTTGAAATTTGTGATATAACCATGATATCCAGATCTTTAGGACCTAGTGGGTCATAACATGCACAGAAGCCTTGCATTTTCCTAGTTTATCTAAAATAGAAATATCTTCTTAATTCGTAAAAGAAAAATTAAAGTATAATGTATGAATGTAGAAGACTAAGGGTATTGATATCTTTTAACTTAATGCATGATCTATGTGTATCATTAGAATTTCTATTTTTTTCTTTAAAGCAGATGAAACTACATTTTCATCCTTTTACATTTTTTCTCTCCAGTAATTGTTTTAGGTACACTGTAAATGTACCCATTCAGATGACTTTCATCTCTAATGTATCTCTGAGAACTGCCTGAGGCACTGTATTAAAGATAACACTGACAGATTCCTGGGAAATATAAATTATTATTTTTTAATACATAGACATGCATTTTGTATATTTGAAATCTTTGGATGGTCAGTTTTTTATGTTTCCTTTGCAGTCTTTGCTGAGTGTTCGTGGCTCCCTGTTTTCTCCCAGGCGTAGTAGCAAAACAAGCCTTTTCGGTTTTAGAGAATACGGAAGGGAGAGAGGATCTGAAAAGGAGTTTGCTGATGATGAGGACAGCACATTTGAGGATAATTCGAACAGAAGAGGTTCTCTCTTTTTGCCGTGCAGACACGGTGAACGGCGCAGCAGTAACATCAGTCAGGCCAGTAAATCATCAAGAGGGCTGATAGCACTTCCAGTGAATGGGAAGATGCAGAGTGCTGTGGACTGCAATGGAGTGGTTACCTTAGTGGATGGACCACCAGTTCTATTGTCGCCTACTGGACAACTTCTGCCAGAGGTGATAATAGACAAACCGTCAACTGATGGCAATGTAAGACAGTTTTAAATTACTCCAGGTTTCATGGCCTTTCTTTATTGCACCAGACAATGTTTTAATGTGACTAACTGCTTTGAAAATTGATGAGAAGTTGTGAATGCTTTTGCAGATCTTGCTGTAATGAAATGGTTTTGCGGTGATTCAATCAAAAGTGAGTGGCTGAAGCGTGAAAATGAAAGAGAACAAAATAGTATGTTTTTTATATACCTGCAAAGCAAGGATATGCATGCATAGTGAATCAAATTAGTAATCTCCCATTGCTAAATCTGTTTTAGAACTCAGAATAGGGTGCTCAGCTTTCTGAAATTTTCCATAAATTATTGTTTCAATTTTTTTCTTTCTTTATGGTTTTGGCCTCCCGTTAAAAGTATCTCCTAATTCTCTGTCAGTAATCTGCTGGTTCTGCTTTTCTCTCTTGTCCATATATTTGATATTGTGCAACTGTAACATGGTTGACATTTTAAAAGCTCTGAAAGTGGTTTTTTGTCCTGGGTCTGAGAGATTATCTGAGTTTCTCACTGCCTAGGATCAGGGTATCATTGAAAAAAAAAAAAAAGAAACCAACAACACAACATGAAAATTCATCCATTTATCCCTGTGCTCAGTTTTTCCTTTTCCCTCAGTTTGCTTTAGGAGCGGACCGCAGACATCCACATGCTTTTTTGTAGAAACCTTATTTTATTGAAATAGAAATTCCTATATGGATCACACGACCTGGAACTACATCAGCCAGGTTTCTTATAGTTATCAGCCAGATGCTTTACAGTTCTAATCTTCTTGTTGTTTATTATAACTTCATTTTCATGCATTTATTTAATTTACTGGAAAAAAACCCTACCCATTCTCATGCATTAAAAACTTCCTCAATAATAAAACTACAACACAACTTTCATTTTTTTTAATAAAATATTGTAAAACAAGTGTTCATTTTTGGGCTCAATTATGTCAGACTTACTTTGTTTCTTCAGTTGAAATTCATAGAATAAATCAGAGCTGATAGCTATTCAGTGTAGAAAATATAATTTAAATAAGTTTTGAATGGGTACAGAGATCAATTCTCATCTATTAAAATTAATTTATGGAATAATTGTTGCTGCAGAAAGCTTCCTACCATTAGTAGCTTGCTATAAGTATCTTGTGAATGAACTAGTTTAAAAGTGAAATATTGGTAGAGAAAATGTGTAACTGGCAAATGGGAGTTTTTCGACTCCAGTGCTGCAGCAGTCTTGCTTTGTTTCCTTGGCTGTGACCCCCTCCAAAATTTGTTTGTATCCAGTGTGGAATTAATAGTTTTTAACTATAATGCAGTGGTAATATTGAAACTAAATATCCTGGGTTTTTTAGTGCTTTGTAAGTATTAACAGCATTTAGAAGTACAGCATGAAAATAGTAGTTTAAAAAACCCATGGTATTTCTAAGTTGAATTTACTTTACAGCCTCTTCTTTTTTTTTTTTTTTTGTTTTTAATAGAGCACTGCTACAGAAAGAGGAATAAAAACCAGGCGTACAAGTTCGTATCAAATACCAGTGGAGTTGCTGGAGGATCCCAGTGTAAGGCAAAGGGCCATGAGTATAGCTGACATTATCACAAATACAATGGAAGGTGTGTTATAACTGCAGATACGTGAACTTTCTTGACATAGACTTGCTTGAAGGTATTATATCACAGTGCAAATACAGAAGACAAAAAATAAACTGAAAAGTAGGAAAAAATGCATGTACATAATGAAAAAGGAAGGTGAAGAATCTGATAAGCAGGCTAAAGCAAAAAATGCACTGTAATTAAAATAGATAATGTGTATATGTTTTATACTGTTTATTAATGTTTAGCAGCTATTGGAAGAAACCTTCTGATAACTTTTCCTCTATCTGTACTGTAAAAATATTACAGAAAATTAAAGGCCAGGCCTTAGTTAATAAGGAGAAGGAAATTTTTAGTAGGATTATCTGGAATGACTACTAGTGAAAATCTTGAAAAAAGCGTGAATAATTTTCAAAAACCTATTTAGGATGAAATTAGGTTTATTATTTTCCTGAAAGTAAATAATTAGATGTTTGAGAGGACTGTGAAGTTGAAAGTGTAACTGAAAAAAAAATAATCCCTAAACGTAAGTATAGGGATTTTTATGATGTTTTGGGTTTTTTTTGAAACAAGATTATATAATATTAAAAATAAACAAGTATTTCAATTATTAGCTCAAAACTCTTAAGGTTTTTCTTTTAGTCTTCTAAAACCTTTTCAACCAGAAAACAATAGGTTAAATTCCTGGAAATCTGAGGAGGTTCCTATGAACATCCTTGGTGGTTTCAAGTGTAAAGATTAAAACTTGAAAAAGCTAAAAATTATCTTCACTTTCTCCAAAACTTGCTCACTATAAGTTTCTTTTTTTCCCCAGAACTTGAAGGATCCAGACAAAAATGTCCACCTTGCTGGTGCAAGTTTGCTAACACTTTCTTAATTTGGGATTGTTGTGAGCTCTGGTTAAAAGTAAAGAGTGTAGTGGCATTTATTGTAATGGATCCACTTGTTGATCTGGCTATCACTGTTTGCATAGTTTTAAACACACTATTTATGGCCATGGAACATTATCCAATGACTGAAGATTTTGAGAATGTACTTAAAATAGGAAATCAGGTAAGTCCTTCAATCTATATAATTTGATACAATTGGAACTTGGTTTCTCTTTAAAATAGAATTGCTTTTATTAATTTTATTATTGTCTCATAAAATAAATGTTAAAGGTTTAATTATACTAAAAATACCATTTGAGATATGTTGTATGTAAGTTTGATTTCTGTATTAAAATTTCTTCAAATACACTTTTCAACAACCAGAGTTTGAATGATACAAAACTGAAAGAAATATGGCTTGTTTGTGTTTAGTATCACAAAAATAAAGTAGGAGCCAAATTAGATTTTTTTAACTATAGGTACCATTGATAACACAAGAAAAGTTGAATGCTATTTTTGATTATAATTTTTCACTGCTATTTTTGTGTATTGATTTTGTATTTTCATGAAGAATGTTTATTTGACTGGTCCATAACAATTGCAAGGCAAAGAATATATGACTTGTAAGAGTATCTTGATACAATTGGGTTTTGTTCCCTAGTAGACAGAGTCTGTAGGTCGGGTTTGGTGAGGTTTTGTGATCGTGGCTGCATGTTTCATCCAGAAGACTCCCATTTTTTCCTTTCCCATGTAATGCAGTAACTTGAGCTGTGTGAGTATAACTGTTCCTTAGTGCTAAGAATTTGTGCGTGCTCCCAGTCAGCTAAAATGTCACTATAATACTGATGTAGTTTCAGTGGTTGCTTTTTTGCTTTTTGGACCTTTTAAAGAATGCTTCTGATTTTTTTTAATGTTTGCTCATCTTTCTAGTAAAAGATAGTAATTTATGCAGTTTTGTAGATACTGGTGATCATACGTCTACAGTAAATACAATGCATTTATTTCAGAGGTGTGTTTTGCCTGCTGCTTCAGAAGACATCAGAGACATTCAGAATCAGAAAGGAGTTTTACTTCAAACATGACCTTTCACACAACCGATGTTTTTTTTGGCAGAAAAAAGGAGATGATGTGCTTATCTCTGAATTCCTATGTAGACTTCATTAATAGCACATCACTCCAATTTGTGACCAATTCACGTTTTTCCACACTCCTTTGTTAAAGCAGCTTCCATTTGTCAAGAGCAACTGTTAATTATCTTGACGAGAAAAGTTCCTTTAATTAGATGGACAGCAGGTATGAGGAACAAACCGGAGGCCTGTTAGGAACAGTTTGTTCTTTGGTAGTCACTAAATGTGTCCCAGGTTTAACTGAAATTATGGGTTTATGCTACAGCTCATTTTGATGTTGCCACTTACCTTCTCTGTGGGCTTCAGCTTGTTATGATTTTCCTTACTGACATCCTGCTGTAAGAGGGATGCTACTTCTTACTTAAGTTGTTCTTTATCTGCTGGTTCAACTTATTAATGTTTATCTATAAAGTAACAATAAACATTCTTTCTTCAGGTTTTTACTGGAATTTTTGCAGCAGAAATGGTTCTCAAGATAATTGCCATGCATCCTTTTTATTATTTCCAAGTTGGCTGGAATATTTTTGATAGTTTTATAGTTACTCTTAGTTTGGTGGAGCTTTTTCTGTCAAATGTGGATGGATTATCTGTTCTCCGATCATTCAGATTGGTAAATAATATATCTGCATTAATGAATAAATTATATTTGTATTTCAACTGTACTCATAAAAATAAGACCCTTTTTAGTATTATGTGTATTTTTTACTAAGTGTCACAGGATATCTCTGCAAGCATGTTTTACAAAATTATTTCTGCTATCATTAAATACTGTGAGCCATTTTATGGTTCAGAAGCAACTAAATACTGTTTTAAGGTGTAATTTTATTATAATTGTTTTAACATGAATGGGTAAAGCTCAGAGAAATGTATAATTTTTTAAGTGTGTATTGAGAGATATAAATAAAACACTTCTAGTCTTGTTAACTTCCATATGTGGAAATAGCAAAGAGGCTAGAGGTGTTCTTTTCAAATGTAGAAATTATAAAATTCATGGTTTTGAAAAAGTTCAAAAAGATTGATTTTTCTTTTCCCCTTAGAAAAAAAAAAAGCTTTATTGTATTAGAAAAATATTTTTGTTTTAAAAATGAGAAATGATGTGTGAGACATACTTTCCTTGTGTTCTGTTTCCATTTTGCATTTCTGTTTTTCTTTTATCTGAAAACAAAAAATATTTAATGCACTTTTATTTTGAGTGGGTTATGGGTAAGAAAGAATATGAATTACACTTTTTCCGCTTCATAAGTTGAAATGTTTGACTTGCATATTGTGCTTTGCTTTTATTTCCGGACAGTGGGTGTGTCTGATCTTTTTTTAATTTATTGGAGGCAATATTCTTTTGGAAGACCTCATTCTCTGAGGATTTCAGAATCCTTTTTTTTCTGTCAGTAGAATTCTGATGAACTTTATTATTTTTTTAATTCATTTCTGCACATAATGGTTGAGATGTATGCCATGTTTAGAATGCACTGTCTGAACAAATAAAATCCCTGTTCTATTTTTTTCTTGAGTAAAAGAATACAGATATGCTACCAAAAAAAACCAAAAACAAACAAAAAAAAGAAAACCATAAAAAGGCAAAGTCTAAAATTTATTAGGTTTGAAAATGCGTATTTTATGAAACTCCTGGCTCTGTGTAAGTTATAGTTGTTGGAATCATGTTGAAGTTTCTACTTTTTGCTATTGCTGAGAATCACTAGTTTATAATATATTGCTGTTTCTATAGAATTTTTGTAACTACTGCAAATAATGCTTCTGTATTTTTGTTTTTCAGTTGCGAGTTTTCAAGTTGGCAAAATCTTGGCCAACTCTAAATATGCTGATTAAGATTATGGGCAACTCAGTGGGGGCTCTGGGCAATCTGACCCTGGTGCTGACAATCATTGTGTTCATTTTCGCTGTGGTTGGGATGCAGCTCTTTGGGAAACACTACAAAGATTGGGTCTGCAAGATCTCTGATAATTGTGAACTTCCACGCTGGCACATGCATGATTTTTTCCACTCTTTCCTGATTGTATTCCGAGTGCTGTGTGGAGAATGGATAGAAACAATGTGGGACTGCATGGAGGTTGCTGGCCAAGCCATGTGCATTACAGTCTTCATGATGGTCATGGTGATTGGAAACCTGGTGGTATGTAGCCAAAATAATTTTAGAATTCATTTAGAAAAAGAATGGTAGCAGAACCAGTAACTTATTTTTCTAAAAATTATTAAATGGGGATTTTAAATATGTTTTTCATGATTTTGAATTTGTTATGAGTATGGATTCTGAAATAGAGTTTTCTTATTGTTAGATTTCTGATCCTCTGTAGAATCCTCAGCTTGGAGGATGGCCCCCCTCGGGGTCTGGAGTGGAATTCAGATATGGATGAGAGAGTGCAGCACCATGTGTTCAGGTTTTTGTGGACTACTGGTTACTTAGAGAGGGAGAGAATAAAGGCACCCCAAGTGTTAGGCTTCTAGGATGGGAGTTTGCTGTTTGCAGAAGAGGACATAGCACAGCATGCTTCCCTACCTGATTGAAGCATCACTTCCAATCACACATAGCCAGGTTATTAGTGGTACTTTTTTTACCATTTTCTGCTCTCTCCTGTCTAAAAGACTGCTTTAACATTCATAAGACTCTGAAATGTATGCCATATTGAGACCTCCTCGTTGCATAGCCAGTACTTTACACAAGTAGTATAAAGAAACTTGAATTAGAAGGCACTTGTTATGCAGAAAAAAAAAACAGATTCGATTACTTCAGCCTTTCTTTCACTTCTTCACCTTTTTGCTTCCTCTTCTGTGCTCTTTACAGATACTTTTAAAGTAGTTGCATTATATCTGCTTTTTTTTTCTCCAGAGGAAAGCATCATATCTGCACCAGATTGTACCTAAATGTGTATACAGTTCTCTTTTAAAATAAGTTTTATATTTATTAACTCACCAGTATTTAAGGCTTTAATTGCTCTGCCTTTTCCTCTGCTTTTCTTATTGCCTTCTGAGTCTTCCTGTGTTATTCTACATCTCTTCTTTATGCAACTGTCAGTAGCAGAAGGATTTTAAATTGACCATCCTGGAAGCATTCTCTATAAATAAAATTTCTAACAGGAATAAGTTAATTATCTTTAAACCAGGTGTGCATTGCTTCTAGTTGCATAGCCGTTTGCTTCAGTATTTTCTACAAATCTATTGTCTTATAATGGACTGAACTGTGAAGCTTTTTGACGAAAGAAAACTTCCTCCTTAAGTAGTTTTCTAAACCAGAAGTTAGAACTTTGTGCAATGAAGTATCCACCTCTGTGAATTGTCCCACAGTATTTACCGTATTTGGATTTTACTCCATAGCACTAGTAGAATTTCTTACATGAGCAGACATGCCTGCTGTATGTTCAAGGCTGTTTTATCCATTTATCTTTCTGTGTTCCCAACACGTAGTTTTACCCGTTGTCTTCCAAGCTGGTAGACAAACTGATTTGAAGATTTCAAGAGCTGGTACTCTGCTGCTTTGGCGTTCGAGTTCCTGGGAGACCCTGGGCTCACATAACCGATACACGTTCTATGTTTTGTCTAGCTGTGGGAAGAGGATGACTTGGGGTTAGAAGACAGAGTGCATTCCTCGTTTTTTAAGTCGCACTCAGCAAAATATTTGAGTTTGGGCCAGCATGTAGGAAATGTGTTTTCTGCACAGATCAATTGTGTTTTCTGTTGCAGAGTGCTTCGCTTTGCCAGAGCAGTAAATATGTTGAATCTGTTCAGGCAGAACCAAAGAATCCTTCATTTCTGACCTTGTACAAGCCTGAGCAGAAAAAGAATTTACAAGTTTCAGCAGTGTAAAACCACAAAACCCCCTGTGTAGAGGTATAGGGCAGGTGCTGTGCTTAAATTACATTTGCATTTTATTTTCTGTGTAATTTCCAGAATCTTATACTTTGAAGGAAAGCATGAAACCTATGTTCGTAGTGCATTCGTGAGAAGCATGTGAATGACAACTGAAGAAATTCATCTCTGTTGTCTTTTTTTTTTTTAAATTAGGTATTGAACCTTTTTCTGGCCTTGCTGCTGAGTTCATTTAGTTCAGACAATCTTGCTGCTACAGAGGATGATAATGAAATGAACAACTTGCAGATTGCTGTTGCAAGAATTCAGAAGGGAATAGATTATCTGAAGAAAAAAGCAGGTGAATGTGTCCAAAAATCTTGTTTGGGAAAACAAGCTGTTGTAAATCAAAGAACAGCAACAGATCAGTTGAATGATGAGAGACACCACATGTCCAACTGTACCATCACTGGAAAAAGAATAGATACAAATTATCACAAAAATGAGAATGGAATGGCCACTGTTATAGGTGGCAATGATTATCCATCATTCATAAGGAACCCAAGCCTTACTGTTACAGTACCAATAGCTGCTGGAGAGTCTGATTTTGAACATCTAAACACAGAAGAGTTTAGCAGTGACTCAGATTTGGAAGAAAGCAAGGAGGTAAAATTTAAATATTTTATTTTTTTGTATGAGCTAATTATACCAGTTGTATTGTTTCTTTGTATGAATCTTCCTACTGAGGAATGGAAAACAGTTGTAATTTGAGATTGTTGGACTGTGCTGAGAGTGAATAAATTGAATTGGGCAAGTGGAGCTCAAGGGGGCAGGAAATCCAGGCAGAACTCTATGACCATACATGAACCCATTTATAAAAAGATTTTTGAAGAAACAGTCTCATACAAATTGTTGGTTAAATAGACAAACTAGTATATATGTACAGCATAAACAGTTAAAAGACTGGGTTTTTTTATTTAACTGTAATATTTCTGTGAAGGAAGGATGAAAGTAAATTGCTATTTAAAAATATTAGAGAAGATAATAATAAAGAATATGAATACCCTTTTAGGAAAATCAACATTACTTTTACTGAATAAACTTAACAGAGGTGCTAACTCAGGCTAATGAGAGCAGTAACAACAATTTTCGAGTTCTGAGATTAAAATGATGGGGAAGAACCAAGGGAACAATGTTAGTATTATAAGATGAATACATCAATTAAAAACTGCTGAGAAAAAGTAGAATTACTGAATGAAAAAATACTGATTTCTTGCTTGTTTGTGGGAGTTTTGAACCAGTCACTTCAAAGGCAAGTGCCTGACTTTAAACTTGGTCAGCAACTGCAGACCGAGGGGGAAAAGCAAAATTATGGATTTCAGCAGGATCCTGAGAGACAATGAAAATTCAGATAGCAATCTGTGGCTCAAGAGCAGACTGTGTCTAGCATCAATACCCCTGGCATGTGAAGACACCAGAACATTAGTACCACTGATTGTGTAGACAGCTGTACTCCAGCCTGGATTGTTTTGGATTTTGGTGGGGGATGGGGGTGTGTGTTTGTTTGTTTGTTGTTTTTTGGGAGTTCAGTTGATTGGTTTGGAGGGGTTTTGTTTAGTTTTCAGCTTTTTAGGTTTTTAGTTGTTTTGTTTTGAATGGGTAATTAATTTGACCATATCATTTCCAAATTGTAGAAAATAAGTTTGTTCTAGAAAAGTGTAGTGAAATTACATTTAGAAAGGTGTAATAAGGTACTCTTTAGGTGTTTCTTTTATTGTAGAGTGCAGTGTTCATTAGTATTACACTTATTTTTGCTATTTCACCAGCTCGTTTTCTGATGCTTAATTTGTTCCATCTACTTTTTGGAGATTTCACTGCTTCATGTATTATATTGACCACTCGGTTGAGAAGACTGTAGATTACTAAGAGGCCTCTTTAAAGCAAAGCAAATAATATTCATAACTTCCTTAAAAATCTGACCAAAGGATAGTGGACTTCTTAGTGTTTTAATAAAATTTGGTTTTCTGAAAGGAATATTTGATGAATCCAGGTAATCTACTCTTGCTCTGATAACTCTGTTAAATCTAACTCTTACCTGGAAAATATTCTTCAATTGAAGACACCTCGTTCTTCACTATTTTATATTTAAGTATTGGGTGACAAAATCTATGTCTCCTCACCTGTGATATATTTCTGAAGATGAAACGTAAGTATTAGCTGTTTATATGATACTATTATCTACTATTAATTTTAACACACTCAAATTTGGAGAAGTGGCTTAGGATTGGTATAGTCGAAAGACAACCATAGGAAATACATAAACTAACAGCGAAAAACTATTTCATGTAAACTAGTTCATAGTCAGCAAGGAAATTGTCTTTTGTTTTGTAGATTATTTCAGCTCTTCCTTTCAGAATTTCCCTTTGAATGGGAGCAGTTTATGTTGGAGTTATTAGATAGCTACATTATTTGATAAGCCTTTGAGAAGTTATTGGTGAGAAGTGAGATTAGATTTATAACAGAAGACTAATAAAAGATAGGTCTGAGATACCTGAGGAAATTACAGGTTTATTGTTAGGCATGGGATTTTGGTTTTGATTGCTCTATGTCTGCTGCAATCCATAATGTACCTTAAACTGTTTGAAACTTTTTTTTAAAGTCATGCAGTTAAACATAATGTTTGTGGGAAAAATTGCTTATGCAGAAGTTTTCATGTTTGACATGGTATGATTTACTTTTTGTTTTGTTTTGCCCGCAGCTTCTTTCTGAAAGTTACAGTAGATACATATTTAGCACCTAGTGAAGACCAGGAATAACCTTGAAAACGAAATGCAAGGAGAAATAAATTTCTGTCGTTTTAAAGGTCTAGTTACTACTATTTAAAGGATGCTTAAACCTGTAGTATACACAGCGTGGGTGTATCTGTCTGTCTTTTTTGTTTGGGGCTTTTTTTGGAGGAGGAGGGGAATTTGAGGATGAAAGGATTTTTGGTGGTGGTTTGGTGGGTTTTTCTGTGGGGTGTTTTTTATGTTCAGGCCCAAGTCCAGTATACCTCTATGAACTTTAGATGTTCTGCTAATCTTACCTCTTCCATTATATCTTTGTGTATGCTTAAAGCTTCAATCCACAGCTATAAATGTGATGTTTTGCAAATGTGTGTCATATCTAGAAAACACATTTTTTACTCAGTTGGAATCCACACTTCTGTTTCCAGAACTCAAACAACCTAAAGGGTACCGTGTTTTAATGTCATTGCGTACCATTCTTACTTCTCACAGGAGTGAAATAAAGCTGGATCAGTGGCGAATGCAGATCTGGTGCTTTTTAACCAGGCAGAGCAACGTGTCAGCATGTTTACACAGGTTACCTGAACAAATCATACATATATGGTCATTTTTGAAATTGATTGGCCTGCATGCTACTCAGCTACAATATACTTTTCCCCATATGTTGCAATGTAGTGGAAACATACACAGCTGCTCTGTAAGCTGAGCCCCATGACCCACATCACAGCATGACTGAGGGCAACACCAACATGTTCTTCTCTCCTTGTTACATCTTTGGTATTTTCTGTACTACTTCTGTGGCATAACCTGCATGCTTTGTAGGTTTTTATTATTGTGATCTGAATTATTAAGTGTTAAGACTTCAAGGTTAAGAGAGGTTAACAACCTATGATTTTATGAAAATGAATAGTCCTCATGATGTTTTCTGTCATCTCTTGTACCATGTTTTTAACTGTCGTGTAATTATGAACATTTTCTGAGCATGTTCATTTGACCAGTGCCTCTGTAATATTACATATATACAGTTACCTGTATGCTAAAATGTTTATATCTTTGATATAAATTGTTTTGTGTTTGTTCACAGTGTTTTTATAATTTACATTCCAGTTTTCTCATATAAGAGAAGCTAAAATATAGGATGAAAGATACACTTCTAGGGATAATCAAACCTTTTTTTATACATATGCATAGTTCTTTGGATATGGATGTAATGATACAAACTACTCACAAAGTTTGTATATGTCTGTAAGATTGGAAGTTAGGGCATCATTTATATAAGTTTTGTTCTTCATTGTCAGTAATTGTTTCTCTGTGAACTTAATCCAGTTGCTTAATTTTTATAAAGATAGACCTAAAACGTAATTTCAATCAGAAATTCTGTGTAGGTTTCTGTGTAGCTGTCTAAATCTATCTGGGGTTTTTATAACTATATGAATAAGGAAGTTCAAACAAAGAAGAAATATAAAAATAGGAAAATCCGGAATATGAGTAAAAGTAAGACAGTTGTTAAATAGATGAAATACGAACTAATAGCCTACCAAATCTCTAAATTCAGGAACTCCAGAACTATAAAACAAACCTTAATTGTACCAAGTTATGTATTTCTTATTCCTGATGATCTCTTCTGAATAGTTGGGCACTTTCTCTCTTTGTCATATTGAGGTATTCCTTTTCCAAATACAAATTTTGTTTACGTGGCTTTGTTGTGGAATCCTGCATTATTTTTTGTGTATTCTTTGGCACTGTTTTATATATTGGAAAGATTTAGGCCTCACTTTTTTTGTTCAAGAGGGGCCTGTAAGCTGGTCAGAAAGAAGAAATGTAAAAATGTCTTTGTAAGGATTTTTCCAAACCTTTTTAGAAAAGGCACTTACATAGGGGAGAGAAGAATGTGGTAGTATCCCATCCTAGTGGTCCCAAGTATGGGGGAATCAGTCTCATTTGATGGATATTGTTTATGTGACACTGGTCCTGCTTCAAGCTTCTGCTAGTATGAATTTGGACAAGTGCAGAGCAGCACACAAACCAGTAAAGCAGGAGCTTGTAATCATCTGAATATCACTTTGTCTTACTTACCCTTCATTGCATAATAACATGATGCTTTTTTTAATAGATACACACACCAGTTTTTTCCTAAGTTACAGAGTAGGAGCAGTAGGTTTTGAGTTTAGTTTGTTGAAAAAAAAGTATTTTCTATGGAGAATCTTCTGGTTTCTTTAAAAGGTACGCTTTAACTGTAGACATGGTTACTTTTATTCTTTCAGGAAAAGATCCCAATAAAAGTGACTTTACTAACTGTGATTATGCTGAAGAGTACCCTACTCAGTGATAAGTCAACATGATGATTACAAAAAATGTGCTTTGTGTACTTTTTGTTGTTTAATTAATAGTTGACACTAAATGGAAAAATGAGAGGTTTTTTTAACTGAAGTATTTCCTGTTAAAAATAGATCTGATTGACTAGGCAGATAGCCAGTGGATGGAATATCAAAAGATCCAACACTGGTGCTTTCTCTTGTGTTTCTACATAACAATATTTTTGGATCCTCTTTTCTAAGAGGTTCCTAGCCATGTTCTCCAAAGCTCTGTTATCAGCAATTGTCTTTCACGTTTTACTGTAGTGCTTTACCTCTTCTTCAGCAAAAAGAGACTTGGTGATCTTAAATTAAAAAGCAAAAGAGAGAGAGATCCTTAGTTAATGGAAATATGAGAGTATGCAGTGCAGTCATCCAGTGAGTTGGGTTTTTTTGGTTTTTTTAAAATTACGCAAGACAATCTTTCCCTCTTATTCCTCCTCTTAACAACTGTATTGCTGATATGTTTTTTGTTTGCTTTGGAGCTTCAGTGGAACAATTTGTAGTAGTAGTAGTAGTAACATTTTTCTTGCAAATATTTGTGCCATTATACCTTGAATGCTTCAGAAATACAACCAGATCATAAGCATCAAATTATGACCTTAAAACAGTACAGGAGATATTTATATTGAAAAAATTGAAGTATTCAAAATCTGAATAGCTTTTCACTGCCAACAGTGAAAAAGAAAAAGGATATTGTATTGAGGGAATTTTCTGTAACAAAAACGATTTAGTGATTCTTTGCAAACATTAAGATCACTAATCAACTTCGAGTATGTCAGTTAATCCATTCAATCCAGTACTTAGTGTACATACAATATGGCCTTCTTACCTCAGTCTGGTAAACTGAGCAGCAGCTAATTCCCCAGAAGGTAAAGGATGAACATTTCTGTCTTTCCTAAAAGTCCCCCTCCTGGAGTGATTCCTATAATCAGTTAGATTTCTGCAAACTTTGTAAATAGCAAAGAAACTAGCTTTCAAATTTTTAATTAGAACAGGAAGCTCTTCTATGCATATTATTTTTATGATCTCTTTCTGTTTCTGTTTTTGTTGTTTGATAACTGCATCTTAGTGAAAAATATGGGTACCCTACATAAAAAAGAGAACCAATGTTTAGTTAAATCTGTGACTCTTCAAGCAGTAGGATTATATCCTATACTGTCCATAGAAAACAGACTTTCACATTACTGAAAGACTGTCACACTAGTGACAAAGTCACTAACCAGACTAGCTGGTTTATGTCAAAATAGTTCATGGAATTTCTAATTTGATTCTAGAGTCAAGAAAATTACTATTCTTAATTAAAACTAAATTTAAAAAAATCTCTAGTCTCTGATTCTTCTACTGTGAGTTAGAGGAGATATGTATCTTTTTGTTCCAAACACATTGATTCTTTTCAGTTCCTTTTGTATTTATGGTTGTTCATCTCATATTCTTTCAGTTGAATTCATGTCATCTGCTCAGACAGTTCACTAAGCTTACAGTTAAAATGACCCAGGGTACTTCATGTTGGTTTTAATTTTTATTAGCAATATGACACAAAACTTCTGTACTCTTAAAAAATATATTTTTTAAAATTAATAATTTGATTTATAATTCAATTAAGAATTTCAGTTTACCCACCACCGCTGCAACATTTTGCAATATATATGCTATGTCATGGAATGATGAAAGCAGCATATTAATAAAATTATAAAGGGCATATAGTGCTATCCTCCTGTTCAGAAGAATTAGATAGGAATAGTTGTTTGCTGTGAATATTGCTATTGTAAAATTAATGGTACTAAAAATGACAAGACATGTTTACAGTAGACATGAGCAATATGGGCCTTCTATTCCAGATAATCAGTTTTTAAAAAAGTAGCAGCAAAGTAGGCAATATAACAAAGCCTTTTTTAATAAAAGTAAATGCAGAATATTGAGTTACTTATTGTATTGTCTCTGTCTTTCAAAAACATGAAAAAATTGTTTAATACTGAAAATAATTTTGTCCTTTCGTGTTTCACAATTGAGCTGTAAATACAACTTGATTGGATAGTAACTTGTCTGCTTTTGTATCTTAAGTATCTCTTAATCATGCAAGTCTAGCTAAATTAATGAAAATGGTGTTGATTTGACAAAACCAAGGTTGTTTTATAAAGTGTGCTTACATCATTCCCTACGGACATTTACTTGTGTGACTTCATTACTGATGTTTTATACTTCTTGATAATAACATTATAAAATGTCAGAGAATGCTGTGGCCAAAACTACTTTGACTTAGTTTGGTACTCATACTTGAGATTAAGTGTACAGGACACCACATCTTCCTTTAAAATCTCCAGACTACAGACTTTGCAATACACGGGCAGATTACAAAATAAAAAAATAAATTAGGGTTTATTCTTTTATTGTTTGGGGCAGGTTTTTTAATTGTTTTTGTTTGTTTGAGTTGTTTTGGGGTTTTTTTGTTTGTTTTAGTTTGGTTTTGGGTTTGGTTTTTTTTTCTACTAATGTGACTTTTGTAATTTTAATTATTAAAACAAAAAAATAATTCCTGGGTGTTGACTGTACAGGTATGTGTACCAGAGTAATGGGTAGTTTCAGAATGCACAATGTACTACATATGTGCATTGGCAAAAAAGAATGCAAATTAATGCCAGTTGAAATGTATAAGAAAGTAATAGTAGAAAACAAAATAAATAGAATATGTATCAGCAAATCATCTTGGTAACAGTTAACTTTGATGAATGATCACACTGTACTATATTTAGACTAGAAATTCTGAAATTTCATGAAAAATTACATGATATGTCTTGCAATATCTGGGTAGAAAGTGGATGATTTATGCACATTTCAACAGCATTGACTGCTACACGTGGGTGTTTGTGTGTATTTCTGGTGACAAATATTGTTCTTATTATTACTGGTACACAGCGTTGCATGCCTAAAGTTAATTACAGTTCTAAAAATGTAAATATTAGTAAAGTAAAAATGTTATCGAATTTTATTTTCAGAAGTTAAATTTTTCCAGCTCATCTGAAGGAAGTACAGTTAATTTAGCTGTCTTTGGAGATGAAATAGCTGAAACTGAACCAGAAAAAGCATCAGAACTACAGGACTGCTTTACAGAAGGTATGGAAATAAAATTTGGGGTTAGAAATCACATTTTGCTTGTTTGCAGTTCAAGGAAGATATTGGCTACAGCAGCCCTGGATCCTAGTTTGTCAAGTCTTAGGATATGATTAATTTTGTCTTTTGTAGATGTGCTGAAGTCCGTGGAGCCATTTGTGTGATGCAAAGATAAATATGTGTGTATGTGATCATTTATGATATTTTAAAATAATCAATAGGCACAATTCTGTAAACTGATTCTCAGCCATCAGTAATTCTGTTGATTTGAATTACACTGTCAGTAGTGAAATCTGCAAGACCAAGCCCTCCACAAGGTTCACTTCACTGAGAAATTTAAACCATAGTCATGTGATTACTCACAGTCGCTTTTTAGTGCTAGAAAGCAATCCAGTGGTTGATTCAGATTTTGGAAAGTTTGACTCAAACAACAGTTATTATCTTGACATTATACTATTAATGGAGTGAGAGGGCGCATAAATATAATGTGGGATGCAACAGGTGAATGAGATCCTGTGGTGCTATTTAAGTAAAGAAGTCTTAACAGTGTACTTGAATGTCCTTAGAAGTTTTTATTCATTTTATTTCTGTATAACTATATCCTTTAGGGGACTATTGAAATTTACTATGTAGGAAAGAATTTTCAGTTTTTGCAATATTAAGATTTTAATTTCCTTTTAAGTTGTGGGTAAAATCATTCAAAACAAAATATGTTCCAGGATTAAATCTCCTGTCCATGCTTTCTGATTTACTATTTTGAAGACACCTTTGATTTAGGCTAGGAATCTTATCCTTTGAAGTATTCTTTTACTTATCTTTAAAAAAACAAAATTGTTTTTAAATGTGGGATTGCGTTGACTATATCAAGCTCTTAATTAAAAAAAAAAGTGCATTTCTCAAATAATTTAACATTATGTGATATCTATCAGTGCTTGGGCATAAGATTATTTTTTTCATAATGTAAGCATTTTGGCTAGTTGAAGGTGAGGTTAACCATGTTCTTCACAGTGGTAGGTGTTTTATCTGAGCTGATGAAACATAGTGTAACTTACTTACTTGTAACATATCAACTTAATGACACTCACAGGAAACCCAGAATGCATTTGGGACCCATTAAAGTAGTTTCAACCTCTTTACGTTTTTGTATTGTTAATAATTTTTAAAGAATTCAGGAGGCTACTATTGGCTAAGCAGATACTGATATTCATTGAAAATGATGCCTCTAGGCTCCATGGTAGATGTGGATGGTTGTGTGGAAGTTGCCACAAATCTGTATCACATGGGAAAGCTCTCACAGTCTCCAGACATTTGTTTATGTCATGAAAGAGGTATCCTTAGTTAGCCCTTGAAGCAGCAGTTTTTCCTCAGTGTAATAAATTAGTGTTTATGTCTGTGATTTATCTGAACCTTAGCTGAGAAGCAAAATTTCTTTTAAAAGAAGCTTCTGTACTCTTGAACTAGTTCATGTGAAAGTTGCTGTGTATGCTCTTCTTTTCTACTCCCTGATATTTCTCCTGTGTTCTTTGATTATCTGTATATAAGTTGAAAATAATTTTAAAAATGTTTGTAAATGAAAATTAGCTCAATTAGATTACTCTCTTTTATTATAAGCTTGATGTAGCTAGCATCAGAGTAGAGAAAAAATTGTGTACATGCAAATTTTCCTACATCCAAAGTATAAAATTGAGAAAAGTAGGTATGCTTTAAGTAGCATGCAGTAATTTGAAGCGCAGAGTGAAGTAATTTGAACTTCTTGAAACAGGAGCTAGTTAAGAATCATTTGATTTTTCAGAATAATAAAAATTTTACCATATAAAAATATTTTTTGTACTGTTAGGCTGTATACGGAAGTTTAAATGCTGTAAAGGAAGTATGGAAAGCACAAAAGGAAGAATCTGGTGGAACCTTCGAAAAACCTGTTACAAGATAGTAGAACACAACTGGTTTGAAACATTTATTGTCTTCATGATTCTTCTCAGCAGTGGAGCTCTGGTAAGTCAAGCTTGCAGCCATAGGAATGGTACCTATTAAAATGTGTTATCAAAGGCAGTATTATAACATGTGTTCATTAAGAAAAAAATACAGAGTTGTCTTGAAAGAGAACTTGGACCTGAATTCTCAGATTATTTCAAGTATTACATTTAAAATAAGTCATTAAAATGTTGCAGGTGAATTTTTGATTAATACAAGGTAATGTATCTATGTTTATGAAAAGGATTATGATAAAAACCTTCTTTAAGAAATTATAAAAATAATGAAAAATGGATTGTGTGCAATAAAGGAAGCAATTTTTCTACTTCAAATTAAAATTGTCGCCAAAAGCAGTATAGATACTAAATTCATCATGCTCTCATTATTTTTTTGCTATAATTTTAGTTTCAGTATTTCTAGTCTGTTACATAGGAATTCTTGAGTTCCTTTATGCTGTTCTTAGTGACATTTAGTCCTTCACACAATTTGGACTTGTTTTGGTTGTTGATTGACGTAGGATTTGGTATATACTGTCATTATTTCAGCTCCAACACCTAAAGCACCATGTCCCTTCCTTCTCTGACCTTGATGTTTACCCGGTAGTTTCTCTCATTTTTTTCCTTCAATCCTCATACTGCCATGTGATGTTTTGCAATCTCTTAAATATATTTTCCCAGAGGCACCACCAGCTTTACCATTGGACTCAGCTGCTTCCAGTGTTGGGTTCATGCTGGAGCCAGCACAAAACAGCCCCCTGCTCTCTCCTCACAGTGGCCACACCTACAGCCTGCCACTACTAAAACCTTGCCATCAGCAAAGATTGTCAGCAACATAATATTTGGTCTCTGTAGCTCATTATTCTCTTTTGTTAATTGAAGTTAATGTAATAATGAGACTGCCTCCTGACTGAACCTGACTGGGCTTTCCAGGGTGACAAATTGTAATTCTGCGTTGAATATTACTGAAATTTCTAAAAACTTTTTTGGCAACTTCAGACATTCTTTTGTAATTCCATTATCAGACAATGATAAAATCTAAAACTCAGAAAGAATGCAATTGTAGTTTCTACTCATATTGGTTTTTCAAGGTAAAATATCTCAAGTTGAAAGTGATTCTACTTTGCTGTTTTAATTCAGTTCTGATTAATTTGTAATTTGCAAAGAGTTTTCAATATCTGACTTATATATAACCCATTCTTCACAGGCCTTTGAAGATATAAATATTGAACGGCGCAAGACTGTAAAAATCATACTGGAATATGCTGATAAAATCTTTACTTATGTCTTTATTCTGGAAATGGTGCTAAAATGGGTGGCCTACGGTTTTCAGACTTACTTCACTAATGCTTGGTGCTGGCTGGACTTCCTGATTGTTGATGTAAGTACTATACTTTCTAGGTAGTCTATTTTTGTTGTTTAGGCAGATCCTTTTTTGTAGCTCCAATATGATATGTATACAGTGAATAATATAAATTTGACTTAAAAGAACAGAAAATTACATACTTGTGAATAAGATTCCACTGTAATTACGTGGTGAGTAACTAAATCTGGCCTTGTGCCATCATTGACTCCATGTGTTCTGTGCTTTACTACTCTGGGTTCTGACTGGTAAGTGAGGACTATCAACTGGTTTGACTTCAGTCTTCTGGATGTGGTGACAGAGAAGGAGGAAGCAGACACAGCAAGGAAAGAGAAATTAAAGTGAGAATATGGAGTAGGACAGTAGCACAGCTGATCCCGAGCTTAATGTGTCACTGGCAAGGAAGTGTGGGGGAGAATTGTTCTTCAACAATAGCAGTAAAAACTAGTGTTGAAATTTCACTCCAAAGAAATTAATTAAATTAGTGATATTGCATGATGTGTTTGGTTAAAGGAGTTCTTTTTCTTTGCGTAGACATTGGAGTGGAAATTCAACAAATGGACAAGAGAAAACTCTGTTAGTTGGATGGTATCTGGAATCTAGGACAGAAATTTTGTCTCCTGCCAGTAGAATTGAAACTTACCTAATGCTCTTTTTAAAGTAGATTTTTTGGAGGGAAGGGCACCAGTGGTGTTTTTTGTCTTCCTCGTGTAACTGTGCTGCTCTTTCTAGTGAATCCACATTCTGAGCAAATGGACTAGCTCAGTGACATGAGATAACACATGATCTCTCTGGGAAAGTTTTCTACTTTCTCCTTTCATATCCTCTCCACTTCTTCTGTTGTGAACACCCAAATTAAATTTACACCAAGTACAAAGTCAACACACATTCCCGGCACAGATGTATTGATCTGTAAGAAACTTAGAAAGTATAAAAGATTATCCCCTTTCCCTAAGATTAAATTATCCAAAGCAAAATACCCTCAACAAGCAAAAGGAAAAAAAGTTAGGACTGTCTTTTGAGTAAGGCTGAATGTACTATGTGTTTTTATTAGCTTTCTTTATGAATACCATTGGCTTCTGATTTTTCTTTATTGTAGCTTAAATGAAAAATTATAACAATTTTTTAATTAGCGGAAAATCAGCAGCAATCATCTAGATCAATTTTGTTGTCTTCACTTAAAATTGTTGATGCAATACTTTAGAATCCTAAAAGGAAATGAGACTAAGAAAGTTTCCAGAACCTTGTGATACTTAAATTTGCTTTTTTTTTTATCCATTAGAGTTGTAATTAGTGAAAATGAAAGAAAATTAAATATAAATAAATAAATGTATTACTAATTAAATAATATTTAAGTAGTATTCAGAATTAGTATCTCTGTACAAACCTGTATTGGGAAAGATTGATCTTGAATTGATTTAAGATCAATGCTTTAAAGTAAAGTGTACCATATCTCCATATGGATAGGTACAGGCTCTTCCTTTTTGAGTGATTTCAGCGCTGTCGTGTAGCTGTCTTAATCTTTTGCTTCCAGTGTCTGCATTTTATGGCCCTGCAATAGCAGATTATATAACAGTTTATGTTGGATGGCACTTTTGGAGGTTTCAATTCGCTCGAACCTCAAAGTGAGATTAGACAGCTGAGGCTGATACTCAGTTTTGAACGGAGAATGCCTTACTTAGCAATCCATTTCCAGTGTGTGACTGGAAACTCATCCCTAAAGTCAGTTGTGATCTGCTTAGCTTTTTCTGACTTTGCTGCCAGATTTACTTGTTATTGTTTTCAGCTAGGAGCAAGCAACTTTTTCTCTTACTGTGGCCGTTTTACCTGCTGGTTTAGGTAACAGGCAGTATGCTGCCCTCAACTGCTTGAATCTGTCTTTGCTTTATCTTCCTGTCTTGTGCCTTTATCCAGCTAAACATTGAATAAAATTGCCATACTAGTACCAGTCAAATTAAATTATCACAATGAGGCAACATTTTACGGATTCTTTTTAGGCAAACTGTCCTGTACCTATCAGTCTGAACTTTCCAGCTGTTCCCTATTTGGGAAAGAACTTAGAGTATACAAACAGAAATTCTTACCCATTGTGTTATTCATAGTGATTTCAGAAAAGGATAATTAGCCCCAAAACAAGTGCAAATGCTGGTTTAGCTCAGCTTTCTATGTGCAAGTACAAATGATTTTACGAAAAAGAACAAATATGGGATTGTACAGTATTTGGCAGCTTGCTTGAGCTACCCTTAAAGGAAAGAAATCTACAGAAGTCTTCCTTGTGTAAATGCAACAAGAGACAGTGATCTGGGGTGGAAGATTCAATGAGGAAAAAAGTCGTTGACTTTCACCAGAAAATGGCAGGAAAATCAGCTTTTGAGCTGTTAATCCAGCTGTAATAAAGGTTTCAAAAATTTTTGTGGATTAAATCCTTTCTTCCTCAAAAGTAATACTGTTAAGAGGAAATGTCAAGGCACATTAATTATCCAAAACAGAGACAGTTTAACAAATCCAAAATAAGATGTTTCCTGCTTATGGTAACCTGCGGTATTTGGTAGTTATAAGACCAGAGAGTTGAAATGAAGCTGAGGTTGCGATTCTGCCTCACATATACCACTGCAGTGGGTTTTTTACATTTCCCCTTCTTTTTGCTACAATACATCTTTGTGGCAGTGGAAGTATATAATACTGTTTGCTAATTTTACATCGCAGAAATGTTGCATTTAGCAATTTTATGTGTGGAAGACAATTCAGAGCTGGTGTCAGGCGTTGTCCAAACCATGGTCTGACACAAGGAAGAAGAGGAAATTTTTTTTAAAATGAAATTACTTGTGTGCACACAGACCCACATCCACAGATGGTACCAGAAAAACTAAGCTTTCATTACCTTCAGCACCATGTGATGAGAGGAACTATCCTTACTTTCTCCCCTCCAAAAAAAGAAAGCAGAAAAAAGCAATGTGTTAAATTGTGTCATAATTTTCAAAGAAAGGTAAAACTATCGCATTATTAAGTAGAGATGCTCTAATCTTGCAGGAAGAGGCTTTCCTCTAATGCAAATATAATGACTGCATTACCTAAGAAAATATGGTTATCTGACAGGAATACTTAAAACATTTTCTCTGTAACTTCCATAGAATTATAGTCTGAAGGTGTAATGATCTTAAGGTCTTGATGGATTCATAAGGATTAATGCTTTCTATACTAAATGTTTGTCTAACATTCGAATTTAAAGAGGGCACAATCTTCTGAAACTGATTATTATAATTCAGTTTGTATAGGAAATCAGATTAGTGGCATAAACAAAGGTCATTCCACTCAGTGAATGTGTTATTTTTCTGGATCTTCTCCTAATTTTTTCTCCTTTTTTTTTTGTTTAATTAATTTTTCTTCTCTTGAACTACATGGCCTAATTGTAATTACTATAGTGGCTGAATTATCTGAAGTTTTAGACAGGTTATTTCAAAAATACAGGTAGTGATCACTGACTTGTATTTCATGTATTGCGCAGTTATTCCCTGTGTTAATTTGGTTTTATCAAGTTTGTATGATTTACAAAACAAAAATTAAATCTTGATTTTTTTAAAAATCACCTTTGATTATATTAAACCATTGCATGCTATCTTTAAGAAAATTAGCCAGTTTCTCCTCATTGTCTGTCTATTTTATTATGTGCCATTGTTTCATTCATTTCAATGCTCTAAGGTAGATAACTCTAAAACAAATCTGCCAGCTTCTCAATCACGCTTGGACTTAAAATTTTTAACTTCAGCTTTGAAGTTCAAACACAGGAAACAATGCTCTTTACCAAATGGAGGTAAACAGATTTTCTTCTGGTATTTGATATTATGATTTTTAAATATCCAGATTGCAGTAGTCTGAAGAGACGGTAAAGCAAAGCTCACAATTAAATTATTAACTGTCATAACTCCACTTCCAGGAAAGTGCTGTCTATGCATTCAAGTGCATTGCTTTTAGATAATCTTATTGACATTGATATTTTTTTTTGTGTCATACAGTTAGAAGTCACCCATATTAAAGTCCTTTCTGACTGAGTATATGCCACTTCCAAGCCTGTCTTCTTCAGCAGGCAATATGAATTACTAGTTCTTCGTATACCAGCTATTTTGTGGATTATTCTAAGTGCAAATTAGCAGAAGCAAATACTGCTGGCTCACATTTTATCATGAGTATAATAAAGCACTCTTTAGTGTTGTAATATGTCATGTAGAATAGGATTAAGTTTTCAATACATTTCAAGCATATACTGAGTTTATTGGGAAGCTGAACTTCTATTCAAATTCTTTTGTCCAAATTGCCCTTCATTTTGCACAAGTATGATATGCATTCTTCTAACTAGAACTGTGTGATGAAAATTCCAGAGATTGTTATCTTTTTGTTTAAGCTGTTCTGAAATTTACATGCAATGTTACACAAATTTTTCTCCTGTTTTGTTCTTTTTTTATTTATTCTTGCTGGACCTTGTAAACTTTTTTTCCGCAATATCCAGATCAAAGTTTTTCATCCTAGAGGTGTTTGTGTTTTGAAGTTACTTAAAAAAAAAAGTAAAAAAGTGTTCTTTTGTTTTGGTTTTTTTCCTCCAGGTCTCGTTGGTTAGCTTAGTAGCTAATGCCCTTGGTTTGTCAGACCTCAGTGCAATTAAATCCCTCCGAACATTAAGAGCTTTGAGACCTCTGAGAGCTTTGTCACGCTTTGAAGGCATGAGGGTAAGAAAAAAAAAGAAATAATGTGTAAAAAAAAATCCATAATAATACACTTAATTATAAAATCATTGAGGAACACTGAATTGCATGTCTTTTTACAAGGCCAACAGTAGCATGTTTGATTGTATTACATGCATTAGTCCTTTTCTGTTTGCATTACTTCCGTGTAATGTAATGTTTTACATAAAATCTTTTTCTAGATTTAGAAAAATTAATCCTTGTGTTGTTTTTTTAAAAATGGGGATTTTTTTTCTGTTTTTATTTCCTAGGTGGTTGTGAATGCTCTTACTGGAGCAATCCCATCCATTATGAACGTGCTTCTGGTTTGTCTTACCTTCTGGCTAGTTTTCAGCATCATGGGAGTAAATTTGTTTGCTGGCAAGTTCTATCACTGTGTTAACACCACAAATGATGAGACATTCACACCAGAGGAAGTCAGTAATAAAAGCATGTGTGAAAAAATTAACATGACTACTGGAGGTGTTCGGTGGAAAAATGTGAAAGTAAACTTTGATAATGTTGCAATTGGTTATCTTTCTCTGCTTCAAGTGGTAAGTGTATAATTTTTCCAGCTTTATTTTTTGTAGCAGTAACATTTAATTCCATAATTTTCAGTGCTATTTTACAATATATTAATGGATATGGGATTTGATTTTATAATTCTGTTCTATGAAGCTAATTAATGTTGCTTATGGTAAAAATCTGATATGTTCTCTGGCCTTTTTGGAAGAGGAGGAATATCTCTTATTTACCTGATGGATATAAATTTTCTTGGCACCCAGCTGCTAGTACCTTTTCAAGTTCTACAGAAAAACAGCGTCTAGGTAAAATATCTAGATAAAAAAATGACCTAGCTTTAATTTCCTTTTATTTGCTTTATCTGTTAAGGCATATTGACTAAGATTTTTATCATGGTAGTCATGTACATTCTAGGGCTCATCTGATCTTCAAACAAGAAGAGAGCAAACGATTTAGTTTGCTAAAAATCTAAAACCTTAGAAAAAGGTTTTGAATTCACTTTTCCCTCACTCTTCCTTTTCTTTTTTATTATTATTACTAGTTGTACTCCAGTCATTGTTTGTTATTGCCAAGTGAGTTTTTTGGAGAAAGTTTTAACTTGTTTTTAAACTCTAGATGAACAGTTGCAGAATTTACTAGTGTTAGATTTCTAAGCACAAAACTCTTTTAGAGGCAGCATCTGTAAATTGGAACCAATAAGACAGAAATATGTATTCAAAATATTGACAAAATGCTTGTGGAAACTTATTTGTGCTCATAAGCAATTGGCAACTATTCTGTCTTTACAAATTTCCAACTGGTAGTATTTAGTAGTTGGTATTGTGCTAGCAGGCTATCATCTGATTGCTTCAGGGAGTAGCAGTAGCTGTTGCTAAATAGCACTAGGCATAAATTACCTGCTTAGAGAACAGCAGTACTTTTAGCATTTGTAACATATCTTGCATATAGAGTTCACCTTTGTAATGTTAGCAGTGAACATACCATTCACACCTTGTATGCTCTCAGTATCATTGCTCAAAGGAGTAAGTGTGGTGAAGGCCCACTAGGGGGATAAGGAATTGCCTGGATGGCTGTGTTGGAAGATTTACAGTCAGTGGCTTAATGTCCAAGTGGAAACCAGTAATAAGTGGTGTCTCTCAAAGGTTTGCACTAGGACCAATACTATCTAAGAGCTTCACCAAGGACATGAATAATGGAATTGAGTGCACCCTCAGCAGTTTGCAGATGACACCAAGTTGAGTGGTACAGTTGATACTTAGAGGGGTTGCCAACCTGAGGGACCTCAGCAGGCCTAAGGTTGTTGAACCTCATGTAGTTCCAGAAGGCCACATGCAAGATCCTGCACCTGGTTCATGAGCAGTCTCCAGTATCAGTACAGACTGGAGCATGAATGAATTGAGGTCAGCTCCACAGAGGTGGTCTTCTGAATACGGGTGGAGAAAAATTGAACATGAGCTGGCAATATGTGCTTGCACAGGATATGATTGCAAAGTCAGTCATATCCTGGGCTGGACAACAATAGATTTGGCCAACAGATGAGGTCGTTCTCCCCATACAGTCCATTCTTACAAGGCCTTACCAGTATAAGGAAGATATAGACCTCTTAGACTGGGTCCAGAGGATGGCCAGGAAAAAAATCAGAGGACTGGAACACCTTTCCCAGCGTGGGAAGAAGAAAGAGCTGAGAGAGTTGGGAATTTCAACCTGGAGAAGAGAAGGTTCCAGGGAGACCTTATTGTGTCCTTTCAATGTTTAAAAGGAGACCTATAAGAAAGGCTAAGAGAAAATTTTTCAAAAGGCCTGTAGTGACAAAGGGCAATGTTTTTTAACTGAAAGAGGGTAGTTTTATATTGTATATAAATAAGATTTTCCTTTTTTTTTTAACGATAAGACAGTGAGACACTCAAACAGGTTGCCCAGAGAAGTTGTGGATGGCCCATCATTGGAAGTATGTGATGTAGTGAAAGATGTCCCTGCCCATGGCAGAGGGCTTGAACTAGATAATTTTTAAAGGTTCCTTCCAAGTCAAACCATTCTGTGTTTCTATTATTTTCCTCAAGAGTTTTTGGGACTACTTACCTTTTGGAGTTTCTTCTAGGACTATTTCCATATTCTGCCTGAAAAATGCCAACCAATGATGGCTGATTCTTTTTTTTTCTGGAGAAGTTCTCCAGTTTTTTTGGTAGTCAGAAAATTAGAACTGAAAGTCCTGTTATAAATTGCAGTCTCTCTGGTAGACTCAGATATCGTTTGCAACTCATCTCACAGAGAGTTTATATGAATTTCCATGAAGACTAGAATTTATTCAGCGTTTTACGAACTAGGGAGAAGTATTCCACAGTACAGTACTTCCCATGAATGCTTCACTTGTAACCTACCAGACTTTTAATATTTCTCTTTATTTTTGTGGGTGCAAATACATAGCAGAAGACAGTTTTATTTAGAATGTTTGCAAAATTGAAGCTTTGATAGAAAATATCAACAAATTTTGCTTTTAGGCAACATTTAAAGGATGGATGGACATCATGTACGCTGCGGTTGATTCTACAGAAGTGAGTGCAATATAAAATCTACTGAGTAAAAATAAAATTTACTGAGTGAAAACAAATATACGATTGATTTAATGCTTCTTGGATGGCAGTTGAAATGAACTAAAATATAAAAAATTAAAATGTAAAATCTTGATAAATTTCCTATATAAACCTATGAACTATAAAGTGCATATACTTTTAATAGGTAAAAAAAAATTATAACCATAGATCCACATAAAGTATTACTCATTTAATAAGTCATCTGAAAATTCAAAACTAATGAGATCTGGTTTCCTATTAATTTATCTCACTGAGATTGTTTTACCTGTGTCTTCAAAAATAACCCAAATAGTCTAGTGGCATCCCTGCAGTAGCAATAGCTGCAGACTCTGATGATGTCAAAAAATAAACTGGCTAAATTTTGCCTGGTTTTGTTTTAATGTTGATATTTGTTTGCGTCTCTCCTCTATCCAGCTCCTGATTTGCATAAAGTCTGTAGGAACTGAATTGTTTCTGAGAGTTTTAAGATTTGCACGTTTCTGTCAAATTTAGCAGTACCCATGTGAAATGTCAAATGTCATTAAAGAGGACAGACAGGAAGGGGAAGAACGGCAGGTCTGTGTGTGCAGTTACAGATATCTGTATTAAATGGATTTTAAAGTTGAAATATAAGGCAAGTGTAGGATATGCTTCAAAAAAGTCAGTGACAGTGTTGCTGTCCATCTGGATGCCACTTCTGTTCCTGCTTGGTATACTGTGATTTGTCTTATCTGTTATTTGTGATGTGTTGCTGTTTTTCTGTTACATAGGCAGAGAAACAGCCCAAGTATGAAGAAAGCCTGTACATGTATATTTACTTTGTTGCCTTTATCATCTTTGGATCATTTTTCACCCTAAACTTATTTATTGGTGTCATCATAGATAATTTCAACCAACAAAAGAAGAAGATAAGTATCACATATTTCATTTTCACAACACTTCATTGTTACTGAGCACTCAGAAAATGTATGCAAGGATAAATGTGTCTGAAACTTCTCATAGTAATTTAAAAAAAGAAATCAGCTGTTAGGATTTCTGTTTATTCAGAATAATGAAATAATAGTACTTTCTTTTCAAGGCATTTGAAGTAATTTACAGTTACACTGAGTGTTTGAGTGTTGTCAACATTCGTGTACAGCCCAGTGATATGCTGTACATCCGAAAGTTACATCTTTGTTTTTCCTTACCCTTACAGTGCTGAGACAAAGCTTTGTGAAAATGCAGATGATTTAAGTCAAGCAAATAAATGACAGGAAAAAAGAGAATATGCAAAACTATAAATATCAAAATTGATAAGGAGATAGAGCAGTACAGTGAAGGCCTTCTCAATTACAGACACTAATACAGACAAATTGAGTGCTGGAAATACTGCTCTGTACTGTAAGACTAGAGAGAGTGGGCAAACTCTTGAATTAGTAGTGAGTTTGCAAAAGAAAGAAAACTGATGACATTTGAAAATATATAGTTTTTCTTTTCAACTAAAATTGTTTCTGTTATTCAGATGAACACAGAATTGTGTCAAGAACTCTGGGAGCATTTAGATAGATTAAAATGCAGACTATGATAGCAAATTAAACTGTCCTTGCTATTTAAACTATAAATGCTGCCTAAGGTCTATAATAGTCTTATTTTTCTGTGCACATTTGGGGCAGAATTGTACTGGAATATTGATTTTATTTTTTTTAACTGAGCTAAGTAATAACAAGGCTGTACATAATTTCTGCATTTGTGATTTGAGATTGTTTGTCAATGATTCATTATACTGAAAAAAGATCTTGCTAGACTTACTGCAGTAGAAACTTCAGTAAATCTTTCCACTTCAGATTGGAGTATGCAGCTTCCTATATTGCTTCTTCAGATCCTCTAAGACTGTTATCTGCAGACCCACATAATAGAGAGGAGGAGTTTGTGGTTCCAAACCTAGTGGCATCTTCATCCTCCGAGATGTTTGCACCTCCCTTGGAATAAACTTCAGGTGCATCCATTGCTTAGGAGGAAGGTGGTTCCATTTTTCATCCTTGGAGAGCAAGTCTGAGGTTATATACATTTTTGTATATAACCTGAGGTTATTGGCATTTTTGGCAGTCGATACATAACAAGGTGGCCTTACCCAGTAATGAGGTGATTTTCTATTAAGTTCACTTGGCAGATACTGTCTACTGAAATCATTATGACTCAGAAGGCAGAGAAGGTTTCCTGCTAAAGGACTTTCTCTGGCAGTGTGGTACCCACCCCTTGTACATTTGTAGCTGTTGTGACTGTCACCAAGAAAGTAAAATACTGCAGATACAATTAGGCTGGGGAAAATTCTATCTGCATGTTCATATCTTCAGTTTAATGTAGCTAACTAGCAAACATTAGTCATCTGTCTTTTGAATTTGTAGATGCACCTGTGCTCACAGAAATGTCCAGATCACTACCCAGTAGCATTTTTCTGGTCTTTGTTCTGTCTTCACGTTACTGAGATCACTTCGCTTTGGACAATGTCGTCGGAATATGAATGGGAAAAGACTTGATGTTGCAATATACTGTCTCTGTGTAGTTAAACTGTGTGCATTTCTGTGGTTCCTGTGTGCATCCTACTTTGATCACATTAGTTCCCATGAGGAAAGAAATGTTCTGCTAGCTGTCAACTTCCTAACCCTTACAATCCTCCAGGGTATCCTGTCTTGAGACCTATATTCTCCCTATGGACAGCACACTGAGACAAGGATGACTTGTTCAGTCATGATAGCCATTACATCAGTGAGACAGCAGAAGAAATCCCCAGTTCAGTGCCAGTTTCTTCATAGTTTTTTTTTTTTTATTATTATTTCCCACTGGGTAAGATCTGACAGTCACATCACATTTCCACCATAATTAGCAAATTCATTTCTTGTTTTTCTTCCAAAATCCTTATTCTCTAAGAAATAAATTTTATTTGAATGTTTGACTTATGAGGAGAGCATGCTAAACAGGGTCTCTTTTGACTTCTAAATCTTCCTGTTTATATATAGCCACAGCTGAAAGAGTCAAACACATTTTCATCCAGATTCATCATTACTTTGTCAATAAGATTGACACGACATTTGACAAAGTCAGTGAGACAAAGTGACAGAATGGCTGGTGACTCTGAAATTCTTTTCCAAATGCCACTACTTTGACATCATAGATACTTGGAATGTACTTACAAACAAATGCATGAAAACAAAAAACAAGTTACTTATCAATATAAATTGTATTTCTGTCAAGCGTTTCCATGTGTGTATTACGCATACCAGTGTAGATACTCTTTTATTCAGACTGCTGTCCTCTTATTCAGGCAAGAAACCTTAGACTAAGCTCATGATTCTGATGATCTCTGTACAATATAGGGAGTTGATCAAGTCATATATATATATATATGTATATATATATATATGTATATATATATGTATATATATATGTATATATATATGTATGTATATATATATATGTGTGTATACATACATATATATATATATATATATATATATATATATATACAGTGGAAGTACTATCTTCTGAACTGAGGTACCTGTGCTGAAATGGTAAAACGTGCATCCTGAAAAGTAAAGTCACTAGTTGCTTTCTCCTCATGTTTTACCTGAAGGCATATCTGCTTGCAGTGAATCTTTGTACCTTTGAAGCTTTTTTATTTCTGGTAGATTAATTTACAATGTGGAGTTTATGATGCTAGATTTTTAAGTATGCGTGGAATGTATATTTTACAAGTTGTTTTTTTTCATACTTCTTTACTTGAATTAATCATGTATGTATTTTTTAAAATAACAAATAGATAGAAGCTCTGGGGTGTTTCTTTGTTCCTTAATGTGTTTTATTTTTGAAATAATTACTATATTTGGTTTTATTAACAATATGTAAGAATGAATAAAGGGTTCATTAAAACTATATTCTGCAGTGCTGTGAATTAATGGATTTAAAACCTTGGCTGTAATCAGGTTTTTTTTATTATTTTACCTTGGAGGTCAAGACATTTTCATGACAGAAGAACAAAAGAAATATTACAATGCAATGAAAAAGCTGGGAACCAAGAAACCACAAAAACCTATACCTAGACCCGTGGTAAGAATGTGTGCTATTCTTCTATCATCTATATTTGGGAAGAAATGGCAGCAGTACATTAACTATCAAAAAATTTTTTCCTTGAGTCTAAAAGGGTTTAGGCCTAATTCAAGTTATCTGTCCATTCTGAAATGAACCATGTACATGTGTCTGTTCTGCAGGAAAAAACGCATATTTATTGTGCCTGAGGAACTAGAGAATCAAAGAATCTGAAGAAATATAAGCCTATAGGTTTTCAGGGGAAAACTTAGAACAGGCAACTAAAGAAGTTACTGGGCAGTGTTTTTCTTAGATTTTTCAGCCTTTTGCTTGGTTGTGTATTTTGGGAGAGGAAAAAGGAAATAGGAGGGAGGAAAAGGATGTTCATTACATACAAAATACTATCACATTTTCTTTTTTCTCCCCTCAGAACAAATTGCAAGGTCTGGTGTTTGATATTGTAACAAAACAAGCATTTGACATTACCATTATGGTTCTCATCTGTCTTAATATGGTCACAATGATGATAGAAACAGATGACCAGAGTGAACTGATGCAAAATATTTTACACTGGATTAACTTGGTCTTTGTTGTCCTTTTCACTGGAGAATGTGTCTTCAAAATATTCTCACTCCGTTTTTATTACTTCACCATTGGCTGGAATATTTTTGATTTTGTGGTTGTTATTCTTTCAATAGTAGGTAAGAAATCCTTATATTCAAAATGAAATATAGTTAGGTATGTATTTAATGCTTTATCTCTGTCGAGTTATGCCAACCAGAGGTGTTACTTAATTTTAAATTCTCTTGATTGTTTATGAAATAAAAAGCATACTTGAGAGTAGTAACTTTCTTAATAGATCTGTGTCAGTTTTAATACTTCTAGAATTTGCTTTTTTTTTTGTTGTTCTAAGAGTACTGGGAAAAAAATCTAAAATTACCCATAGCAGATAAAATTTAATCTCCAGTAATCTTCCACTAATTCCAAAACTACAATTGGGTTTTGTTCACATTTTATTGTGGAAAATGTAATCTGTGTTAAAGTTATTCTCTTAATTTTATTCTTTTATTTCACAGGTATGTTTCTTTCTAAGGTGTTTGAGCAGTACTTTGTCTCCCCCACTTTGTTCAGAGTTGTACGACTTGCCAGAATCGGTCGAATCCTGCGCCTCATTAAAGGCGCCAAGGGAATCCGCACTCTGCTTTTTGCTTTGATGATGTCTCTTCCTGCTCTGTTCAACATTGGTCTGCTGCTCTTCCTGGTCATGTTCATCTATGCGATATTTGGCATGTCCAACTTTGCCTATGTTAAGAGGGAAGCTGGTATAGATGACATGTTCAACTTTGAAACGTTTGGCAACAGCATGATCTGCCTGTTTCAGATCACCACGTCTGCTGGCTGGGATGCTTTGCTTGCCCCAATTCTGAACAGTGGGGAGCCCGACTGTGATCCCCATAAAGATCATCCTGGGAGCTCTGTGAAAGGTGACTGTGGCAATCCTTCTGTTGGGATTTTCTTCTTTGTCAGCTACATTATCATCTCCTTTCTGGTAGTGGTGAACATGTACATTGCTGTGATTTTGGAGAACTTCAGTGTTGCTACTGAGGAGAGCGCTGAACCCTTGAGCGAGGACGACTTTGAGATGTTCTATGAGGTCTGGGAAAAATATGATCCTGATGCAACACAGTTCATAGAATATAGCAAATTGTCTGATTTTGCCGCTTCTCTAGATCCTCCTCTTAATATACCAAAACCAAACACAATTCAGCTCATTGCAATGGATCTGCCCATGGTGAGTGGTGACAGAATTCACTGCCTTGACATCCTGTTTGCTTTCACAAAGCGTGTTTTGGGGGAAAGTGATGAGATGGACGCCCTCAGAATACAGATGGAAGATCGATTTATGGCAGCCAATCCTTCTAAAGTCTCCTATGAACCAATTACAACCACATTGAAACGAAAACATGAAGAAGTGTCTGCCGCTATCATTCAGCGTGCTTACAGACGTCATCTTTTAAGACAGGCAGTAAAGAAACTTTCATTTATGTATCGGGAAGATGGGGTTGATCTGCTTATCAGAAAAGATATGATTATTGGTAAGCTAAGTGAAAACTCACCTCCAGAGAAAGTGGATATGTCTGCATCCGCCACAGCTCCACCTTCTTATGACAGTGTAACAAAACCAGAAAAATATGAAGATGACAAATCAGAAAAAGAAGACAAGGGAAAAGACAGAAAAGGAAATAAAAAGTAAAAGACAGAGAGGTTGTCCATGATGAATGTTTACAAGCCTGAGAAGATGACGTTTTTATCAGTAGCATTCTTATTGAAGAATTATGCCAAAATTACAAGTTTTTACATATTTACCCACTGCTACAGTCAGTGCCTGTACCAAGACTATGACCCTTCACTAGTAAACTCTCAATTTGTAACAGGGAAACAAACTTGCATAACAATAGTTTTGATTATCAGCTGTCATTAACTGAGAGGAGACAAAAAATTTCTACTTAGACTGTAGGAACCCTTATTGGAGTGCAAAATTACCAATCCTTACAAGCGGGTATTTTTGTGGAATAAGTGTATCCACCAAGTTCATTTCATCTCCTGTGTTCCATGTGTGTCAGAGTTTTTTTTGTCATCTTATTTGCTTTAATCACACACTGCTATCAGTAATTCTGCAGTGTGATAAAAAAATCTAAATACTTTTTATTTAAATAAATACTAAATGCTAAGTAATACTCTGTATGCAGAGGAACACAAATGTCCGGAATATGTGATTATAACATCATAAATGAACATAGTTCTCTTGAAACCAACTCTAAATGCAGAAACTAAGATTCCATCTCAGGATCTAGATCAAATCAGCAGCAGTTATAATAAAAACCCCAGAGTTTAGATAGAGAATTTATCGGAAAAATAAAACAAGGGAATAATTTTCACTGGAAAGAGGTTGGTAGCTTAGTCTCTTAAGTTTAATATACTTATTTTTAATACTTTTTAGTTATTCTTCATTTATTATACTATCCATTTCAGATACAGTGATTTAGATAAATGGTGCTACACACAGCTCCCATTCCAAAAATCATGAAACTATGGAAAAAACCCAGTTCCTTTCAGAGTACAAGATGCTTCATAATTCCTGAGATATTCAAATAATTCTTTTCACAGAAAAGCTACAAATGCTAAATTGTGCCTACAGGAAATTATACAGATTAAAAAAGAAGGGGTAAGCTTTTTTTTTTTTTTAAACTGGTAGACCCTGTAATATCATGAGTAGTTTCCATACTTCATTCCAAAATCTGTTTCTACACTTCTTATTTCTCATGAGTATATCCCACTTAGCACAATAATCAGAGCTATGTGAATAAGTTGATAGCAGAGTACCTTTGGGGACAAATACTCCCTTAATGTATACCTCAGATTTAAAATTCTATGCTTTGGAAGGATGGATCATGCCAGAGACACAAAATAAATAGGTCAGAGGTGGTTTTGACACCCCCTATGGCACTTTAGTCAGGTTTCCACTGTAATGCAATCTTCTATAGAAAGCTGAGTTGATGTACTTACATCAGCTTTGTCCTGCATCGTGTTTTAGATGACTTTTTTGTCATCCAGGCTGACACTATACATGTAAGTAAAATCCTCTGCTATTTAATCAGTTGTTTACACGGTGGTATCTTTTTGAACAAAGAGACAATGACCTAATTACTCTGTATGTGTCAAATATGTACCCTAGTAAGTTAGCTTATTAAATTTCAGTAGATATTATGATATATTCTGTAATACTCAAAATAATTGGGAAGCTTTAACTGATGCATGCTTGCTGCTATTATGCTACAGCTGTTAAAGTTTAAGATGGGAAGACACGTGAGAGGTAAAAAGAAAAAACTATTCGACAAGACCATCATTCCTCATACCAGTAAGCAATAGTTGCTGCTATTAAATATTTTATTTTGTTTCAATTTTGTAATCAGCAAATATGCAGTAAATTATCAGACTATACAGGACAAATATACGGCTTAAAATGTGGGACTAGAAAAACTTTTATAATATATATCTATTGATCTATTCTTGTTATTTTGAAAATAGTTTTAATTTATAGCATTTTATACTTATAAAAAATTATACATATCTTCATATTGTTCTTATTTTTTCTTGATGTCTGTCTTTAACACTTTACTTTTGGGAAGCCTAAGGTACAATGCAAATTGGTAATTGGAAGTTTCTGCTAATTATTTTTTATAGCATTTTAATAAGGAATAATTTAAAAAGAAATGAACAGTACAGTTATTTTTCTGATCAGTAAGTAGGTCTTTTTACGTGCAAAAAGATAAAAGGGTTTGTTTGGTTTTTTAATGATAATTCGGTCTGTTAATTTTCAGGGTAATCATAGTCATAAAAACATTGCTTTCCCCAGAGTTAGTCTCACACTGTCTGCTTTGCTTACTGGTACATACTGCAGTAGAAATGCTTTAAATATAATTTGTTATTCAAAATCTTCCTTTATGAGGATGAACAGTGAACTTGTGCAATGGACAGTGAAATACTTTGCATTTCTTCTTTATTCTAGAATATAGATTGGCTCCTGCTTTTATAGAAATTATTGTCTCATTGTTCTGATGAACTGCATGCAGGAAGTTGTTTTACCGAAAATAACTGCATTGCTAACAACCCAAAAGAATAAAGATAACCTTTTTATGGAATTATTCTAGTCTTTGTGTTTTTATTGTATGAAGTTTATGAAGATTAACAAGTGATGGTTGGTGGAATAAAGGGGGAACCTCTTTGGCAGTGAGGCGATATATTTTAGACGTCTAGATCACACGTTGCTTCATGACTTAGATCTGCATCAACTTGTCACCATCTAGAGAAGTGATTATATTGTCCTGGCCAGAGAAGTTTTTCTAGAATTCAGAAAAGAAATCCATTCTAACTATGTGTCAAATTTTTGAGTGGACCAGTGATATTCTCTATTAGTCAAGTCCAATGCAGGATGGCTCCACAGCTGATCCAGTAGACACAGCTCACCCTGGGATAGGTGATAGTGTCACCAAAATAACCCCATGAGGGCATAACGGAGTCACTTTAGTTCCATCCTTGCTCAAGAAATCCATGCTTGCCAAGAGGATGGAAAAAGACCTGTTAGAGGTGTTAATGGCCATGCCACAGCTGTTGTCAGGTAACTGATGCCTTTACAGAGCCTAAAAGACATGGTCCCTGGCAAGAGGTTACTGCATGCAGGTGGCAGGATATGGGACACAGTGTGTGTATTGGACCTGTGCATGGGGTAATTAATGCTTTTTTGTGTGTGTTCTCGTTTCTTTGTAAAGAGTAGCTGCTGTATACTGGGATCAATATAGCTACCACGGAAAAAACCCTTCAGAATGCTGTGCTTTGAAGGACAATGTGCATGTTTTTAGTAACTGTCTGATTTGAATTAAAATGTGGGGTTTTTTCAATCCAGAATAGTTAGTGTTTTACTGTCCTAGTTTCTAACAATAATTATTCTTAAATTGTTGTTTAAAGAACAAGGTAAGTCAGTACTGGACAGGTATGTAGTTAGCTTGAAAATTCTGTGTGGAATAAGCGTAAAATATTTATGTGGTAATTTTTCTATGAATTTGGTAGTGTGCAGAAGTGTATGAGGTCACTTACAAAATCATTTTACCCTATAAAATTTCTGTCATTTTTAAAGTTATATTTATTGAACCCATGATCCAGCTAAAGTCACTCCATTTTTCGTGTCTCAAATGCTTAGCTTTTTGTTCCTTTACAAAAAGAGTAATGTATTTTTGGATTCCAAGTGTATATATTTGAATAAATTTGTATCCTTTCATATTTCTTTGAAATTATTTCAGTATACCTTGAAGATAAAGAGCTTATGGAAGACACAGTTGACTTGCAGACTTCCTCTTTAACCTGCAGGTATAAAATAAATTAATGTTTTATTGTTGATATAAGACAATTGTTTCAGAATAATGGATCGGTCATATATTGTTATGCAAATTATTAAGCAGAATTCCTAGAACAGTAGGACACTGCACTCTCTTACTGTCCCAGCTCACAGAGAATGAAAAATGAATATGAAAGGTTCCCTTAAAATTGTCTCAGAAATGAACTTTTTTTACTCTCTGTTACTGTTTCAGGAATGTAAGTCTTTTTTATTTTGTGAAGGTGTCATCAACCTCCAGCCCTCCTCCACACCCCCCAAAAATCCCCCAACCATACCCCAAACCTATATTAAGACATAAAAGGGGAAATTTTCCTGGATTTTTCAAATCTTGGCCTTACTCAACTCTATAACAAACTCAGCTTCACTTCTAAGGACAAGACTTGTTCTGCATCCATCATAGAAGATTACGTCTAAAATATTTTTTTTGTTCTTAGAGGCCTTAAAGATGTTCTGGGGGTTATTTGTATTTTTAAGCAGAAATATCTCTTGCTGAGTACCATGCCTAGATCGGATGCATATGAGCGTCTCTCCGGCTGCTGGCAGCGCGGGATGTGCGATTCGTGGCTGCTTCCAGCAGAGGGCACAGGCGGCCCGGGTGCTGCCGGAGCCGGGAGTCTGCAGACACAGGCGGGATCAACAGACTCAAATTGCAGGCACAGGGGAGAGCTTACAGCTTTACAAACAATTGGTAGATTTTTATACTTGTTATAAAAATTGTTATAAAAATGATATTTCGGGTTGTTCTGTGAAGATAGGTTTGTTGTTAATACTTCTGTGACTGAAGCGGCAATTTCTTGGATTTAAGTTCTGTGCCCTGTAAGGCATGTGGACCTCTATCCAGACCTGGCACCACATTGGTTAAGAACTGCTATCTGAGCTTACTAAACTACAGCTAAAGGGTGTTGATGCATCGTGGAGTTCCACAAATAGCTTTAAATTTTACTTTTATTAAGACATTATTCATCTAATCCCACAGTGCACCCCTGAAACAGCCCCAGCCTTCTAAAAGAATCACGTATGAAAGTACCTGTGTCATTTTCATGACAAACAGTCATAAATATAATGAAGTATCTTTAAAAATACAATTTTTTTTGGCATAGAAAATCCTTACAATACTCATTTTATAGCATAGATTCAGAAAGGCTTATCTAGTTCGGAAAAGCGTTAGAAGAACTAATCTGAAATATCTGCAGTGTAGGAATATTTAATGGCTCACAAACCTCTGCATTAGCAACATTCTTTTCAGTGGGGGATGGTACCATCTCTTTAATTGTCTGAGCACAACAGGATTTTGTCTATGTGATACAGCATGCAAGCTCTGTCACTCAGCATATTTATTTCTCTTTGCTAATCAGTGGGAGCTGTTGCATGGTGAAAGAGAAATATTCTAGTGCCTGCCTTAAAAAAAAAAAAAACAACAAAAAAAAGATACTGCAGTGTAACCCAAGCAAAGTAAACTGCGGCATATTGTCATCCCTCTGGAGAGGGAAAATTGCATGCTGAAGCACACATGATCTCTGCTGCAAGAAAAGCTTTTGATGGAAATAAGGAGTGACACTTCATAAACAATTTATAACAATCAAATCGAGCAGTTCCAGACATGCTCTGCACTTCCATTTTCTATTGTCTTAAAAGCATGTTACTTTCCCTTTAACAGCAATCTTGATAATAATCTTTGTGGAATGTGACAGCTGATTAAAAAACACCACAATATATTTTTTAGAAAATGTATATCTGAAATGGAACGTAATAAGCTGTTTTCATTTTCAAAGGAGTCATTATCTGCAATATTCATGTTTAAAAATGTTCAGAGAATTACATGCTGTACTGCTATTTGCAGTATTGCTTTATAAAAAAGTCAAGCTTGCAGATACCATAGCAACCCCTCTCATGTGGTACTTTTTGATTGCTGAACTATATAGTAGCTCTATGCCCATATTCTGCAGCCATACTTGCACTAATATCTTTATACAGTGTTTAGTAAAAATTGCATCTGCATCTGCAACATAAGGCAAGCTGGACTATGGCAGCAATGATCTCAGGTTCATGGTCACAGGCAGGCAAAAAGTTAAAATATTCTCTCCAATAATAAACATTCTGAATACCTGTAACGTTTCTCTTGTCTTAACTTCTTCATGGCCCTCATGGCTGTCAAATGAGATCAACGAGGATTCATGCAGCATGGCTGCAAATGCTAGTATATTTATTTATATAGATGGAAAGCATCTGCTCATGCACTTAACTGTGTAAGTTTGGAAATTGGATGTGATTTATATGATGAAGAATAGATGGGCAGATAAATGCAGGCTCCTGATAGCCTCTATCTGGAACTGCATTTACATCCAAGAAAAAAACCACACATTTTCAGAGTGAAGCTCAAGAGCACTGTGAAGTCACCAGCTTTACAGCTCTTGTTTTCTCATTTATTTGCAAAGCAATTATTTGAAATTTCATTTATCTGTCATGGTGCAACAATTTTTAGAATTCTCTTATTTTTGTATAAAAATTAAAAGAAAAAGGAAAGGAGAATGCTTGTGTTGAAAGGATAGCAACCAATGACAGCTATGGAGAAAACATAATAAAATGTTAACATGATTTTTTTGCTTGTATTTTAGGACTAAAACATTTATTTCATAGTGGAATTCTACTCCATATAAGGAGAGCTTCAAACACAGGAAATTTCAAATGTTGTACATAGAAAAACTGATAGGAAAGGAAATTACAGTACTGATATTACCGAAAGGTTATTAATATAAAATCTTTTGCAGAAGTTGATTGGAAGCTGATGCACTCTGAAAATAAAAAATTGTGCCAAAGAACGTGGAGCGAGAAAGATCTGCAGGAGATTACAATGAGAAATTACTGTCTTGGCACAGTGAAACTGTTTTGCTTTTGTGATTAGAGAGAAAACTTCATACTAAAACCTAGGATCAAAAAATACTTTACATATCCATTAATATCCAAAACGCATCTATGTGTGTGTACCCTTTTTATTCATGTCTATTACTATATAAACTTCTTTAATTATTTTAGAGTATAAAAATCTTCTCAGTTTTCTTAAGAAAAAAAGGGAAAATGTGTAATAGGAGGACACACAGGTTCAACTTTTCTGTATTACTTGGTATCTACTCAGATTCCAGCTTCTCTTACCCTGTTCCACTATCAATTTGTTTGCATGAGAGAAAGATTTCACATGACAGTTCAGGCTGATGTGGTGGAATACACTTCTTTTATAAGACCATGATGAAGTAAAATAAAATGCATTTTCTCCTCTGAAGGACAGAAAAAAGTGGAGTTTGCAGGCCTTCCTAGCCTTGTCAATAATATACTATCCAAAAACCACTCGTGCGATTCTTAGCTTTTAAAAAGTTCTAGGTTGTTAAGTCAAAGGAACTGAACCTGAAAGGTTTCCTCAGTATTCCTTCATATATATGACGTAGTAAAAAAAATTACATTCTTTAGAGCTGCATTTAGCCTGCAGTCTCTGACTCCATTTTTGCCTCTGGTCTTACAGAAGTATGTTTGTGGAAGTATAAAGGAAGAGCATGTAAGTAGCAGGTAAGAGCCTACACCTGTTCCTCTGCACATAGGTTCTTTTCTATCTTTAAAGCAGCTCTAGTAGAGGATAATTCAGTCTCCTTTCCTTTTCCTTCCTGCTCTATTCCCAGTCTGGAAGACAGAAGAGTTGCCTTTCAAACAGGAAGACCACAAATCAATTTACTGTTGCAGGTGATTCAAACAGTGGAGCTGAAGACTAATTGGATCAGCTGTAGCAGTTATTTCACATATGACAGCACCAGCAAATGATGGTAGGTAACCTCATTAGCAAACAGACTTCAGCAGCAATTAGAATAAATGTTAAAGAGGGAAGAAAGAAGATACTGGTATTTGCAAAAAAACTAAGAGGAGTTAAGGTCTCCTAGGTTTTATAGGTAATTGTATTCCACGTAAAACTGTAACTCTGTGTATGAATTCTTTAAAAAGCAGAGGCACAGTACTCAGATCTACCTCATGGGGATAGAGAACACTCTAGAAGTGATTTTAAATGACTTTATATTTTAAATACTTTAAATATACTTTAAAATATTCCATTTAACTGTAAGCAGAAGCAGATAAAAATCATAGAGACTGATAAACAACTTACTTTCTTCTTTTACTTATTTTTTTTGGATAGGGAAGTTGGTTTTGTCCCTTTTAGACTTGTCCCATCTTATGAAAGTGAAAAGGATTTTGGAAAGTATCTGATTTGTTCATAACCTTGTGAAAGTTTCAAGAGTATAGTTAAATGTCAGGGCAGTTTCAGCTATGAACTTCTAAATGTTTTCTCTTGGTGCCTAGTGACTGTCCTAAAAACTTGTTAATCTATACAGCACTAACTACATGAAAAAAAAAAGAGAATAGCATCTAGCAGAACATAATCTAAATTTATACTAAATTTCTAGTCCTTCTATGCACGGCTGAGATGCTGGTCTGAAAAACCTTCCTTGGAGATCACTGGCTGTTGGCCATTCTGATGGTGAAAAGCAGTTAATGCCAAAAAGCCACCACCTCTCCCTGGCTGAGAGTCTGACCAATCAATTGCCTTCTGATTCGTCCCAGCCCTTTGACTGCAGATGCACTGGAAAAGTCATGAGAATTACCAAGCAGGTAAAAAGTTCTTTGAGCAAACTGCCCAGCATCTTAATCCTTCAATTAGTCTGTTTGTAAAAGCACAGCAGTCAACAAGTCATTGCTCCACCTTGCATGTTATGGTGACAGCCTTGAGTGTGTAACTGGCAACCTCTGTTGTGGGTGAGGTGGGGTTTCTCCATCACGGTTTTCTGTTCTTTATTGTTTACCAGGGTGTGAGCTGAAGGAAATAAGGGATGGAAAGAAAGAGGAGAAGAGACTCAGTTCAGAAAGCTGACACGGAGCTGGGCAGAGTAGGGATAAAGACGAAGGAAAAGAATGAAATAAAGCTGGGCAATAACTCCTGTTGCAGATGTCAAAGACTGAATTAGCTGAACTGGTTTAATTTAGTGTTAAGAGGAATTATGTCAGAAAATCAGGAGGCCACTGTAAATATGAACCTGATAGCAGTGAGGGGATTCTTTAGGATATGAGGGATTGAGCAATTGCACAGCTTGCTTTGTATTTATAAAACATGCATGCTTAAGAGTTTGCAGCTGCTTCTGGTCAGTTTATGTATTAAGGGACTACTGCAAACTTGTCTGAAATCATCTAGATCTATTACTGTCAGTTACACTGACATGTCATGATTAATATTTACTGTTATAGTGCAGTGTAATTCAGTTAGCATTCGCTATCACTACCCTTTCCTAATCTTAGTTGTTCCTAGCTAGGAACAACTGAATATAACTGAAGAATACTCCAAGTGGCTCAGAAATTTGCTAGGATACACTGACAATTTAGCAGTTCTTTCACAACTCAGCTGTGAAAGACATTGTAGGAAAGCATTGTCAAAGTGTTTCTGGAAAGAATTTGTTATAGTGCTCTTAGGTACTTTTAATGTTTAGGGTTTATATAGCAGATTTATTAACACAGCTGCTAGGCAGTGAATGGGACATGAAGAAGTTAGGATCAGATCTTACCAAATAGTGAATTTTCCTGATCTTGGGTGATTTAGAAAGAAAATGTCATTCTTTACATATTATTAATGCAAAATTATTCTCTTATTTTGTAGACTTATGTCAATTTTTTTCCAGTATTCCAGTTTCCTTCCTTAAAATGTAATGTATTAATCTTGACTCTCCTGATTCGATGTGAATTTAGTAAAAGTAATACTGAGAGCCATAATGCTAATAAACCTGGTTATCATACAATCATAATTTCATTTAAGCAGGCATACTTCTGTGGCTTTCTTTTTCTCTCCTTAAAATTCTTGACAACTCTTTGGTGGGTAAGTTCTAGTGCTGATGACTCACTGTGATTTTTGTTTCAGTAGCACTTCTGACAGCTGACATCTCTGAAAGTGTCTTATCCTTACTAGTTGTCAAGTGTAAGGTCTAAATTAGGCCATAGTTTCACAAGCATTTTAACTGCCATAAGGTGGCAATGTAAGTGAAAGAAGCAGACTTCTCCCCTAGATTAGAACAACCATTTGTGTTTCCCTATGACAGACTAGATTGGAGAACTAAAAACTTAGTGAGAACAAAAGTTTATCCTTAACCTAGATAATTTTCCTATTCAATTCACTCTATGGCCGTACCACTGCTTGTGGTAGACAGAAGGGAGGTGGAGAGCAGCAAACAATGCCCTTGCATGCTAATTTGGTATCTCTGAAATTATGACTTTGGTTTTCTTTTGGTGGTCCCTTGAGCTGAAGCCTTGATGTTTTCCTTTGCTCCTAGAAGAGAAATGAAACTGCAAAGTAAGCAAGAAATTATCTATATTATGAGAATTGAAAGTCAGTTTTTGCTTGCATAGCTTTATATTCCATATCTCTGCTGCTGGTAGTTTTATAGCCTCAAAAACCTGATGCACAGTTTCTTAATTTTCTCTTTCGATCATTTTCCTTTCAGTGCAGGAATTACTTTCTTCAAAGTATTGCCTAACAGAAAACTGCATTCTTGTTCTTTCAACATCTTAGTTGCATTAATACTTTTATTTGTCGCCTTCAAAGTAGCCTACTCCATGCTCCACGTGTAGCTACTGATTGATCAGCTGATCATTTTATCTACCCATAAGAGAAATAAAAGGCATATAGCCAACCAACTTCACATGTCTGACATGAAAGATGTACCTTGGCAGAGGCAAAGTGAGATGGCAATAGGGTGGATGGGTTAAGGCAGAGGCAGTGGCTTAGTGAGGTAGGAGGAGAACCCAATATTGCAGTTCAGCTACTGGGAGCAGCTACCACAAACAACTGATATGATAACTTTGGTATGTGGTAATTGTATAAAATCCAGGGTCAGGGATAAGATGTCATCCATTCAGTGTATTTACTTTCACTTTCAAATTGACTTTCATCTTTTGGTTGTGCGTCCTTGTATTACTTATGTCATGAAGATCTGTGAATTTTTAGACTCGAGGAAGACAAAAAAAAAAAATGTTATGTTGGGTTTCTTTTTGGGTTTTGAGTGTGCATAATAAATGATTACTGAAGAATGCATAGCATCTGGGGATTAATATGATTTCCTCTTTAGGATTTGCATAAGTTGGAAGTGCATCATGCATAACTGTCTTTGCCATAGCCGTGTTTTCCAAGGATCAGAAGAGATTTTTTTCAAGGAATCTTTATTCAATTAAAGATAAATCTTTGGATTCCAGAGGTCTTTTTATGAAGCAAAACGTCTCAGTGACTTTTTTTATAAAATAGGCTGTGTACATGTTTATTACCATGCAGTTGATTTTTTTTTTTTATTTCTACACTAATTGTTCTTAAGGTATTTAGAGTCAAAATTAGGGATTTGTATCTTTTTAATCACTTCTTAATGTCTGACAGGACAGCTAATAATAATATTAAGAAGTAATCTTCCATGAGGTGTTTTTTTTTTCTTTTTATCATCTTGACAACCCACCTCTAATGCCTTTTTATCACTTTTAGCTGCCTCAGCCTATCAACCTGAGTCATACCATCAGGAAGCAAATTGTACCTAAGCTGAATGGGAGGATTCCCAGATGGTGACTTTTTTTTTAAGTCAACCTTATGTAGATATTTCACATTTATGAACAACCTTGAGAAATTTTCCCTCTTTCAAAATCCTTATCGATCATTAAATTTAAGAAATTCAGCTTTTAGCAGCAATAAACCTTTTGATAAACAACATGCATAAATTTTCTTATTTGAATAACTGTAGTTTTTTATGTGAATATTTAAACCATGTATCTGGAAATAATTGATTAACCTAATTCATACATATGTCATGTAATTATATATGCCTCACTAATAGAATAAAAATATATTTTCTTAGCTTTAAAGGATTTAATCAAAGCAGTACTCCCCTATGAATGAATAGAATGATCCTTCTTCATCTTTGGGCTCTCTGCCAAGATTCCTGAGTATGGCAAAAATAAAATAAGACTGAAGGGTTTAAAATTAGATCTTACCTGTCTCTCCACAAATGCTAATAAAATGGAAAAAAATAACTCACTTGGATGCCAGACTCAGTAAATGTACCAAGATTTTGGGGGCTAAAACAGAGAGAGAGAGACTGGATGGGTTTCACAGCATGCTTACTGAGCAGGGGGTTAAATTTTGGAAGCAGGCAGCCAGCATGCTCTGCAGCAGTTTGCAGGTGTAAGGACAGCAACCTTTTGCAGTTTGTGCTCTCAGAAATCTACTGATATTGCTGATGCCTTTTAAGAGAATATTGAGAAATTCAGTAGGTTTCTGCTTCCTTAGAGTTTAGGGCATAAATTAATGCTATGAAGTCCAGAGGTATGAACTGGCTAAAACATCATCTTCATTACACAGGCTCAGGGAAGTGTCTATGTCATTGTAACAAATAGTAACAAACCTGATAATGCAGATGGTAGCGACTCTTCAGCTTTTGTGGGTTTTGTTCTAAGTGCAGGATGTAAACTAACTGAATAATGAACTTCAATATTAAAAAAAAAAAAGCACTAGTATTCAGTGTCACAATATTTTGGGGATTAAAGGGGAGCTCAACAAAAACAGAATAGTGTCAGTGAATTTATTATTTCAAGGTAAATGATGGACATGTAGACTTGTACTTATTAGTTGTGTTTTGATGATTTTTTTTTTTCCATGGCAAAGTTGGAAGGCTGATTACAGGTACCATTCCATGCAATGCTAGTGCATAGTACCTTGAGGAATAGCCAAGAATGGTAGCAAAAAACTGCAGGCTTTTTGACTTGTGTAGTGGGTGATTGAGCAAAGTGTGAAGTTATTAGCATGAAATCAAAGCAGACAGATGTTACTTTGAGCCTAGTTTTATTGATCATTAAAAATCTACATAGTAAATCAACTGTAGAGGTGTTCATTTCTGCCTGCCACGTGGGGATGAAGGCATGCATGTTCAGAGAGCCTGAGCAGACTTCTGTGTTACAAAAAAAGGCTTGTTCTCTAGAAGGTACAGCTATGGGTGGGAGAGGCTGGGGATGGCAGCAAGCAGTGCAACACCTAAAAAGCCCAGTACCATCAACATTTGGTGACATAGTTAGACCTAAATGTGTTTGTGTGATTATGTGCATGAACCTATTATGCTCAGAGTACGTAGACAGATGGGATTAGGTCCACAGGATGTCATTTCAGTTGGATTCATGTTATTTACCCTGCCTCAGTGCAAAAACAGATGAGTACCTTTACAGAATGCTACCCTACTACTCCCATTTTTTCACATTATTTGCTTAATGAGAAAGACAGTTTTTTGGGTTTGGTGGCTGTAATAGAGATAAGCTTGATTTGCTGCTGCTTTACTAATTACAGAGCAACTGATGTGAAGGTGAACCTGTTGTTTTGTAGACACGGGAAAATGGTTTTAGATTAAATCTTTTTCTTTTTTTTTATTAATTCTGCATGGTATGAAGAAGTTCCTTCAGTCTCCTGACTCTTCCATCCAAAGAATTACTGGTAAGTACAACATTGAATGATTCTACTTTGTTCAGATTTTCTTTTAAAAGCTTTTCATACTTTCCATTTCATTACATATGTATTTCAAAAGGGAAATTAAAAGAGAATTATTAGATATTACTTAAGAATTTTCCCTACTGTCAGTTATACTATGCCTACATCCCTTCTAATTTCAGAGCATGACAAACATGCTAGATAAATTAAAAATTATAGGGCTAAAATGCAAACAAATTGCTTTTAAGTCCCTCACTGTGGCACATAAGCAGACTTCCGGCAAATAGTTCCTCTAATCCTATTTGCAATATTTTTGGTGTACCTAAAAAACCTTCTATTTACTGAATTAATGTTAATTCAAATTAATAGTAAAGGATGCTACTTCATTCTGGTGATTGGTAAGGAGATACAATCTCTTCTAGCTTTAGAATAATAGGAAGGCAGCAGTTTAAATCTCTGTAGGACTTTAGCAATTGTGAGCAGTTACCATTTGATGGTCATTCAGCAGCCTGTGTGAGATGAATCAGTGATTTGTAGGGCAGCCTAAACAAGCCTGCAATGCTGCTCTGCCTGTTCTCTATATAAATAGACAGGCCAGATCTCCAGAGATGTCAGTCTGGCACTTCTCACAAGCTTTGCATTTACTTACTATTCATTATTAATTGTTAAGTGCTTGCAGCACACTTGATATTGTAAAAAGTACAAAGATACAGTCCCTGCCTGGAGGAGTTTACTTTAGAAGATAAGCAGAACCAACTCGTTCTTTTCCTATACAACAAATACAGTTTTCATTGTGTTTTGTTCTAATTCTCTGAAACTCTGAGAATATGGACTTCACGGCAGGTTACATAACGTTTCTTTACTGACTTTCACATTACCCAGTTCACAGTGAAAGAACTGTCAGAGCATGCTTGGCTATATGCAGTGTGACAGGTTTCACTGTTCTGAACAATTGGTCCCATCTGCTCTTATTTCTTGTTTGAGGTTTCAAACTGTTTTTGAAAGCTATCAAATTTCCCGTTAATCTCCTCGGGAGGAGAAAGAACAAATCTCTGGATGGGAAGACAAGTCAGAGTTGATGCATACTGAATAGCAGGAGAGGCAGAATATTACTTGGAAAGGCCTCTGACTATTCTGTACCCCGTTCTCCATAAGGCAGAAAGTTTTATGATTTTGCTGGGGGGCAAAAGGGGAGAGTTAATAGGTTAGGCAAATGTGGCATTTTCTTAAAAAAAACAAACAAACAAAACCAAATACACTACCCTGCATTTTATAAATAGAATGTGTATGATTTTATTTGTTTGATTTCCTCTCAGGTAAGAATTAGTACATGACACATTTGGGTTCTTTATGTCCATGGCTATACTTGCTCCATCCCATACATTCCAGAATCTCAAGCACAGTTGCCAATTTTTGGAAGGCTTTGTAACTAGCAACTGAGTGCTAAATGTTAAGATTTGGGTGAATGAGGGGGAAATTTTTAACTAAAAGAATAAAAGGGAAGTAAAAACAGGCAAGAAGAAGTAGGTGACTTTAAACATGCAGAGAAAGAGAGAGATATAAAAATATTCTGAAAATAATTACAGATTGAATCACACTTGCTTTTTGATCATGACAAAGCACCTCTGCAACAGTTTTTGAGTAGTGTATGTTTTACTTGTGTTAGGCTGGTCCACAAATGAGTCAATTGCTTTAATAGGACAGCAGATTATAATGAGAAAAAAAAAGGGGAGATTGGAAGCAGTCACTCTGGGGGCTCCTAACTGGAGGGCAGTTGAGGTGCCAGGTCAAAACCAGTGATCTGGAAGACTCCTGGCTTGGCTGCCTACACGTCCCACTGAAGCTGACCTGTGAGTCAGCACCTGGAGCTTGTCAGGACTATGGGAGCACTGGCAACAAAAACAGGAACTGTCTTTTAAAAGGGGTGATAGGTGTTCAGAGCTGCTCAACTTCTTCCTGATAAGTATGTAGGAGCTTAGAGATCTTCCAATAATATTTTTAGCAGAACAGGTACTCCATGTATACTGTCATAAATATCTTCCGTGTTGGTAGTTATTCCTTCTGTTAAATCAAAAATGCCTGGTCACCATCCTTTCATTAAATTCACAAATAGAAGAGCTACAGATGCCAGTCTCAGAAGAAATTGGGTAAGCGCAGTTCAGAAAAATTAATGCACAACCACTCAACTCACTATAATTTCGTTTTTCATTTCAGCATATTAGATACTTCTCGCTGACATTACAACCCTTTCTGTAACATTTAGACCCTTTCACAAAGTTATTTGAGTCTATGTATCAATAATCTGTTATAAAGAATCTAAAAGCATCACAAAATTCAACATATACTTTGCAATAAGTGTGGTCCAAGGGGATCTTGACATATTTATATTTATTTTAAGGAACAGGCCAGAAGGAATACCAAGCTAATCCAAGTATAGCTTCTTGCCAAATTTGTCTAGTGGGAGGTGATCAACTAAAAAAAAAAAAATACAATTGAACTTAGAAAGTACATTAGAATAGGCCACAGAAGCAAATAAGAGGTCTAGGATTGATATTTCAGTCCTAAGCAAATTTAAGCAAAACTAGCTTAGATACTGAATACTTAAGACAACTTCAATATGATGATGGAAACATAGGTAATTGAAAGTATTCCCCATGTTTGAAGCTCTTGACTTTGTAGTCAGTTTTAAAATTAAGCATTCTGGATACCGTCTAAGCACCATAAATGGTAAGTGAGGAGAATGAATCTTATTTTTTTTGTAACCATTTAGACAGAGCACTGAAAGGCAATCAACATCTACAGAGTGCTGGCAAAAAAAGAGTTTTGAATTCTTTAAAATCTGGCAATCTGTAAAAGTAGGCCTAGGCTTCATTCCAATATTTTTTTTAAGTTTTTTTACATCAAAATTATTAGAGAATGACTTTAGGCATGATGGTCCATCAGCTCAAGTACGTTATATTTGCTGCTTGAGATTTTTAAGTAATACTAGACTAAGAACTTCTGAAGCTTTCTCTGCTTTAATTTTCAAGTTGCTGGAATATACAATGCTTCAATCTTTTTGAAAGTAGAAATGTAGATACCAGGCACATTTGAAAGATGAAGAGGTTATTATGGTAAACAACATAGCATGCATATATGCTTTCCTCTAGAGACTCTCCTAAACAGAAGCTCACATATACACCTTTATAGCAGCTGCAAAAAATGTCTGTGTTTCTCATCAGTTCATATGTCTCATGATAAAAAGAGTTCCCATTCCCAGTGTATTTCCAATTCTGTGTTATCTGGAGATAGTTTAGACAATTTTATCTCCAAATCATTTGTATACAGGCAAGGAAACACCAAGAGGTGAGGTCATAGAAACACTTCCCCAGTTCCTATACTACAGCATCTGCAGAGACATCAGGCTTTGTAATCATGAACTGTAACATGTAAGCGTAGAGTGATGCAGAAATACCTCTCTAGAGGTACCTGAAAAAAAAAAGGTTTTGCAAAAGCTTGTTATTTGATAATTCATTGTTAAATGGAATAATTTGCTCAATTTGGAATGTCTGCTCCCAAACATAGTAGGTTCCCAGCTGTACTGATTAAAAGAATTGGTAATGCAAGCAAGTAAGCATATTTCAGTCACTCTCATTACTGAAAACCATTGTGCGCTTTTCTGACAAATTGTAGAAAAACTAATAATGTAAAAGTCATGCTTGTAATGGCTTCAGACTTCAGCCTGCAAATGCAATCCAGAAAGCTAAATGTAGCTGTAGCAGTAGCAGTAGGCAGCTTCACGCAGGTGCACACTAGGAATACCTCAGGACACAATAAACACTTAAATAACAAAACCTTCAAGACACAGATGAAAAGTGAGCCACACCCCTACAGAAAAAGCTATATATAGTTTTATGCAATGTTTTAAATTATTTATTATTATAAAAAAAACCAAAAAAAAACAAAAAAAAACAAAAAAGGGGCAATTTTTTAATAACAAAGACATTTTTATTTACCAAAACTAGTACAACTCTTAGGCCTAAATGTTAAAATTTTCTATTATGTGATATACTGCATTTTATCCAGCTATTTATTCTGGTTTTAAAAAAAATATTTGGGGAATGTATTTTTTTTCCTACTGGTGTTTCAACAGGCCTGATAATGTTTCAGACTAAAGGTTTTATAATCTTTCTAAACATGATTATTTTGTTAAAATTTAATATTGTGTTCTGCACCTTGCTTGTAGGATTTTGGTTGAAAATTATCTAAACCAACTTTGGTAATTCTTTTTCTAGTTATTATTATAAACTTAAAATCCTTTGGGAGAATGTAAAATTATGTGTCTATAATTATTAGAACTCCTTCCAGTTTCTGTTCAATAAAAAATTAAGATCAGTAGCTCTTGGCACACAATAACTATGCAGAGCTCCTTGTCTCTGCAGGCAAGAAATCCGAACCTATATAAATGATGAATTCTCATCACCACAAAATCCTGCATTACTTTGTCTGTTATTCACCATTAATCCAGAGATTGTGTGAATCCTCTTTCTCTAGTAGTTATGGATTTATATCTGATAGACTGAAAAGATATTTGGGAATAGGTAGAAGCTTTTCCCAGAAGCATGCTGAAGGAATCTTGGAAATGTTCCATAGGCTTGGTGTGTTCTAATGGCTATTCCCAGCCAAAGAAACTGGTGATTCTAAGACTTCAAGCTCTTGTTGAATATGAAGTATTCAAAACAAGGCAGATAGGCTTTTGAATTAAGGTAAACATTACTGATGTGTTTTAAATCATTAGAGGAACTGTGCTTTGTAGCATGATGCCATCTAGGTAAGACCACCTTTTATACTGTTCTGGGTAGCTTTAGTGTGGCTTTGGGAAATTTTGTGGCACCCCTTGGTTGTGTATTGAACTTGAGGAAATTCAAAAAAACAACGAAACAACTTGCTGCTCTTTTGTGACTGCCGGAGTGCATTGAAAACCACTTCAATTAGAATTCAGTTTCATTGCCAAATTTCACCATCTATTGCTTATGGTGGCAACATCCAAAACAGATATCAAGTGCTTGTAATACACCCAGACAATATTTTTGCACATTTTTTTCTTAGATCAGAAAAGAATTCTTCTGTTCAAAAATTATTCGTAATGAAAATTTAAAAAATTGAAGCATTAACAAAATAACATAAATACAACTGAGACAGTAAAGCATCATTTAACTCCAAATTACCTGAAGTCAAGTCTTAGCCCCATTATGAATTGCACAGGCCTGCTGCTGCTACTTATTTCCTGTTTCAAATCTCAGTTAAAATATTGCTAAAAGTACAGAAAATACTTTTCTACTATTGTCATCTTAAGAAGCTTCCACATTTCACTTAAGGCAGTTATACCATTCCTGATGAGGTGGCATGCAGTGAGCACAGGCAGGAATGTGACCCCCAAAAGTTTATCAATAGATATATGTGGTCAAATTACAGTAAAAAAGGGTTTGTGTGTCTCAAAGTATTTTGTCAGAAATTTTAATATGGTCCACAGGTAAATATGTGAATTCACACTCTATTCATGGCACTAACAGTGACTGTTAAGGGTAATTTGCATTTTACTGGAATAACAGAAAAAAGAAAGATAAACAACATGTCATTAGGACAAACAAGAAGAAAAGGAGAGAAACAATATATTAAACAATATATTATTTTTAATATTCTGAATGCTGTCTGTTGACATATCAAGCATGGACTCCATTTTATTACTGTATATCAAAAGTTGAAATAAATGAGATTAATCAGTGAGAATTTGATAAACAATAGTAATATTCCCTTATTGTTAGCACAATTAACAGTAAGTTTCTGAAAATGTGACATTAAGAACACTGGAGGACTGCCAATCTTACTCCAAATTTATAAACACTAGAAATGACATTTTGAAGAACTATTGATTAGTTACATGAATGTCAGTTACAAGTGAAATAGTGAAGATCTTTGGATATGAGCAACAAAAAATTAGAGACTAAAGTGCTAATTATGGTTATCAGCACAAAGACAAATCTTGTGCGATTTTTTTTTAAAAGATCACAGATATATTAAAAAAGGAAGTGTAGAAGCATAGTTGTTTTTGGGATTTTTTTAAGGCGCTAAATATCATGTATTCATTAAACACTTTGTTTGGATGTAAGAGAACATATTACGTGGGCTACAAGATGGGCTGATTAGTTTTAAAATACTGCTGATGAGAAGATATATGAGTGGTATTATTTCTAGGAAAGATCCTCTATGAATAGGTTCTTGATTTGTTGTAATATTTTTGTAAGTTATGCAAACAGTCTGTAATTTTTGTAAGTAATGCAACAGTCTTTACTTTTGATAGTAAAGTTTGCAGATGGCATGGAGAAAGAACCAGATTAATAAGGTTGCTGTTTCAGGGCAAGCTGTGTAGTCTGGTTTAAATATTCAAATTGAAAGCACTATATTTGAATATAGTCAAATACAAGGTACAACAATTAGGACTTCAGAATATGGGATAAGAAAGTTCATTTTCAAATGAAACAAGAATGAAATATTTAAAAGTCAAAACCACCTCAAACTGAGTGATCTGGGAAAAAAAGATTTGTGTGATACTATGATCACTGGAATAGAGACCAGCAAGTAGAAGCAGGGACATGAGTGTAGTATGAGTTGGAACACATTGCACTGATGAAGTTTCTTTAGAATATTCTGCCTTTTGCTCAAGAGAGAGCCACAAAAGTGTTTTGAGGGACTGGTAATGACATTTAAACCAAACTTAACCAACTCAGCTTATGAATTTGCTGAAAAGAATATTAGGAAGCACACATGACTGCTGGAGAAGACACTGCACTAGGACTCCTCAACTTGTCTGACAATGAAATATCTCCTAACAACAAGCACTTGATAATAGAGGAGTTCACCTTGTAAAATGCAGTTTATTGTAAATAAGTTTGGGAACAGCTAATACAAAAGGCAGTGGACATAAAACTGGTCTGGGGCTTTAATTCAGATTCAGAGCACATCAAATTTAAATTGTTCACTTACATCAAGCAGTTTGTTAACTTAGCAATTCCTCTTTTCCCTTCATCTTGAAAGAGGTTTTTGCTATGACTTATAGGAACAGTTCTGCTTTAAGATTATTATTATAATCAAATTATGTCCTTTAGAGGTCATGAAACAACTCCAAGATGCATAAATTAGTTAGCTATATTCTGTTCATTCTTTTTTCCCTGAATTGCTTTGAAGAAGTATAAATTAGCACTGGAGATTAGATAGTTTTTGGAATATACCTGTAGTCTGAAGGACTAGTGGGAATTAACCAGCTGTATCATCCTCATGTCAGTTTTAAAGTGGTTTTTGAGCCAGGGGCTACCGTTGAGATCAGCAGAGAAAGGTTTTCAAGGGCTTTTCCCTTCCTTTCTTCTGCAGCACAGGACACCTCAACAAATTTCACCTAGCAATCACTTGCCCATAGAGGCATTTGCTGAAATTCTTTCTCTTCGTTCTGTGGCCTTTTTGACCAAATTACTTAATTTCCTTCTGATTCCAGTCCAAATAAATGAATTATGGTTGCATTAAAGGAGTAACTGAGCTAAATCCAGTGGAATGAATCTCAGACTAAGCATTCTTGTCCATGAGGCCTGAAGTTCTCTGAAGAAATGTTGCTTATATTTTCCAGCTTTTTTTCTTAAAATCACTTCTTTGTCTGAATGTGGCTGCAATTGAGTAAACTCATCAGAGATTAGCATTCCTTTCTATACTGCTGTTGAAAATGCTTAAAATCAGCTCTCAGGAATGGCAGATTGTAACATACTGCTCCAATTCTAGATGACATGGCTATTCCAGCAGACTCAGAGTAACAAAAAGGGGGGGGCAGAGGTTGTAGAATGAAGATATCAATATAGCCGCACAGCCAATAGCAGGGTAACCCTGCTGCGGCTTAAGGTTAAGGGAGCAGCAATTATGTAATTAGTGTCCTCACAGAAGTGCCATGTTAAAAAGGGAAAAAATAAAAAATTACGCAATCCTGTTCTCTTAGTCTTCAAGAAGAGGCTAATGAAAGTCCAGTGGAAAACCCACTGTTTCCAGGAAGCTGGTGAATCAGAATAGGAATCCTGGAGGAAGGTTTGAGACTGCAGAGCTGTTGTTATAAGCAGAAAGTGCTATTAATGTTTCTGTTCTAATTTCTATTCTAGTGGCACTTGGGGACGTGGTTTGGTGGTGAACACAGTGGTGCTTAGGTTTAATGGTTGGACTTGATGATCTTAGAGGTCTTTTCCAACCTTAATGATTCTATGATTCTATTTGAGTAGCACAGAAATCCTGACATGTCTTGTGAGAGAGAGCTCGATCTCTTTCCTAGATGACTCTGTTTAGACCTGGAGCTTTCGTGCAGCTTCAGCCGTTTGTTCCTGGGCAAAAGAATAGAGAGGTTTGCATTGCTTGATTTCCTTTGCAAGTCCATCTTTAGACAAAGAGAGATCAAAATCTGCATTTTGCGAGGCAATGATTCAAGTTGTGATAGGCGTAAATTGAGATAACTGGTTCTGGGAAGAAGATGATCTCTGACAGAACAGTGATCAGCATCCCAGTACTGCACTGTAAGTAACTGAAGAATGAAGAGTGGAGACATGTCTTTCCCAAGGTCACATTGCCACAGCTTCCAATAAAAATTAAAAACTGTTAGAGAAGTAAATATAATGAAGGAAAGAATTGTCCTTCATTAAGGTCCCATAAACAGTAGAATTTGTGGAATTCACCTGAGGTGACCTGGAAAAAATAGGAAGAGAAAACTATTTTCCCTTACTGACCTCTAAGAACCTTGTGATTGTAGTTTATATAGCTGAATCTTGAAGAATGATCCTCTAGGAGTGATTGAGAAAGGGGGAACTTCTGCAGTAGATTGGTCTGAGATCTCATTGTTTTACAGCGTGAAATCAGTTTGAAAGAGATTATCGTGAAGACCTAATATCATTTAATGACAAGGCATTTTATGCACTGCTTAGGTTGGTTTTGTTTGTTGGGTTTTTTTTTAACTCTGCCTAAAAGCAAGCCACAGTGACTTACAAGGACATTCAGTTTACTTTCTCACATAAGGGAAGGAAAAAGAGACAGCTATGTCAGAAAGATGAGCAAGATAAGCAAATATTATGCAGACTATCATGTCTCTGTGTCCTGCAAGCTTCAAAATACCATTGCTGATTATACAATTATTGTGTTAATTGATTGGTTTTAGTCGACAGTTTACTTAAATGAAAGATCAATTAATAGTGGCCAAAATAATACTTATTCTGACAGGTAAAAGAAATGTTTTTAAAACAAGGCATTCTAGAATTCACTAGAACTTTCTTTGGATGACGTAGTATTCATATATTTTTAAGGCTTTTCTGCAGTGCTTGTGAGCTCAAGATTAGACACAGCAGCACTTAAAGTGTAAGTGAAACGTGGATGCAAACCTAAGTCTATAAAAAGTTGGCAAGGATGTATCTTGCTATGTAAATAAATAATAACTGGTTATCAGTCAGCAAAGGACTGAAAAACCTCAGAACCTGGGAGCTGCAGGATATAACTGACAGCCCCTGAATCCTCCTGCTCTGCAAGGGACTACCCTCAACTCACAAAGATTTGGGACATCTAGTGTGTTGGACCACTGTGTCTTTCAGTGCTGAACGAAAGTTTTATGTTTAGGTCAAAGGTATTGACCTGAAAGACTTGTCTCATTCTTACTAGTCTTTATCTTTGGGTTGGTGAAGGAGAAACAAAGAAGAAGCATGCCCTGACCTAGATGCCTGTGCACCATCCATATTTAACTCTGCATAGCGTGAAGGCTGAACATCTTTTGCCTTTGAGTGCTTCTAGTGTCCAAGGTCAAAATTTGGATGTGGAATACATAACCTGAAGAGCTTAGATTACTTCTCAGTAAGTCCTTTGTGGAAAACAGCTACAAATGCTAGAGAGCTGAAAATTTGCCAGAGACACAAGCTTCTAGAGAAGCTCTCCTGTTGAGTCACAAGGTGCTTTCTAAACTCCTCCTCTGAGAAAGGAGCCTAGGTGCAGCTGGATCCAACCTCAGACCCAGACTTTGTCAATAGTTTAAATACAACTTTGCCCTGCAGGATTAAATATGGCAAACTGGGTATATTTATATAAAATGAATTATTTATTATGAAAAATGATCAGACAAAATATCTTCATCAGAATTATTTGCTACACAGCATAAAAGCTAAAACTACTAGTAGTGTATAGTATAGTGCACTATATTAAAGCAATTATATTGAAGTAAACAAAAAGAAACAATAATTAATTAGAGATCAGTGTAACTCACCATATGAACACTTGCGGGCAGTTCTCTTTCACTCAACTTCAAGGAGTATCCTTGAAGGAGTGTCCCTGCTTCAGGGGAGAAACTTCCACACACTCCAAGAAATGGCATGTTAGAAGAATCTGATCGAATGAAAGTGGACTGGGCTTCTATAGTATAAAGTGATAAGACTGTCAGATGTCGCCAGGTCAGTTTAGGAGCTTATCTCCCAAATCTTTGCCTCGCTACCAGGATGTTGATTTGGGGTTGATGTGTCAGACTATGGTTTTGTGCTATGGTTTAGCATAATTCATCACCAAAAGCAGCACTTGGAATCCCCTCCCAGCCCACCACTGATAGATTTGCAAACAGGGCATTGTTCTATGGAGTTCCTTGATCATGGTCCAGGATGAAGAACCCTGCCACAAGAACTAAATCCAAATTCTTGCCCCCACCCCCTGAGTAATAATAGGCATTTCAAAGACTTGAAAAGAGATTAAAACCTAATGAAGGCTAAATACAGTTTCTTTGACCAGTCTAGGTCCATATCAACTAAAGAAAGACAAAAACAAGCTACTTGAATCCAGAATGAAATTGAAGCGATGACTTTATGCCTTTTAGCTAAAAGTCAGTGCTGATTGTATCTTCATGTATTGCTAGAGGGGATTACCAGTCTCGCAAACTTATTCATTGCAGTAGGTCTTTCAAGATTTTTTGTTAGCCAGTTCTGCATCTGTGTTAAATCAATATCACAAATGATGTATGCTGTGGGCTACTTAGGAGGGGGTTGGCGGGCGGGGGAGAAGAAAAAAAAAGGCACCTTATTGCTTTTAGTGCTAATGGTACATTCATTATGCTGAACCATAAATCTGTTTTGCCTGATACTGTTCTTAGGCATCAATAACCCATGGCTTGCAGTTCAAGGTACTACCACTACAATTTCTAGAAATGTTCTGATTTTATCTCCAAAACTAAGTGTGGTTTGTTTCTTGCCCGTCAGCTCATAAGAGCTAGTTTAGCAAGATGCTGAAAATAATTAAACTCTAAATTCAACATTCTGGGATCATTGACAGATGAAAATTCAACAGTAAAGCCTGCCAGTACTAATTATTTTCGGTTGATAAAGATCATTCATTTACTCAAAATAAATAGACATATTTATCAAATGCTTAATTAACTGCTTTTTCATCTTAACTTTTTTCTTTCCTCTATTTTTGCCATTCTATTTTAGTATTAATATGCAAAACAGCAGATGTTTTCTTATGAGATAAGTACAAAAATAGTGGCTTGGCACTCTTAGAGGTATAATAGGCAATCCTCTAAATCTTACAAAAAATCTGGGAAAGAAATTAAAAAGACTATTGTAGCTAGTTTTATTGTAGAGGAAAAGATGTCAAAGAGAAGTGAAAGACCAGTCTATGAATATTAAGATTACTGTGACCTTGACCTATTCAATGTTCATAGTTCAATTGTAGAAAGATGTTATGCTTATTGGATTATAATTTTTCAGTTATTTTTTAGGATAATATATATTGCTATAAGTCAGGAACTGCATGTGAGTACAAAATCAGTGATACTTATCTGAGGAGTATCCACTGAATTTGAGAATTCAGTGTTCATCTATCATTGCTGGAATAAGTCATCATTTGGAGGAAAATTCTTGCAAATATGTAGAATACTACATATTGCAAGAATACACATTCTTGCAAATATGTAGAATACTAAATACTGTGAAATACTAAGGAAAGGAGACTTGAAAACACTGACACATCTTAACCATACATCTAAACCATATGATTTCAGATGTTTGGAAATATAAATACTTTTAGAATGCTCTTTAATTCAGTTGCAACTTTGATAAGGTATCATCTAAGAGTAAAAGAATATTTAGAAATATACTTCTGCCTATTTGAATGTTGGCATCAATCAGAAGCCAGGAAGTTTAGTCAACTAAGGGAGAAGAATGTTCTTCTTTGGCTAGTCATCCAGTGATCTTCATAGTGATATGACTGAGTAAAATAATAAAAAAGTATATGTAAACTGAGGTCTTGAGCTGTCAGACAATACTTAAAAATCAAAACCTTTTGCTACTTGTTTCAAAAAGGAGTTATGTGGTATGAATTTATTGGTTTTGCTTACAGAAGTACCACATGCAAAGTTTTCAGAGGGAGTAAAGGACTCCTGTATGGAATCCCTCTCCTTCCCCATTTATATGAGTATGTGTTATCAGGTCTGAATACAAGGATTTATTTTTTGAAGACTTTGAGCCACTGTTTACACATTTCAGCATGAATCACTTGTGCAGGTTGTTCAGGAACACAAGGGATAAATCATTTTGAGAAAAGAAAGAAAGGTCAGAGAAGGATGGAAAAAAAACAAAAACCTGCACCTCAAGATATTGTAGTTCTCTCTCCAGTCAGTGATACCAGAACATTTTAATGTTTTAGCAGATCCCAAATGGAATCTAGCTTAGTATGAGCTAACCTCAAGTAATGATTTATTTATGTGGAAGGCATCTTAAGAGCAAGGTGTCTAAAAAAAATTGTCCTGTTTACTCAAGGTTGTTGGCGAGAGTAGTATCTATGAGATACTGCTTCCTTCATTTCACCATGGAATAGAAAAGACCTTATTGAAATAAACTCAGCCAGTAAGGATAATTTAGTGATAAACACTGTAAACTTCTACTGCCAGATTTTCCATAAAAGAAAAATTCGAAAACTTTTTTCATAGGCTTACAGTCTTCCGTAAAAAAATGATTGGCATTAGCTTCATAACACATGTGTAGGAGAAGAACTCCTCATTAAACCCCCAAATATGCCTATTTTCATCTCCCTCCTTGTGCAAAGGGGTCATTTAGTCTATTCTTCTTTTCCAATCAGCAGCTTTGTTCTACAGTCGTTTGCAAAAAAATACAATTTTTAAAAGACATTTTTTCAAACTGCATTTACTTTTTTTACTTTGACAGAAATCTTTCTATCTGCTGTGGTATCAGAATAATTAATTTGCTAGTTGAGTGCGATATAAACTTGACTTACTTTCTTACCGCTGTCAAGCAGTCAACATTACTACTCACATTACCAGTGCAGCTGGCTCAGAAATGATCTTTCGCTGAGAGTCCTACACGTCAGCAATTTCTGTATCAATTTGTGTTAAGATAGTCTTGAGTTGCCAGGAGATCAGGCCAAGTTCATGTACAGGAAAAATGCTTATAAGAATTGTTGTAAACGGAAAAGCTCTGTGGCTCAATGGAAGAGCAAGGTGGCTAGTACCTAGGAGAAGTAAACAGTTTTTATACTCCAGACAAAAGTTATGGCTCTCAGGTGTATTTTGAACAACAATAGCTTAATGTTGGTAAATTATTACATTGTATTTATGTGTCCTCATGACAACAGACTTTGATGAGGCAGTCGTTCTGCAATTGGGTATACAGTTTATAGGGAGTATCATAGAAAAGAAGACTGGAAAAGCTTTGAAGGAATATCTAGTTCATCATTTTGCCCAAAGATGGAATCAGCTGCATCAAACTTAGACAAATTTGCCTGAACTGTAACATCAAGCAAACTGTATATTGCCTTTGCAGTGCTGGCAGTCAAGTTTGCTAAAATGTCAAGGTGACATTTTCTGCCCAATCTCTGTGTTGGGTTGGTTTACCTGTACTTTACTTATGAACTTTCTTTATTTTTCTATCTGATGCAGTCAACTTTTAGTCACCTATAGGCAGATTGCCCTGGTGATGTATTAACAGTGCCATGGCTGTGGAGGCGTCTGAGCTTGCTTTAGGTGAGTAGTTTGGCTGCTTTGCTGTTTGAAGTGCTGTGATCAACAGAATTGCTAAGTTTTTGCAACTTAATTAAACTTTTGTCGTATCCTTTCATAGCCTAATAGAGGTCATGATATTTTCAACTCTTGATTAACCCAGGTCAAATATGTAAAAAGATTTTTTCTAAAGCAAGTAATCTCATTTAACTCTTGAAACACCAAAAGTAGAGGTTGGTACATATAGATTAGTTTTAATAGGGATTTCTCATTAACAGTCCACACCAATATATGAAAAAAATAAATGCACTGAGGTATTTTTAACATTATTTTTTGAAGTGGTATAAATAAATAGTGAAGATTGGGGAAAAAAGTTACTGGTTTCAAATACAGCAATAATTGTTTTAAAAAATCATTCTTAAATTATATTTCCTTTACACTTGTTTTGTTTCTATGTTATACTTAACTTAGGATATGCTAGCTGTGGGTCTTATTAGGTATCTGCCTTTTATATCAAATGCTTCTGATATTTTTCCTTTTTTTTCACCTTTTTTTTAAATACTCAAAAAAGCAAAAAGGAAAGCATTTAACAAGGGACAAGGACAATATATATTTCAAAAACCAGTGACAATAAAGCATTTTTTTAACTGATCAAATTTGATAGAAAATTCATTGTATGCTTACCTTTAAAAGAAAACTAATAGTTTAAATGGATTTTGTAAACAAGAAATTGGATTATTTCTATCTCTTTCACATTCACCTTGATTTTCCCATTTAAGATCAGAGCACGAGTCATGTTTACTCAACTGAGTACCTAACTAAGAATAATAGTCCCTGTACCTAACCTGACTCCTGTAAAATCCCGTCAGTGTTCCACCTTGAGACTAAAACTTTTCATGACCTGTCTTTTAATTTTGCCACAGGATTTTGTGTCCAGTTGCATTTCCTCTTGATTATGCCTAATCCAGCTGTCTCAAACAGAACTAGAAAACTTCACATGCCCCATCTTAGTGAAACCTTTGCCTTCTTTTGTGAGGAGAAACTCTATCAATCAAGATATTAATTCAAGAATAGTTTGTATATGCATTATCAGTATTTAAGGCTCTTTACTTACTATTGAAGTATGAAAATTAAACAAAATATGGAATACAAGTAATATGAAGTAATTTTAATTAATATAAAGTGCTTTTTGTAAACAAGGTCGTGTAGGTTCTAATAGCTGGCTAAGCCTGCATTCTTGTTTCTCCTGTTGTGCCCTAAACAGAGGAAGTGCTGATATGACCCAAACAATAATAAGCTAAGAAATGTACCAATGCTTCTCAAAAAAAACAAAAAAAGGCAAAGAAATACCAGAAATGACTGTAAACATCTTCACAACGAGGAATGTATCTTACCCATCATTTTCTTGAAAAATAAAATCTCTGTAATACAAGCACCTTAACCTCTGTAACACCATGTAAAGCAGGTAAAAAAATGGTTATTTTCCAGAAACTAACCTTCATGCAGTAAGATTTATTTGAGGAAATAACACTTTCCTTTGGAAATTAATCCCAGATTTTATCTTATACCATTGCTTTTCTTCTACTCACCACAGTAAGTAAGACATAGACAAACGTATGCAGGAGCAGTCTGTCTCTCCTTCCTCGCTTTGCCTTGCTGTTGCTCTCCTATCAGCTGTGGCTGTGCAGTCCTGCAGACACAGTGTGACAGGAACTCTGCTGCCTGGAGAGCAGGTACAGCTGCAGCTTTAGTGCTTGCTGTCTGCCTCACATTTGTAACACCCTCGCTCCTTCCGGTCATTCGTTCCAGGGGAGGAATGACACCAGCATTTCTGAGCTGTTCTTGTGTTTTCTCCCAGAACAGTCAGGGAAAGCAGACTTCGTGATCTCCATGCTAACTACCAGCCTGCTTGCTGCCAGTTCTCCCTACTTCTGCCAGTGATGACATTCAGCTTGCTCCTCCACACAGGATACAGCACTGATTCCTCATTATGTAAGGCAGTCTAGGTCAAGTGTAGGAGAGACACTGCTGGCCTGAGCAAGCTAGTGGATTGCTCCCTCAGCTTCATGGGGTCTGGAAGCTGGATCCTGATCTTTGCTACATCATCTTGGGTGAGTGTTTTTGCATGATTTAAATGGTTACTGTGCTGTTTTTCTATGCAGATAGCTGTCAGCCATGCTGTGAACTGCAGAGATAATTTGCTAGGTGAAACCAGCCCTGTCAGCATGATTGAATTAACAGAGTAGAACTTCTTCTAGGCATCTTAGCTTTAAGACACTTTCTAAATAAATAAATCATAAATTGGGTTTGTTTAACAAACATCTTTTCTAACCATAGTGGGATTAGTGTTAATTTGACTGATTAAGCAGTGAATTAAATCCATTTACTTGAAGATAGTGTGGGAAAACATTATTGGATATTGCTATTAGCTCTGAGAGGTTTACTGCAGTTCTTGGCTGTTGCATTGTTTCAGTCTTGCAAATTACAAATATGCTTCTATTATTAAACTAAACAAAATAAACAAAAAGGTATTTAATTTTCTTCTAGTCTATGGTTATTTTCTGAAGTAGCCATTAAATTCAGGATGCTATTTGCTATTTACTGCATGAATTTGTGAATCAAATGCTTCTGAGATATGTAAGGTGAATACTGCAGATAAAATTACATTTAGTGACTGCTCTGCAGAATGCCGGAACAGTGCATGTGAGCTAGATTTGTATGAGAGGGTAGCTTTTTTCATGCACCATGTAGAATTCAAAGACATTTTTTGGATATAAACCCTTCTGCAAATCAGTCTGTGACAAAGTATAGAACAGGTTTGTCCTTAAACGAATTATACATGGTGGGTATTGCCAGGTGCTGGAATGCCTGATTATACTGGAATGCAGCAGAAGAGGCCCTGGAAAGTAACAGCATAACACCGATACTGCAGTATCATGTAGGGAATTTCAACAAGGCTAGCTTCATTGCTAAGGAAAATTACTGCCTAATAAATCTGAAAATACTTTTAATGCATCTGTGAGATTAATTGGAACACTTGTCTTTATGTGCAGTACCTTGGACAGCAACTTTTTTGTTCTGTGGTACTATGACTCTCCTTCATGGGAGTCAGCAATTTGTAAAAATTAAATAACACAAATTTAAGATACATTAATAAATTCAAAAACACAGAGAAACTTAAAAAAAAAAGGGGGAGAGTAACTTTGGACAACATTGTATTTAACAGCTTACTACCATTTAATTTACTTTCATTTAATATTAACTTAAAAATAGTGGTGTTTGTATTGAATTATGTTAATGAGTGTCAAAACAGAAGATTAAAAATGCAAAATTATTGTCTATTTACAATATGGCATTTATAGAATTTTCATGTCCAGTAGGTAACTGCTCACTTTAAGAGTAAGTACCAGGGTCCCTTCCTTAGGTCAAAATAAGATTGGATATTAATATATGTTTATGTATTAATATCAGATTAAAAATAATTTTGATGGAAAGAATGGAAGCCTTTTAAATGTGTTTTTCCACCTCACAGGAAACTAGGTGTTCTTCACATTGTTCTAGAAATAACTGATAGAATTTAATTTCAGCACTTGTTCTGAAGTGAGATGTTTTATCAATTTCTTATAATCTTTGAAAACTCTCTTTCTCTGGAAAAGAACTGCCAAGCAGTCAATTGGCCTTACCTTACCAGTTACTAATTTACTTTTTTTTTCAAATGACAGTCGTATAAACCTGTGCTGTGATTCAGGAGAAATACCAGGCTGGTGCCTTCATTAATTGCATCGTGAAAGTTAGGTTCAAGAAAATGTAACTGATTTTCGGTATCTCGATAACACCTCTGTTGCAATGCAGTACATTACATTTTATAAGATTTTATAGATACCTTTTCATGTTTCAAAATACAAAAGTATGTCTTTCAAACAAATAATAGAATAATATAGAACTTAGAACAAAACTGCTAGGTACCATGTATTATTGTAATGATGTACTTCACATTCTTTGTTTCTTGCTGCATGAAGTGTTCTAAAATAGTTATGCTATTATGTATGAGTACACTGTGTTCCATCCCATCTCAAGTGTAGGTGCTTGAGGTATTTTCTTACAGACTCAAGGAGTATTAATAACCTATCTATTCAATTAGAAGAAAAAAAATACTGTCTTTAAGTGTATACTGATTTTCTGGAAGTGTTATTTTTATTTTTTGCATCATGGTTCACAGCAGGGCATGCACAGTACTTCTGTGCACAGCAAGCTGCAGATACTACAGTAGGATAGAAAGTGTTAGAAAATGGTGTTTCCTATGTGTATTTATATATCCTATATTCTGGTGTATCACTTTGGGTCTGAGAAATTGAATCTGAGCAGTAAAGTATGTTTTGAACCCACTACAATGTAGAATGACCCTTAATGGTCAGTGCCTCCTCCTGTTATTTTTCTGTGATTTAGTGGAATTGTCCAATCCACTACATCATTAGCTTGCTTTCAATGTTCTGTGTATTTCCTCAAATCACAGTATGCAGCTTGAGTTTCTGACAAACGTTTCACTTTTCCTCACAGCACTAGAGTTTTCTGTACTGCAAGGGGGTTACTTTCTTCCCTTCATAGTCATGGAAATGACACTAAAACTGAGGAGCGTGGAAGCAATATGAAAGTGTGTGAAATAGGTTATTTTTGAAGAATTTTTCTAGCATAAACAATGGTAAGACCAGTTTTTGTAATCCATAATGTAAAAAAGTATAGCAGTATACAGTAGACTGTTATTTTCTATAAAGGTATTTATATCTCAGATTTTATTTGCCTATTTTGAGTAGTTGAGTGATGATAATCATATGCTAAGTTAGTGCTAAATTGGAAGACTACAAAGATCTGCGTTTTAGTTTATCTCATGTAGCATCTGAATGTAAGACTGTAATAGTAAAATTGTCAAGCTTTCCAGGTAAGTTTGGGCTCACAAATGCAGATCTTGCCTTGTCCAGAACAGCTAATTTTTATTTGCATCTAGTACACAAAAACATTCCAAATGTGATAAAAATCTATTGCTGTAGAAATGGGCTTTGTCTGTTCTGAAGATATCTGTTTAGAAGCTGGCAGATGGGCTCTGTTCCCTGTGCAAAAAGTTACTATTCTTTTTATTCAGAGGTTTTCCTTGCTTTTCCTTGAGACTGCTTGGATGAAGTCTTCTGTTCTGTGTTGCTACAGTTCATCTCATTTTTACAGGTTCTGGTTTTCCATTATTGTATTTTTCCACCCTTAGCTGCCTGTATAGCACTTCTGTGACTGCAGTACAATTGGTTCACAAGTTTAGAAGGAGAAAATGTCCCCTGGATTATCACGTTTACCTGCTTGTCCATGGAGGAACTTGGTTGGCTCATCCCTCATATATTAGATGAAGTACTCCATTAGCTGTTTTCCACACCCACTGTAATTCATAAAATTCATTCCTAGAACACTAGAAAGAGATACTGTAAAGAATCAAGGGAGATGTTTTGATAAATAAAATATATCTCAGACACTACCATTAAATATATATATATTTATTGCTGTTAACACTTTAATAATTGTGTATGTAGAACATACTATTCTGCATTGTTGCTTATGTGGTTTACTGCCGCATATGAACATCTCAGCTTCTAAGGTCAATTTTAAAGGTTTCTCTAGATTGTACACAACTTTCTTTGCACCAAAAATGCTGAAACAGGATAGTGACAAAAAGGACTACATTCCCTTTTTTCTCCAGTTGCAGTTCATTATAGGTTTCATTCAGAAAGGGAATTGTGCTGCAGAGGGTCACCAGAGAAGAACTTCCAGATGAATCCTCTCATGTGCTTTAGAAAAACAGTATCTCGCAATGCCTGGTGATCACTAAGGCTCTTGAGCCAAAAACTTAGTGGGATGTTCTTCACCAGTGCTCTTAAACATTTACACAGTATTCCTGAGGTAGAGCCAAGACTGGTCAAAATTTATATGAGTGCAAGTGAACCACCGATCTCCATTAATGCAAAGTTACCAGGTCTGCAGAATCTGAAATGTGCAAGATTGCAAGCTCATGGCTGCAATGGAAAGTTTGTCTGGCAACTGTGTCCTTGCTCTGCAGGGCATAGAGAGGTTCTCCTTTGGGCCTGTTGGATGGTTGCTTCAGCCCTTGCCCATTAAGATGATTTATGCTTGGGCACTCAGGGAGGGAGTTGTCACCACACTTGCAGGAAGAAGTGCTCAAAAATTTCCAAACTAAATGCAATTTAATTTGCCAACTAAATGCTGTTTATTTAGAGACGGTAAAAAAAGCAAGTTGGATTTTGGGGAGGAGAGGGGAGGGAGATGACTCATTAAACAGTGTTTTACTTACTAACTTTCCCTGTATCTTAGAACTGGAGAAATTGTGATTGAGAAACCTTTTTTGTTTTCTTCAGCTGTGGTGCAATGTATAAGTTGAAAATATTAAATATATAAGAACTCATGAGATATAGCTCTTTAGCAGTTGGAAAGAAGTTGCTGTTGTGTTGATGAAGTCTTCTCTCTGAAACCCCATATGAGATGACAGTCTGGTTTAAGAAGCCACAAGAGGAACTTGTTAAGATGACCAGAGACCCTATCCATTTTCTTGACAATATAAACTGCTGGAGTGAATTTGAGCACCTGGTTATACCACTGTGACCAGTGAAATCTGAGGCATGAGAAATGCTGCTCAAAAAAAAAAGCTTCTGTATTCTGTTTATTATACTTGGAGATTTCTCAAAGTCAGTGGTCATATTAAGCATCCTATGCTGAACCTCTACTGATGCTTAAAGCAGGATATCTTAGTTCATTCATTCCTGGTTTACTGTTTAATTTTGTGTTGTTTGTTTTATTTCAAAGTGCAATGTTTTAAAGGAGCTATGGCTGTAACATGTCACACATGCCCAGATTATAGCAAAGACTGGAGGAACTCATATTAAAACTTCAAGCTGAGAAGCAAGTATTCTACCTTTTATCTGAGTCTGTGTTTATAAACACCAGAAAATGCAGCATTTCCAGAAACATCCTTCGTTAACAGACAAATTTCTGTGAATGATCAATTGGCATCAGCAATAGTATCTGAACATCCGTTTAGTATTTAAAGTTTTTAGGATGATTCTGAGTGCTACAAGATAATTTCTCACCTGCAAATGCTCTTCATGACCCCAAAGAATTTTGTGAATATATGGAAAAAGGAAAAATCATCCTTTAGAATTATACCTAAGAAAGCATGAAACAGTTGAAGAGTGTGTTACCAGCTGATAATAACAAGGTAATGGTTTAAAGAAGGCTCTTTCTACCTGAAGGTCATAGACTTGAACTGCATTGGGCTAATGGGGACCTGTCTGAGCAGCCTACCAGTAATGCCATCAGAAAAGCTAAATTCAAAACTGGTGATCATGGCAGCAGTGAAAGATGAAAGCATGGGAAGCCGTTCTAAATCAGACCTCGGGCGTATTCAAAGGAGACAGGTTGCATGATTGTGTCCAGTTTGGTCTTGCCCTTTGTATGTCAGCATTTGAGTACAAGTATTATGGTATATTTTATTATGGTTTATACTATTATGGTGTGTTTAAACTAAATATTTAGTGTCATAAGCTTGCTTGCTGTGTCCTTTTAATCACTGCAATATTTGAAGAGAAAATATTTAAAATTTTGTGAGATTAGATTTCATTGTTAGAACAATTGTGCATAGCATTCTGTATTGATAAATGCCTGAAAATTAGGTGTTATACTGAGAGATTCTAAGTGCTTCTTGTGAAGGGACAAGCATGTCAGGTCACCACTGGGAGGTGGAGAAATTCACATTCACATAGTTTGGATTCAAGGAAAATTTAAGCAGTCAAAATCTCATGATGTAAAAATGTTAGAAAAAATCTATATCAGAACAATACTGGAATTGACTCTAAGGCATCAAGTTCATTAAAGCTGCCTGGGATCACTGAATCAGAGGCTAATGTTAAGTATATTTTATATCATAGATTGTAGCCTTATTGCATGCAGGTATGAATTAGGTTTGTTTTCTTCTATCTTTACATGCAGAAATGGTATTAAACAATGAAATAATTGCAGTATTACTTTTAACCCTTCCTCTGTGCATCTCTTACCTTCTCAGTCACTGCCCCCTTCCTTCCTTTCCTACCATACTGCACCCACCCCCCTCCAGCATGGTGGACACTGGGGTTTTCAGAAGTGTTTGCTCATGGTCATCCTGACTTTTTTGTTTGTGGCTTGTTTTTTTTTTTTTTTTTGCCACAAAGCAAAATGAGAAATATATAATGCCATCTGATTTTGCTCAAACTGAGGCTGAGCCAATGCAGATGGAGTTCATTGTGTTAGCAGTTACTGTTACTTAGCAGGCTGAATTTTAAAAAGGAGCATTTTTTTGTCTAGGTTCCAGATTTGGCTGCGCAGCTGCCATCTGAATACAGGGAATGTATAGAGCTGACGTGGCAGTCGTGTACCAGGCGCCGTGATTAGCAGCGCAGTCTGTAATAGATGGACACGTCACGGGACTCGGGCGCAGCAACCCTTTTTCTTTTTTTGTGATTGAACCCGTGACTGATGGTGTTGAATCTACCACCACTACTCAGTGAGGAGGTGTAAAATGAGACAGAGGACAGGTAACATTTAGCTGTGGCGTGCCAGGGGCTGACCTGGAAAGGTGTCTAGTGCTTTTGTAATGGCCGGCACTTACCCAAAGTATTTCCTTTGCACGATTCAGAGACAAGTAATTAACAGAAAAGAAATGAAAATTACTGAAATCTCTAGCCTATTTAACGCTGGATAAAGAAATCTACTTCTCAGTGCAACTCCTGCCCTTTGTTCCTCGCTGAAGGAAAACGGGGTTGCAGATTTTCAGACTCGTTTAAGTCAGAAAATCACCTAAAAACCGATCTTTTACAGCCAGTTCTTTGATTTTGCCGATAGATGGGGCTGTTCTTTAAGGTGATGGCTTGGTATCTCCCCCCCCCTTTTTTTCTTTCTTCACTCTCCTCTCTATCTCTCTTCACCCTCCTCCCATCCCCCCCCTTTTTTTTTCCTGCAATTTGCTGATTTGTATTAGGTGCCATAGAATGAGCCTTAGAACAGGAAGCCAAGAATGAAGCAGAGAGGATACTGCAGAGGTCTTTTTTTTTCCTCCCTTCTCGATGAGAATGCAGCACTTTATAAACACTTTGTAATCTTTTGCAACTGAGAATCTGAACAAGTTTATTAGTATTTCAAGCTTTTCATTATGACTATCTCTTGATGTTTCTTTAATTTTTGTTTTCTTCATAATGCTTTTAAAATTCCCATTTTATCAGGTAAGCCAGCAGGATGTGAAATCATAGACCTTAGTGCATTGATGTGAGCTGTTGGCATGGATGCCCCCCCACCTTTTTCTTTTCTAAAATATTTTCCGAATGCTTCCTTTATAGTTCTTGTTAAGCATATAATTAAGGAGAAAATAAAATTTTGGTGTTTTTAAAAATTTTTCAAAAGCTGCAGTCAGTCCTTTTTGGCATCACAGCATTTTGTTACATTTGTAGGATTTCAGCAGCCTTGTATTTTTGGGTGTTTGCCAGTTTGTTGGGGGGTGATTTTGTTTGAATTATTATTAAGTATTTTACCTGAACTGTTTAGAAGGTAAAAGGGTCATGTTATTCCTTCACATGGAAAACACATTAAGGGCTTAAGCAAACATTCCAGGAGTGTACAGTTTTCCTTCCCGTAGAGAAGCTCTGCTTTAAGGCTAAATGCTTCACAGGAATGTTTTACCAAAGGAAGAAAGGCATCCCTCTCCTTTATCTCACTTGCCCTCTGACCTTAGTCTTTCTGATTAGGTACACTGCTAGAAGCTCTTGTTTTCATTTACATACTGACCAGAACTGGTTGTAATGCTCTAGATATAACTCGGTTCATAATCTGAACCGTCTTGCTTTTTCAAACAGCACAAGAAATTTGCCAGGTGGACACCAACCTATTTCAGCATCTTTTCTAAAATGGATTTCTCTGCTGCTTGTCTGAGGTATGTGCTTAAAAGCATCCCACTGAAATAATTTACCTGGGATTGGGCTGTTTGTTCAAGCCACCTATGTTTCATCTCCACTTGGAAAAAGGTGTTGTTACTCATTCAGCAATATTTGAAAATGCATTGGTGTTTTCTATCGCTATTGAAAGCCTGTTCAATTGTACTTTTATTGGCTGATGTTAGTGTTGCATGCTTGAAGTGCACCTACTTTTCTATTGTGTTTTTCAGGCTTGACCGAGGTGTTAATATAAAGTATAAAAGAAAAAAGACTGTTCTAAAAATGACTCTGAGATCTAAAGTGAAACAATAACAGGATGATTGCTGTCAAGACTGACACCCTGAGAGTTTATTCTGTTGAGCCTGGTTTGTGTGATCTTGAATATTTGCTGAAGTATTTAGGCACAGGAAAGCAAGTTAGAGACAAGGAGCCTCAGACTGATTGTCCTCAGTTTGCCAGAAAGTTTTCATTATTTTAAGGGAAGTATCAAGAGCGGGAAGGGGGGGGAGCGACCCAGGGAATTAAGGGAATTAAGAGCTTGCATAAAGTATAGTCTAATCAGTACAATTCTAGTGAGATTCTAGGAAAACAACAACAATTTGTATATCATCTTGTACCAGAAATAATAGTCTGACTATGATGACTTACAGGAAAATTATATAGATAAATGTATATCATGAAATCATGTGTCCTGTCAGATGTTTGAAACAATACTTTATATTGGGGTAAGGGTAGTTTATTATCAATTACTGAAATCTATGTTGAAATTATTATTATATTAGAACTTAAACTTGCTTTGAAGTTTCAGAAATTGTGAATGTCAACAACTGAGAAAGCTGGGAAGCTAAAATTAATTACATATTATTTCATTCTTAAAATGAAGGTGGCCTTGAGCTAGAAAATCTTCAGGATGTCTATGAATATGACTCTTCAATGCACTACCCCAATGCCAAACAGTTTAAAGGACAGCTGGTTGTTGACATAAAGGATGGCATCACTGCTGCTATCCATATTACACTACATCTTTCCAACATGTGAATTCTACTGTTGGAGTTTTGTACATTAATGAGCGAACCCAAAATATTTGAGAGACAAACCCACAAAGTTTAGCAAAGAATTTTGTCCCTTAAATGATATTTTATAAATCCTTCTCTCTGATTTTTGGCTACCTGAAACTGAAGAACTAAGAACAAAGTTCTCCTGCTTTTGGTTATGAGAAATATTCTGGTAGTAATCAGGAGAAGTGGGTACTTCTTTGCAATTTTTTTTTTTTTTTAAGGGGCAGAAAGCTTGATCTTATTTGTGTGTGTGCATTTAGAACTGTGATACTCTTCTGGATAAATGTCTTTCCTTTAATCTTATTAAGTTTCTGAAGTCCAGTGCCAGCTCACCTGTGGAAAAACTTATTGGGTCTTTTGGGCTAAATATCAAGAAGAGAATCGATGATTGTTTTCCAGTAACAGGAACATATTCTACCTTCTTTTTCTCCATTGATAACAGTTGATATATGTGGGAGGCAGTGGGATTCTACAAGCCAAAATGACTACAGCAGAAGACAAACCAAATTAAAAATTGAACAATAGATATTCCCACTTGTAAACTGAGACAACCAATGTTATGGCGACAGTTTGACATACTAGACAAGGAATACCATGAGGCTTTTTTTAGCATAATATTTTAGAGCACTTAAGAGATCCCATTGCTCCAGGAGAAAAAAAGTCATGAAGCTGAAATACTCTAAAATGTGAAAAAAAGCAACCTTTGAGTAAATTTTAACAATTAAAACCTATGACCGATGTTTCTGACTGAATGTAATTTTGTAGGGAGATGGGGAATATCATGCAAGGTCTCCATATTTTTTCCCAAATCTCATTAGTTCTGGTACATGTTACTTCAATTTTTCTAGTTGTAGGTTTATGCTTTGTAGATTCTTATCCATAAAAACATATAGAAGTTGGATGGAAACAACTGAAAGTTTGGTATGGAGTGACGTAATTAGTTAAATGGCAAATATGAACTTTGAAATCATCTCCCTTTTCATACTAGGGTTAGTCCAACTTCTGTAAAATGTACTGATTTCTTTTTATTCAACATTAGTAATATTCATTGAAAGAATCACTGTGATGTCTTACTGAATACATGGGTTTTCAGTGTTTTTAGGCTTGCTGTCTTTTATTTATTATTGTGTCATCATTTCTGTCTCTTCTGTTTCCACCAGTGTGTGTGGTTCCAGGTCCCTTTTCATGCTCTTATGAAATGCTATTTAGCTTTGGCAAAAATAATTGATTTTAAAAAAATCAATTGTTAAAAATTAGATTGTTAAAAAAATTGTTAAAAAAATTCTGGGTAGCAACCTTCCCTGCCATGTTAAATATCACTTGAAAATCCACCATTCTAATTCAGCCACCATGCTATTTATTGTACTCGTTTAGCAGCCTCAGAAACTCTCCCTCTTCTTCCTGTTTCTGCCAGGAAATTCTCCTTACATTGCATTTTCAGAAGGCAAGTATCCAGTGGATCTCTAACCTTTCAGTGCTCTATTTTAAAGTGTTTCCATCCTTCTTTTTATTAATTTCCTCTTTTTTCACAAGTATCTGAGGGAAAAAAAGGACATAACGCCTCTAGTTTTGGTGTGAGAAACATCCAGCTCAGTTCAAGCTTTCAAGATCTATCCCATTTCATTCCCTCTATTTTGGTAATCAGTACCTTGTAACCATGCAGACCAATCTTCATCTTTCTCTTACTCCTTAAACAGATCCTTTAATTTGGTTCCAGCACTGGCTTTTTTAAATTACTTCATAATACAGTTCAAAACACTGAAGATCGTTCTCCTGGTAAAACAAAACAAAACCCAACTAAAACCCAAATCCTGTCAAGGTCAGAATAAATTTAGAAATAAATGAAGAGTGTGTGACTCAGTTAGGCTTTATTTAATAGTGGCATTGATCAAAGATGAAAGCACTAAATAGCAACTACAGTATTGTTTAACTGAAGTAATATGTCTGGAGGAAGCTGTCAAATACTTGGTTATTTAAGTGCATTTTAAGCCAGTAACAAGACTGTGTTCTAGATGTACATGCCTGCAAGTCTTCCATCCTCTCATCCCTCCCCATACTCCATTTTCTACTTACTCTTTAATGGTGTTTCATTCAGAGCAAGATCTTTCGTTTTCTTTAATTGTTTAAAGTGTCTAAACTCTGTTTAAAATTATCGTTGCATTTGTTTGCTAAGAGGAAATTGTGATGAAGGTGTTACTGAATGCAGATGATAGGTGCTTCTGTCAGGAATGTCTCAGCAGGGCTCTTTCAGTAGCTTTGCAGGATTCCTGAAGTAGTTCTACACCTGAAAACAGAAGTGAAGTGACTGGTGGATCATTAGGAGCCGAATACTGTTCTAGATGTCCATCTGGGTTTGACAGGAAGTGAAGGCAGAAGAAATGGGCTCACCCAGATGAGATATGGGGACAAACATTCTGATAGAGAGGATAGTGAAGAGCTGCAATAGTGTCAGAGGAATCTGTGAAATTTGTCCTGAAGGTCTGTAGGAAGAGGTCAGATGAAACATCTGTTGGGAAATAGGTATGGCAATCTTGCCTTGGGTAGCGAGATGAACTACGTGGCCTCTGATCTTTTTTTTCCAATCCGATTTTTCTCTGAGTCTACAAAAAGAAATAGATATCTGTTGTGTAACAGACTTCAAAAAAAAAAAGGATATAAGAAATTATGTAGGGTCCAAAATAGACCTAGTAATAGCTATCTTTATTAGGATTACCTAAACATCCCCTGAAAATATTTATCCTATGATATATACACTCTGCAAGACTTCAAATATATCTAGAAAGAACAGAATATAGATCCTGAGAAGTTACTTAATTTCTTAGTGTTTCTCTTAGATTAAATAGTCTTTACTGGTTAATGATAGCGAGTGTACGAATAAAAGGGGCAGAAAAAGGATATTTGTCAAATCTGACCAAATTTGCTTATTGTCAGGAGAATACTATACATTTAATTAAAAAGATTTTTAAGTTGGTAGTTTTTCTTCTAGAGAACTAGGACACTTCAGAATCTGATTAAAGTGAGTGTACCAGAGCCATTTCAAAGTTTTATTTTTAATGTTTACATTCAGTATTTTTCACAGCTGAGAAACTCAATCTGATACATTTATTTTCTAAAATGAAACCCTAAATAATGACAAATATACCACCTGGAATGTTCAGTGATGGATAAAGACAGAGAACTATTCAGAGTTCCATACTGGCTACCTTAACAATGCTTAATTGAAAAAGAAGTTATCCAAAAATTTCATTTTTTTCCTTAAATATTAACTATGTAATCCAAGTATAATGTAGAAACCTTGCATCTGAGTATTTTTACCTTCAATTCAACTTATTTTCTCTTTACTCACACAGGGAGAGATAAACCATAAAGAATGATCCTTTATTTTGTTTTCAGGACTTCATATTTTCTCAAAAAAATTTATTGTAAATCAAGTACTGTTAATTAATAAAATGTTTTATCTGAAACAAAAATTTTCACTCCAAGGAAAATAATACATACATTACAATATAATTTTTTCTTACTCATTTTGGCTCAATCTAAAACTGAGACTAACTGGCATTGAGATACCCTGTGTCTGCAGAGGATCTTGTCTTTACCAACGTGGTGGCTGTTTGCACCCTGTCAACAGGCTATGCCTTCTGGTATGAGCTAACTCTTGAGTCTTGTTCTCAAACTCTTTGGGAAACTACTAACTAAAACGAGTGAAAATTGCACCAAGATCAGCTCTTTTTAGCAAGAGAGGTGATTTTGTCCCTGGATCCAGAAATATTTCTCACCACTGATTAATGCATTGGCCTCTAAGCTACAGAGCAAACAAAATAAATATTGTTCATATAAATATAAATGATGAAAAATATTTATAGTTAACCTAGGAAGAAATACTAACACTTTATTGATCAGATTTTTTTTTAGAATATGGTTTTAGAATTAGCTAAATAAATCCACAAACTAGTATAACATGTTAATCAACTACATACAAAAGACCCTGAGATTAGCTCAGTTGATTAGAGCATGGTGCTGTCACCAGGGTTGTGGGTTCATATGACTGTATGGGCCATTCACTTAAGAGTTGGACTCGATCCTTGTGGGTTTCTTACAACTCAGAATATTCTGTAAAAATATTGCAATTTTTGAAATAAAAATTGCAAATGAAACAGCACAATACTGTTCAAAGTGTCCCTTAGGAACATTTTATAGCTGGAAAAAAAAAAATTGAAATCTATAGCTTCATTGTCTTCCATGAAAGCCAATATTATGGAGGGACACATCTTCAGATAGATTGTTTAACTTTAATGCTAATTAGAAAGTGTTAGTTATAGTGTAGAAGATTGTTATTAAACGCTTACAAGAAGTGCAAAACCAATTTAGAAAGTATCTTGCTAAATCAGATACCAGACTGGACTCAATTCAAATAAAAAATTGTTTTATTTCTTTTTAATAATCCTGAATGCTTACATGAAAACCAGTGTAGATGAATCATTAAAAATACATCACTATTTAGTGGCAGATTAAACTGATTTTGCTTTAACAAATGATGGTTAAGATATATACATAGGGTCTGAGAAAAGAAAGATATATAGTATACTCTGTAGCACTGTTTTCTGGGACTGTGGAGCTTTGTAAAACTGTAGTTATTGGCACACCTAGATGAAGAAGGCTTGCCAGATGTTATTTCAAGATGTTGCTGTCTGCTTTTTGATGGGCAAATATAAAATTGCCTGCAACATTTTATAGCAGCAGAATGTACACCCACCTGGGCTACTTATCTGTGAGAAAATTTAGCAGAATTTCTTTATTCTAGTAGAACAGCCAATCTCCAGAGGTGCCTTCCCACCTCAGCCAGTCTATGAGTCTGTAATACAAAACCACATCCTAGGAGTGCAGGTGAAGGGTGTCACCAGCTTGTTCATCTCTAATAAGGAACAGCTAAGCACCAAAAAACAAAAATGAGAAAATAAATTATAAAATATAAATATATATATTAAATAAATAAATTATAAACCTATTTATATTAATATAAATATAAATTAGAAAATGTGGACATGCTAATGTAGATGCAGTGTTGCATCACCAGGTATGAGGAGTGTACCTGGTCTGAAGTCAAAACATTGTCATATTTCATGGGTGGGACATATAGTAGACAGAAGTTTTCAGTTTTATTTATGTGCAATGAGATTAGGGGGAAAAATCTTAATTACTATGAGTGCCTTTCAAATAGAATTCTAATTGAAGATTACTTTTATTCAAACAATATTTTAATTTTTTAGTTTTTATTTCGCAATCATTTTTTGAAACTGTTTTCTTGCAACACTAGGAACAGTGGTGCTACCACTTTATTTCACACACAAACTTCAGCTCGACCTAGAAAGGGCCATTGTCTCTTTTGCTTTGCAATCAACCACATCTGCTGAGGGTGTCACTATAATGAGTTTAAAATGAGCAGCGGCTCATAAGGGCACATACATTCTCTGTTCAGTTTTTTAAAAAATTATAAGTGTTATATGTAATGCCAATCCCATGTATTCTTACAGTTTATGGGAACTCTGGGGCTACAGCCTGGTAAAAAGAAATTCTCATATCTTTTAGACAGTGCATCTGGTAGTTTTGCTGTAGGTTGTGTGCTGTCCAGCTGCTGCACAGGCTGCCTGGGAGTCTGTCCCTGGTGGGCATTGACCTCAGACTTGCTCTCTGCTTTCCCCTCAAGACAGGTTTCTATACATCTGTGAAATCTAAGTTCAGACTATTCCTGAACCAGCACTAAATAATATTTAATGTCTGCACTGGGAGAAACAAAAATGCTTACTGACCAAAAGTAGAGAATGATAAATTATGAGACATGCTAACAAGAGAAAGCAAAGTAGCTGATACAGTACCCCCTCTCTTATGTCTACATGCCTAATTCCTAGATGATATCTAACACTGAGTTTGGGGGGGGAACCCCTGGGGAAACATGAATTAATTAACTTTTTTAAGTGCAGGGGAGTAGTAAACATTAAATTTTATTTTGAAAAACTATTTCTTTGTTTCAAAACAAATCAGTTTTCGGGACATTAAGTTCCATTTAACTCTCTTATAGTATTAATAGTGTTTTCTTCCCTTTTTCTTTGACCTCCTTGCACATAATATTTCTCTGTTTGTCTCAGCAGTGGCATTTAGTTCTCAGGGTTATATGCTTTGTAGAATTCTGAAATGCAGGAAATTGGTTGGTTTTGGCAGTAGTTTTTTTCCTCTTGTGATTAAAGTAAGCTTGACTATGATATAAGGCTAAAATTTCATACAAAAGGTATGTATATAAGTCTATGTATATAAGTCTATATTTTGGTGTTAAGGTAAAAAATACGTCTCCAAGCAGTGACAAGAATTTCATAATGATTTTTGTGTGAATTCTTGATTACTTAGCACTTCAGAAAAGGATGGCTTATGCCTTTAGCTGTCTGTTCAGATAAGTTTCAGATAGGAAATACAAGCCATTTGCTCTCTTTCATGTGAGAAAAGATGGAAAGATGGCTGAATAATGGCTGAGGGTAGTGAAACTGTGATTAGCAGTATACTGGAGACCACAAAGTAAGCAGTTTTCTCCTCTCTTTGGAGGTCTGCAGGTCTGTGTTTGTGTGGTGTTTCCAATTCAAGTGGCTTTGCTGAAGCAGTAATTGTTAACAGTTTTAGGGGTTTAAAACAAGATGGATTTCAGGTTTTTTTGAGGCATTCATGTGTCATCCCAGTTAAAATACCATATTGCAGCGTTGTGGACTGTATTTTTACTTCTGAAAGTTTCAGGAACTTTATTAAAATCCACCTCGGGCTCAAATTCTGAATGCATTCCTTCATACTACTCCTCTGAAGTACACAGTCTTGAATTTTAACACCTCTTAATATCCAGATTCTTACCTGCAAATTACTTTATTTCAATTTGTGGCCTACATTACAAGTTAGCTTGGTATGGCGTATGGATACTTTTGTATGCCTACAGTAGGCAGGCATTCAGATATGGAATCTAGGACCCCAATCTGTATGTGCTATTCAAATACAGAGAGAAAGGAAATCCCTGCTCCAACCAGGATGCAATCTAGCATAAGGAAAAATGCTTAGATATCACAGAGGGAAAGAAGACCTTTATGGTGATGGAGTTGTTTTGGTAGCTGAGCAGCCCAACCACTGAAGAGTTTTAGAAGGTGTCCTGAAAAAGAAAAGGTTAAAAGGAGAATAATGAGGAATCTTTGCAGATATTAGTATCTCCTAAATGGAACTGGAAGTCTTCAAAAGCAGAGTGTTAATGTAAATTGAAAATTTAAACAACAGAGTTAACATCTAAAAAATGAAATTCAAGATAATGAAGAAAGGCTACAAAGACCCTTTGAGAGGAAACCAGTCATCTGTTTTCTGAGAACTTATAGAGCAGGATAACATAGCTCAAGCAACTAGTTAGAAATTTATTCTGAATAAGGGCAGGTTTTGTTAGATAAGAAGAAAGAAACTTGTTTCTTTGTAAGCATGATGGAAAAGAGACCTTAGATATAGGCGGGGTGTTAAAAGTAAAATAAGATTTAAACATAGTTTGCCTCCAAAACTTGGACAAGGGCATTTGACATATATAATATAAGAGTCAGATTCATTATGACTGCCAGTAGCACAGGCATCACTGACCTCAGCAGCCCTTAGGCTTGGTTGCCTTTCATGTGCCAAACTGCTGTGTTAAGCACTCATAGTGCTTCATCTGGGATGAATCACTCCATCTAGAAATTGAAGACATTTACACCAGCAATTGCAGCAGAAGGAAGTCTGAAATAATTAAAACCTAGGTCAATCGAACTACATATAGGATAAATAGGATGTTTCTGAAGGGAGCTTGGAGACTAAAATAGCTACAGCCATCCATTCTGCCTGCTTTCAGCTGGGCCCCTGTGGTTTTGACAGCTCTGACGCTATTCTGAAAAGATAAACTTCACAGGTGTGTAAACCCATTTACCTGCAATGTGAACATGTCTGGTGTTCAGGGGACAAAACCAAAAGTAACTCAAGAGAGACTTTCCAAGAAAAGCTCAGGTATCTGCAGACTTGGAGATTTGAAAGCAATCTGTTTCCCAGGTCCAGAAGGACTACCTATAAAAGCCAGTATCACCACAAATACGCCAGAAATATGGGCAGGTTCATGTTGCCTCAGAAGCTGCTTATGACAGAATAAAGTTTTGGCTGCACACTCTCAAATATAGTACAGATGTAGCCTGAGAAAAATAGGTAATAAAACAGAATATTAAAATTCCATATTGCTGCTGATAAATCTATATACTCTTGTTTAAAAATGAACGTCTTAAGATTTGATACTGTAAAATATATTACACTTTTTCACTGAGATCCTCTCTTCTTAGGGGACATAGTCACTAAGGGGACAGGCTGTGTAAAGTGCCTAATCACAGTCTTATGCTTTATCCATCTGTTATGCATCAGGTCATTGTGTTCTCACTAAAAAATGCCTCTTGCTCTGCATTCTCACCTGGCTTTAACTCTTTTACAGTGGTAACAATTTTGATCTTGACCTTATTTGGTTTTGGAATATTTTAGGTACATTCACCTCTTCCTGCTTGTTGGCTTGCTACAAGCTTCTGTGGTCAACATGCAGTTCACCCAAGAATTCCCTTGTCACTGAGCCTACAGAAAGCCCAACTTCACAACCACGTACCTGAAAACCCAGCCTTGATCCAATCTAGCCCAAAACACTCCCAAAGCACTCACTTCCAGCAAGCCCTACTGCCTGGAAAGACTCAAACAGACATGGAGGGAGACAGCACACTTGCATCTTGCTCCCTAGGACCCACTTACCTAAGGATAATGTTAAGTTCAAGTTCTCCATGGGCTTGCCAGAAAGATGAAAAGATTTCATGGAGGAAAAAGCCTGAGCAAAAAAAGTAAGAAAGGAAGGGAGAGCAAAAATTTTCTTACTTTTTTTTGAGGACTTTCCTCAGGCTAAATCCCTGCCCCCTATCCTCAACCTTTCCCACCTTGAGAATTGCTATGTAGTTGATTCCAATTACATTATATTTTGTATGACATTACATATTGTAGTATAAAAAGCATTTTATCATCCCACAATTTAAAGTATGAGAAGTAATTTGCACTATAAGTGACAAAAGAAGACTTCCATCATAATGAATTTATAAATACTCTGCAAAAATTTAATTATTAAATGATGGATGATATGTATATTTACACGATTGCAATAGTACTTGTATTAATTTATCAGTAAAAATATATATCACTCATATTTCTTTTTTAGGCATTAGTCATACAGCATTGAAATATCAAAATATGTTCAGAAAAAGAAACTGCATCTTTTTAGCATATGTGAAATTCAGCTCATAAAACTTCAGTATGTATAAGAAAACTAGAGGGAAGTATTATTCTGGGTTAATGTGCCTCTATTTTAAGATAAGACAAAAGGATTTTTAGTTGAAATTACATTTTTACCTAGCACAAATCAGAATTCTTCAAGATATAACTCAAATGTATCAATTAGGTAACAAAACTTACCTGCATGAATGAGGTCAATGACATGTTCTGAGAACAACTTTAATAGGATTAAGACTTCATCTGTTAGATTACAAACATAAATCTTGATGCAATTTTAAATTGTAGAGAAAACAAAGAATTTTAAGAGTGATAAATATGGAAAACTACATAAACAGGTGTAACAAACCAACTCCTACTCAAAATTGCTAAGCCCTGAAAATTATTCTATATTTATACTTTTCATAAGCTGTTTCCTCAAAAACAAATTAAGATCTATTTGATATCATTTCTACTTATGATATTAAGTCTCTAATTTGTCCTTGACTCACAGTGAATGTGACACGAACATTTTTAAGCTTTTTAACTGTGCATGTTTCCCTCAGACTTAAATGTCCTTCGATTCCTTAGAGCCATGACCCTACAAATTGCATTGATCTTTTCTCTGACAGTGTTCACTGTTGACATACTTACTTTTTATAAGTGGATATTCCCATCTTTATGTAGTGCTCTTACTTTCATTGTTGTACCCCCACTCAAGTGCATTGAAAAATGGTTTTAAAAAATGGAGTTTCCTGCTTTGGCTTCTCCCTGTAAGCTTGTTTATACAAATGCACTTGAGCTGTATATATAACGCCTGCAGAAACATTATTCAGCTCTCAGAGTCTGGTAGAAAATGGTGCCTTGTCTTCAGATGCATTGATCAGACAAGAAGCATGACATGCTGAGGAATGCCTCTCCTCATTTTTCTCATCTGGGTGTGTTGTAAATCAATACCTGACTCTGGGAGGTTGAGTGGCTGAAGCTTTCTCTCATCCAGCAGGGCTAGAACTAACTTTCACACTGGTCTGCTAGTACTAAAGCGTTATGGAACAACAACAATGACTAATCTTATAATTTAAGATACTGCCCTGGACACCTGATGCCAAAATACCAGAAGGCATTAAAACTCACTATTATAAACTAAAAATTACTATTTAGAAACAGCATTCCAAAACACTTTAGTCTTTAATACATTAAAAATGACAATTTAGAATGGCAATAAGTAGTTTCAATCACAAATGCAAGAGTACTTTCAGTCAATGAAAAGACAAAAGTATGAGTTTGAACCATACTTTAATCCCCAATCCCAAATCCTATAAAATGGGCAAACTCTTATTTTTTGATCAGAAAAGCTGAGATTGAAAGAAATGTGATTTGCTGTTAGTCAGATCTGACATTGTTTGCTGTCGTCTTTACTGTACCATGTTGATTCTCCTATTTGAGCTTTCATCTTACAGGTGGAGCCACATGAACAGAGTCACATGATACATACCTAGTAATCTATGAGTTTCAATTTAAGATAGAATGAAAGGTAGAAAACTTTAAAATTATTAAATATTTTATTACTTCACTAGCCTCATTAATATAGTTTGTGTATATTTGATGCATGATATTTATAAGAACTACAGATCTCAAACCTCTTTCCTTTTTTCATATTTCTGTACCTAGATTTGAGAATAATTTCTTTGCAAAATCATCACTAAATGTGCACTACAATTCTGTGTTTAACCACATAGCTCAGTACTATATTTGATAAAGTAAATGTTGCTTGCTTTTTAGCAGATTATCTGATGTTCAAGGTGGTAACAGAAAGTGGCTCAGAATTTGAATGACTGAATGTTTTTCTGCAAAATTTGTTATCGTTTATGCTATTTTTAAGTATATATCAATCTTTCAGAAATTTCTGATTAATGGTTTTCCATTTTTAAATAACACATAGTAGCTGGTGATAATGTCCAAGTTTTACATTTTTTCTGTTTTCTCAGTACACTTCATAGCATTAAGTTCATCAGTTTTCAAAGGTTCTGGGCTGCTAAACATTTAAAGTCCCTGCACATAACATATTCTTATTTATTTTAAGAAGCACATTTCTCTAATTGTTCTTCTTGACCACTCATAGGATTAAAAAAAACTCCCAAAGTCCCAATATCACCAGATTTCATAATCTATAATATTATTGCTCTTGGCTTTTGACTGGATTATTTATTATATCTTTACATTCCCATCAAAAATCAACTTAACATCCTGAACATTTATTGTAAGGTTAGAATATAAAATATTAAATGACTGGAAAGTCACCAGCACCTCAAAAGGAAAAAAAAACGTGAAATCTTTGCTTTCAAATGAAAGTCAGTGTGACTAACAATCTTCACTCAGTGGCTTTCAAAACACTGCTTCTGTGGAAATACTAATTCCTAGGAAATACTAATTCCTAGGCTCTGCCTTTCTTTGCAAATCCAGAACTTTTTCCAATAAGGCATTCCTCAAAGGGTGGGGCAGAGACAGCAGGTCCTGTTGCTGCAACTTGTAGTTAACCATTTAATAGCAAGAACCATTTAGGAATGGTTTCTAGGAATTTTCAAGATTGTTTTCCCCTCTATGCAACTGAAAATACCGAGAGCCATGTAGGAGTTTTTAGATCACAAAACAAGCCAAGTATCTAATATTCAATTGAGGAAATGAACTATGCAACTGGACTACCTCTAGGGCACAAGGTGTCAGGGCTTGAGCACTGTCATGTCTCAAGACCATGTCATGTATAGATATGCCTGGACATAAAACTGAAACATGGTGGCCTCATGAGTGTCCACTGAACAAGAATTTTGGAAAATTACATTGGACTGTCATTGTTAATTCAAAATTTTGTTGAAAATCAGTTTAAACTTAATCAGGAAATAGGTGAGAGTTGCTTACATGTTTATTTTTGACCTGGTCTGTGTTTTGGAAGTTTCTTTACAGTAGTGATGTGACTTTTTTTTATTTTTATTTTGAAAGATATATGTATATATAAAATAGTTTTTAAAGTTAAATGTGTATCTGCAAGAAGAGATGCTAGTTATGCTACTGTAAAGAGAAATTGTTAATCTCCTGGTAATAAGCCATTTCTCACATATTGTTAGGAAATTATTAAGTTCAAAGCAGCATACTAAGAAATAGAAGAATCCTCTTACTGTTGGTAAAAATGGTTGCTCATTTTTGTGTCAGAATCACAAAACTGCTGAGGGCCATGTGGAGAGAGTTGCAGATGAGTTCCTATCCTTAGGATCAGGAGTGGCCAGTGAACAAGGATACATTGCCTTGCCCACATAAACAGCAATAAAAATGCCATGTTAGATGAAATTAACATACAGTGTACAAATTACTCTGAAAAACACTTGTCACATGTAGCCCATGTATTTGTTACATGTCGTAAAACCTAAGATAGGCTGAGGGCTGCAGAAGGGGCTGATGACCACAGGAGCATTTCCAAAGTCATGCAGTGATAGTAAGTGCTTCCTAGGCTGTGGAGCTGGTTTGTGGTTTGAGGATCTCCCATTCCTTGTGCACTTGCTCCTTTCGAAGGCAGTCTGTGAGATGAACCCCTCACTTTGGGTGCTGCACTGCAGTGACTTAGCATATGATACCCTCCTTCTAAAACAGAGCAGTGAAGCTGTTACTGCCTCCTCTCTGCACTGTGCACATGTGCACTGTGCACATACACTGAGGCATGCCTTGAGTGTACAGTGACTTAAAAGCAAGGGGATAAAGTTTCAAAAGTTCTAACTTTAATATGTGTCTGAATTTCCTGTGCAGTATAAAAAGGTATTTACAAGTCTCTACAGTTTGGGGGGAGGTTACCACTTCATAGCAACCCCATCACTGTGCACGCGAATGGGAAATTCTTTTGGTTTACTTAATTACAATTGATTTTTTCCCCATTATCTTGTATGTTAGACATGTTCCTGATGTTGCTGCATCTACTTCCTTGATTCAGGGGAATCTCAAGAGTGAAATCAGTGCTTGCTGTTCTATCTGTTTAGAAAAAAACTCCACAGAAACAAGCATAACTAAAACTGTTCAAAAGTAAATACTTTTGTCATTGTGTCTTTCAGGCTTCCACTGACCACATGAGATAGCAAGTACCTGAATGCTATTAATGGGGTTAGGCAACCCACAAAACTAATAATCTGAGTATGGTGACATCTTTGCTTTTGTTAGCTCTGCAAATTTGGCATCATCACAGGGTATGGTGCAATCTGTTTTCCATCGGCTTTTATTTTTTCTTTCCCAAGTGTGGTAATAGGCCAAGACCAGAACTTAAATCTTGTCTTAAATTCAATTTTACCTTAATGTAAAATGAATCAGTAGCATTATGTAATGTACACTGCATAGCCTACATGGCCTTGTTTATTGTTTTAACTGAAGAGAGGTGCTATTATGCTTGCTAAGGTAAATGGAAACAGATGTTTTGGAAACAGATATTTAAGAAAATTAATCTTGAGTTTGTAATGTAGAATGTCAGTAGAAGGGGTCAGTGCTCTACTCAAAGGAAAGAAAGCAGAAAAATTGCTGCTCTGTACTGCAGTCATTTGCTGCACAAGATACACTGCAGGAACAGGGTAAGCATGGAATTCATTCAGCTTGGTAGCAGTCCAGTAGTTCTACGCTATTAAATATATTTGCTTAGATGGAGTAGTAATGCAGCTGCATTGTGACTTGTCCCATTAAAATATTTTTTTTCCTTTCTATGGAACTGCGTAAATAATTTGGGGTTTTTTTCAGTTTTCTAAAATAGAAATGACTTGCTTGAAGTTAATAGAATTAAACTAGCAAAGCAGTAAGCAGAAACAAGCTTTTTTTTTTAACCTAAAGCAAAACCTATTGCCTATGTTTTGACTTAGAGAGACATTAGTTAAATTTAAAAATGTAGTGAGAATAACTATTTCAACAATGCATACATATATGTAACTATTAGAGATGGATAATATACTGTGTCTGCATCATGTGGCTTTCTGATTTCCTCTAAACAAGACACAAGGACAGAACTGAGAATCTAGGTGTTAAATCAAGGGGAAAAAAGCTTGCAGTGGACAACAGTTCCCCATACAGATAGCTCACAGGGAGCATTCTGGTTTTACCAGCATGGGGGTTTTGCTTGGCTAGTTATCTTATTTGGGGCAGGCTGTCTTATTTTATTTTATTTTCAAAACTGAGGCTTGTATTTTCTTCCTAAATTAAAGAAATTAATCATGAGTGAAAACTAGAACTAAACCCTCTTTTCCCATAGGTAGTGCTAATTTTTTTCTTGTCAGCTATGAATATATCTCTAGTGACTTTCAACTGCCTTTTCTCAAGTGAATTTACTAGATATAATAGAGAAATAGCTCTAGAAGCAGGGATCAGAAACCATGATTGCCTTTCCAAATGAAAGATTACCATTAAGATGCCAAGTTCATGTTTTCTTACAGGCTTCTATCCCACTAATCTTGATTTCATTCCTGCATAGTGATGGCAGAGAACTGCAAAGAGAGATCAGATGGTCTGTTGCCTGTGGCCATGTACGAGTTTTGTTGACTGATGGAAAATGTGGCTTTGAAATCCCTGGAGCTGATGAGGGAGTTTAGCGGAAATACTCACGTAATGAAATGTAAGCTAAGCAATTGTACAACAGTGTGGATATCATAGACATGAGCTGCATTTCCTACCCCTGTCTGTTCTGTTTTCTGCCTGTTGGGTAGCCTAGGCTGAGCACTAAACTGCCTTCCTAAATCACATAGCTATCCCCTGGCTATTTGCAACTCTGTGGCAAACTAAATAGTCAACCTCTCCCTCATCACTTCCCTTCTGTGACTCTTTCATTGCACCAATAACCTTGTTGTATTCGTGTTAAGTAATGGAAATACCCAGCTGCAAAGCATAGATTTTCACTTGAGCTGGTACATACTATTTGATTGCTTCCAATATTTCAGATAATTTATTTATGGCTCAGTGCATATCTATGTACCCTATTCTGATGTCTGCAGTATTATTGTACCTACCCTTTATTTAAAATTAATACGCGTTAAATGAATACAGTTAGCCAAGTCCAAGTAATCTAATGCAAGCAAGTCCTTGTGCCCAGATCTGCATTTTCCATGCTGAGAGGAAATATCAAGAAGATGGTAAAAAAAATATGGGAGAATCCTATTGAAATTCTAGTAATATGCATGTTTCCCTTATAAAGCGGTCCATTACATTTAATTTTATATAGGAGCTACAGAGAGTCCTAAAAAGTTGTATAGTCCCAGTATTCTAAACTGATTTCTGCCCTTCTGCCAAATGTATTCCTTTGGATATCCTACTTACCTTTGCTACCTGCAGTAGCCCTAAAATAGAGACAAACAGGCCGGACTCTGGCTTGGGATTCCTGCTTAGCTAAGGCCACAGATATAAAACTGCAGTGGTTTCCCATACTTTCCTTCCTCTCCTCTCACAAGTCCACACTTTGAGGAAGCTAATTTATATTTATTCTTTATGTTGAAGACAAGAATCATAATGACTAGTTGATAAATGAAAATTAGTGAGAAATTGTTCCAATCAACAATGCAAAATGTTATAACACAGAGATCTGGACTCTATGAGTTTACATGTAGATTCACTAATTTATCTTTATTTTGTAGCAGCTAAATTTTATTTCATGGGTGTTGTACCAGGAGATCAAACATTGAAGCATGTTACAGTTATGGATTTAAACATATAGATAATATAAAGAAGTTCACTTGCCAGAGTTTAGGTGTTTGCAGTCCTGTAGTTCTACATGTATGCTAAGGTTCTCCTGACCAAACTCTCCATAAACTCACATCACTATTTGTTATGAAGGCATGAAGAACATGAAAATTACCAGTAAACTAGATGTTTACCAGGTTAGGAAATTATCTTCTTGTTCAAGCTTGTCTCTTTTTCAGAGAGTTATATATCATTTAGTTGACTTCTTCAAGGGGTAGTGTGTAACTGATTTGGGAGCATTGTTTGACAAGGCACCATCTCTTCATCTATTTGCTAATATGTTCCTCTACTTTGCCTATAAAAATTATTTAGGTGAAATCTAAATAGAAGACTATAAAAATTTGCAGATGCTCTGTGGATATTTGATAGTTCAAGTTATTTTTGACATATATATAGATCTGAAATTATGCAAGGTGTACAGTAGTCCACATCCATCGGGGAAGTGCTGAACCAACTGTATGTATATTGTCCAGATGGTCTGTGTGTGCATAGCTAATCCAGTGTAGTTCTGGGTACTTCGGGCTTAATATACATGGGCAGATCAACTGTGCTTTGTGCAATTACACAGATGCAGCTGAACAACTTGTGGCTTATTCTGCTTGTGGTCTACAGATGGTTTGATCCATGCACACTGAGTGTGCTCTGCAGTTATCTGGCTTACAGCAATGTATACTACAAAGTACGTATGAATATACTTTGCTTGGGAAATATCAGAAGAAACACAATGATTCTATTCTCAAATATTCTGAGTACCTTATTTTCCAAAATTTGAAATGTTTTACCTACCTAAGAAAGTGGCTCAGACTTGGAAACGTAGAAGGAAAAAAAAATCTCTTTCCCTCAAGGAGAGTAGGAAAGAACTTAATAAGAAATCTGTATTTTGTGTATTCTTATATTCTTTTTTTTGTAGAATTACTAGTGTAAATAAAAAAATCCATTTGAATCCTGTAAGCAATCTGTAGTTGTTCAATTAATATTTAATAAATCACTTGGTAGAAATCAGAAGGATATAATTTGATTATTTTGTCTGGTACCAATTTTTATCCATCCCCATAACAGATAAGTGAGAATAAATTCATTGACTATAGTAAAGGAAATACAAACCTATTAGTTAACCACTGTGATATGACAGATTAAAGTGCTTTGGGACTGACTATAGTGAAATCTGTATGTATTTAGTATTGACTTTTAAATTTATAGAAGATTTCTATTTGCAATTCTAAATACTTAAAATCATGGAAATGCATGAAGAAATGGAAAATGTATCTATATGTATCTATAGTATCATCCTCTATTCTGCTAAGAGGATAAAAAGTAGGTAATCTTCATAAAGCCTCCCAAAACATTTTGTTAAGTACAGCCTACTTAGATTTAGTTACATCTAAAGGTGTAGCTAGTTAGCTCTGTGTGCATTTGACAGACCTGTGAACATTCTAGGATTAATTATAGAAAAACAATATAGAATTCCTTTCTATAGAAAAAAATACAGGTATTATTAGAAAAGCCCACAGCATTTGCCATTTTTAAACTCAGTGTGTAAAAGCACAGGAGCTGAATCAAATGTTTTGGCAATATAACTAATGGCTATGAACGAGCTTGTTTCTGTGCATCTGCAGGCAAATCCTGCGGGCTTACCTCCTTATCCTGCATCCCAGGTGGGGACACTCTCTGAACTAAAAGGTGATCCTGACACAGCACCCTATGGTTTCAGAGCTCTTCTCTGCTGACTGCTCACATTTCTTTCCTCCTCAACACATGAGATTGCCCTTGCTACTGTCAAGCACCTCCCTCCCACTGTGCCAGGACTCCTTTGGCTTGCTGTGCCCTCACTGGCCACTGTGGCAGGGAACACTGAGTGCTGTGTACAGTGATGGTTTTGCACAGTGAATGAAATTTTCAAAGGAAAAATGGCAAAGGGGAAAGCCACCCTCCTGGGTCTCACTAGGAGAAGGAGGAGAGAGAAAGGCAGACATGTCTGTGTAGACTCATTTGCTGATACCCATGGGGATTGGAGAAGAGGAAGAGAAAAAGAGAAAGAGAGAAGGTCTTAGTCCCTTTCTTTGCCCAAGAAGCTAAGTAGAAAGGAGAGCCTGACTGTCTCTTCTCTCTTAAGTCTCTGAAGCCCACAGAGCAAGTAGTATCCACCTACATCTGTGTCTTCTGTAATATCTGAATAACAGCTTAACATGAGATCTGTTTTCTAAATTCTGGTGCCACTTACGGGGATCAGTTTGGGATTGGAAAGTTCAGTGATGTGGCAGGTAGTTTTTTCTCCTTCTTTCCCAGTAGCCACAAGGTGTGATTGAATAGTAAGAAACTCACACTTCTAGTGTGAGTTTATAACTGTTCAGTAGTTAAGTGACTGAAGTTTCAATTCCTTGATGTAACCAAAACCAGGAAATAGGGAGCTGAGGACTGTCTGGAGGATGCTGTCTATGTAGAGGAAGGCAAGATCTTAAATCCTTTTTGGTTGAGGTACATTTTCTTGTATCCTTTCACCCCCCCAATGGAGATGGAACAGGATAATTCCTTTTCCCTTAGAAAGAAGGGAAAGCTGTACAGAACGGGGTTTGGCTTGAGTCTGTACTCTGCGTGAGTGAATACTTTGTGTTTTGATAAGGGGTTAGCTCTCTTTAATTTTTTTTTACAGTGAGAAATTTGCCACCTTGATTCTTTAGAAGTCATTTCTCTGTTTTGGGGTGATGATCATATACATCTGTGTGAAATATAGGGGAGTTTAACTTTCTTGAGAAAGCAAGAAAATTGAGTTTGTAGAGCCCATAAGCACTTTGACCCCTCTTTCTTATGTTATCCACTGCAATCCGTTACTCAGCACATACATGTCATTAAGATATTTGTGCTCACCCTGGCATTAATGATCTACAGAATTTGGCGTTTATTGCCTAAGATAATTGAGTGACCTTCTCTTTAATTTCCCAGCTATGTTTTTCTTTTTTTTCTGCCTTTATTTGTCATCTAATTTCCTATTCTCTTTTTGACTTTTCCTAAGTTTAACCCTATCTGCATTTGCTTCTCATCCCGCTCCTTTCCCAGTAATCTGTTCTTCCACCTACGTTTTAGTTTTCTTTGTTTTCATCTCTGCATTTTTAATCTTCCAGTCTTCCTGTTTTTTCCTTTTTGCATTTTTCATTTTCTCCCCTAATTCTTTCTGCATTCATTTACAGTCTACTCTTGAGCCATTTATTTTCCACAATTTCTGGGGTTGTTTGTCACCTTTTAATTTATTTTAATATATTTTCCCTCGACCATCTCTTGTATTCTTACTTCTTTCTCATTCCATATGTCTAGCTTATTTCAATGGCTACTGACCTGCATTGATTTTTGAGTCTCCTGAAAGGCTGACTGATCATTTCATAAGGAACCCTGCAATGAGTGAAGACTGCATATTTCTCTTTACATTCAGGCATGAGGGATATATACACCATTGTGAGCCCACATATACATTTCCTCTATATGTCTGATGTCATCAGAAATCTATTCAGCAGCATGAAAGATGCCAGATCAGTAGTCTTAACAGGATTTCTTTTATCTTCCCCCAACAGGTTTATTTTCTCAGTTGCAATATATAAATAAATATGTATATTAAAATACTTCCAGAATTTTCCAGTTACAGCTATTGAATAAAGACCCAGGTACATAGTAACAGCTAATCTGAAATAAAACTAGGCAACTGCTCTTCTTCTTTTGTAGAATAACTACCCATACAAAAACTTACTTGGAACCACTCTTTTAATATTTCATAATACACAGACTTGGTTTTCATTTGTTTAATAGAAATTCTTATTCTATAGTGCTTGTTTTTTGATGAACTCACTGAAAATTTCTGTGTTACCTCTAAGGAACTGTGCTATTTATAGCTACCAATGTAATCCTGCTTGATTCCAGGGGAGTATAAGGTGGCCATAATATAACTAGAGTTATGAGGAAAGAATGTATTTATTTATTCCTAAGTATCATGCTTTTGCTTATTTGGAGTAAAAGGCTATTATAATCCTGGAGTTGAGAAATTTTTGCTGTTTCAATAACTAGCATAAGAATCGCTCAAATGCCTCTTGCAAAGGTCAAATCACCAACTAAGCTTCTTACTTTATCTTTCTTTACGTAATTTCAATATTGTGTATTTTAACATTTCAACATAGCATAAACAAAAGCATTTAAAAATAAATGTTATATCTTTCTTACTTGGTGATTTCAACACGTTTGTTTGATTTTATTTTCTGCTTTCTTTTAGTATTTTCCTATGCAGAAGAATAAATGTTAATTAAAATGTGCAGGATGAAAAGATGGAGCAGTCAGTGCTTGTACCACCAGGACCAGACAGCTTCCAATACTTCACTAGAGAGTCTCTTGCAGCTATTGAACAACGCATTGCTGCAGAGAAAGCTAAGAATCCTAAACAAGATCGTAAAGACGATGATGAAAATGGGCCAAAACCAAACAGTGATTTGGAGGCAGGAAAAACACTCCCGTTTATATACGGCGACATACCTCCAGGAATGGTGTCTGAGCCCTTGGAAGACATGGACCCATACTACATCAACAAAAAAGTGAGTCTAATATCAATCCTGTTCATATGCCAGTGTTTGGAGTGCTTTATCATGTTCATTTCATTTTCATGAAGCAGATCGTGTAGTTACTTCAGTAATTAACACAGTTAATTTGCAGCCAGAATCCATCCACCTTAATGATTACTAATTTTTCACCCTTTTCTTTTAATTTACATCAAAATTTATTCCTTTGATACAACTGAATTTATATAAAAGGAACATTTATATCAAAGCTGAAATATAGTGTGTGGTCTTTGATTATAAGCAATATGTAATACCTGTACAGCACATGTATACATAACATGTATACATTTTGCAAACTTTACAAACATGAATATACATTGGAACTGAGTACACTAACATTCTGTAGGGTTCTTCAGGTTTAAAACTGACAACATGAACCAATTCGTAGAACATTTTGTTCACAGAAGTCTACTTCGATAGCATATTCCTAAGCAATTTATGAAATCGATAGAGAAACAAACGGATAAGCAGAAAATATAATAAAAAGAGTGTAAAACTTATTTTAAAGTTTCTAGTGGAGCTGGCCTTGGACAGGCCTGGAATCCTTTCAGGATGATTCTGTTGTACAACCCATATGCGGCAGAAAAAGTTCATGTTTTATAACAATAGCTAGATCTGGTGATACTTGATTTATTGGATTCTGTGATTATAAAAACTCTATCAATATCAAGATAGGAGTTATTTTGACTTTAACAAACTACTGTGTTCTAGGTGTCTCAGCTTGCTAAATTTCATGTGATTTATGAGTCCTGTTTTGACAAGAGAGAAAATACTATATGAAAGAACAGTATTTTTATCTGTATTATTTGATGCCTCTGAAAGAGCCTTTATCTGCCATTCACAGCATATAAAGACTTATCTTTAAATCACAGTTCTACTTTTAGAAAGATAAAAGATGAGTTTCTATAAAGCAGGCTTTGTAGAGTTCTGTACTAATTGTGTCTGTTTATGATACAATATCCAATATAATTTTATCCCCACCTGCCCACAGCTCATCCTGGACCTTTATAGCCAAATCAGTCTGTCTTGTGGCTCTTACAGGGAAAACGGATACACAATAGGTATGACTATGATAGATATGCTTCTAGAGCCCTTAGGAATGGAAGACCCTTCCAATCCCTTCACAAATGGAGCTGAAAACTTACCATATCAGCCAGGTCTGATGATAAATTTGCAAGAAATGGTGACAAACCAGCTGAACATATTTAATCAAGGTTCTGTACTATTTAAATGGAAGAATCTTTTTATTTGCACACTAAATAACTTTTATGGGCCAGTCATGTACCCTCTGGGATTCTCTTCTTTCTGCTGAAGTCCACACATGCTCTCTGTGCAAATGCTTTAATCTTCTAGAGGACAGAAATAGAAACAGCTCTGCCAGTCTAAGACAAGACAAAAATTTCTCGCATGCTGCAATTCTCTCTGTTTTTTCTTCCTTCAGTAAGAAGAAAATGGACTTTCCTAACAGAAATTCAACAATCTGTTTCAATTTTACATCAGTAGTTTAACTTTAAAATATCAAATTTCTAGATTTTCCTATCTAGCTGTATGTGAATTCTGAAAATACTTTTATCTTGTTTCACTTGTATTTTGAAAGTATTGGCAGCAGTTGATGCTCCTGCAAGTCTCAGAAGGAGAAATACTTTGAGAAAAGCCTGAAGCAGAAATAACCATCTCCAGGAAGTTGCGTAGGACTCTTAATGCTCTTTAACATTTAACATTTCATCTTCTTGTTTACTCCTCTCTGAATTCCATCTTGTAAAGCCAAGTCCATCAGCACACACTCTTCTGATGTAACAGTCCGATAACCACTGCACAATCATTAGAGATTTTATGTTTCTGCCTGGAGAAACATCTATCTAAAATATCATGGATCTAATGAAAAACACCAAAACGAAGGAAAATATTTATTTGCAAGAAAGGATAGGACAAGTATTATCAGATACCACAGTTGCTTCAGACCCCTCTTGAAATCTCTGCATAAACCGAAGCTATTTTTATCGACAGAAACTGTATCAGTTTAACTTCCAAACTTTCAAATAGGGAATAGAAATGGTTGCCCACAGCACTGATCAAATGACACTAATGAACATCGTCATGGGTTTTATTTGGGAAACCTATATAGAGTTTTTAGGAATATCTTTTTTATTACAAATTAGGGTCATGAATGAAATCACCCATCATTTGCCTCATATGCAAGTATTGCATCCCACTTCCTGGTGTTTTGGGATTTTTTTCCTATTTTGGTCAAGGAAAAATTGGTCACGCTCACTGTATTTTTGTATGCACTGAATACTGAAAGATCATCTAGAGTGTTTTACATTTCATCTTTGGGACTCCTTTTCCTAAGCAAAAGATCTGTGTGTGCCATGATTTGATACAGTTGAATGCAAAAAAGGACAGGAATAAATAAATGTGTTGAACTGATTTGAGAGCCCTAATTTATGCCTAAGGTAGCCCTGAGATGAAAAGTTAAAATGTGAAAACCCGTTAAGAGAAAAAAAAGCAAATAGTTATAATAGATTTATGTGCTTCTATGCGAAATCTACCACCAAAGAGGACATATTCATGCTCAATATTAATCTGAAGTTGAAAGGAAAAAATTAACAACAACTGTTTGACAACAGAATAGCCCATTAGAGCAGTTTTACACACCTGACAGTATTTTTGATTTACACTGTATCACAGATAGCCTAAATGCCAGCAACAGTACCCTTGAAACATAATTATTTTATTATAATAGAATACAATACTGTTCTCATATCCTTCTGATTTCATTATAATGAAATGCTGCTGACTGTGGTGGCCAATACTGCTGCTCTTTAGAACTGTGAAGTTTAACATCCTAAAGGATTGCGTCACTTTTTTTTTTTTTTTAAATCCATAATTGCTTAGAGTGAATTGGAACTTAGTTCATTTTTTGTGTTCTGCTTCTGTGCAAGTGCAAATCAGTGTGTTCCCAGTATAATAGTGACTGCCTGTTCATGCTCAAGCTGACATCACAAAGGATCAACGATGTTCACATCACTGTCTACAGAAAAAAAGATCAGCTGGAACCCCCTAAGATCCTGACCTGTGGGCATGAATCAAAATCTGGTCCACTTAGTTTCATACTTTAAGGGCTGGCTCTTTTCCCCTAAACCTTGCTGCTACGTTAAAGAGGAAGGAGAGAATAGGTGGAACTAAGGGGGTAAAACTTCACTTTCCTCCTGCTATAATAGAGATATAGCATTGTTCACTGCCACTCCATGCCCTGCCTCTTGCCAGAAGGATGTTGAATGATGTCTATCAGATAAGATGCCTCTTTTTGTCCTGGCATTTGGTAATATCAGGTGATATCTGTTCAAATCACTAACTCCTGGCTTTCACAGACTTGTCTTGGGTTGTGAAAAAACCGAAAAGATTCCATAAAATTGCTTCACTTAACTTTATAACAGCAGTAAAGTTGAATGCAGTAGTGATTTTAGAAATTTTCATTGTTGCAAGTGGTAGAATTTTAAGTGAAAAGTTCTAACAAAGCAAACAGTTAGGACGTGCTAGAAAACATGGTTTAAAAAGATAACCACAAACCCAAGAAATGGCAACTTCCCATATGCCATGACTCTCTTGTTCTAGCTGCCATTGGAGTTTTTCCAGAGAAACTGAGGACCCAGCTCAACAATGTCACCTCCAGTCTTTCTAAAGGTCCTGTGAGCTTCTAGATGGTGTTTATTTAACTGTAGGAAGTGGCAATGCAGTGGGGTAGCAGTCAGCCTGCTACCCTTCCAGAAACTATGTGTAAAGCTAACTAGGAGGAAGGAGAACAGAAATGAGGTTTTGGGAACTCTTTGTCCCAAGAGGTTTTGGAGACCATATCTTTGTTCAGTGTTGACTATTATTCTCTCTTAGCTACATCTTCTCAAAACACTACTCCTCCTCCTTTGCCCTTCCCAAAATGCAGTTTCTGGCTTTCTTTCAAATATGGCAGAAGTTAAAGAACTGGGTTTTAGGTTACAAATACAAAAGCAGCAAATCAGGGACTTCTTTTCAGGGAATTCTTTGAATTTATATTCACACTCTAATACTTCAAGTGTGAGCCAGTTTTGTGCCTTTATAAAAATTAATTAAGCACTTTATAAAACATAAACCCTAAAAAGTATACGTAATCCTTCATATAGGAGCATTACTCTTACAATTCATGTAGAATTTTTTTAGCTTTTCTCAATGTATGTCTACTTCATCCTGACAGCTTTGGGTATAATATTTCATGTTCATCCACACTACCTACACATTAGCTTGCATCTGGGTTGGGAGTAGAGTGAGATATAGCAGGCATACCAGGGGGGTAAGCTTACACAGGGATTGGATATCAGCTCTTATTTGTATTTTTTAATGAAAATTCTTCTTCAGAGATAAGATACAATTTTAGTTCATGTCTAAGGCTAGAAGTCAGAGGACCAATAAAGTCATTCTGAAGGCTCGAGTTAGAAAGATGCTTTGAGTGAAAAGTTAAAATGGAGTTAGGGAATTTATGTCTTATTGGTTCTTCTTATGCAGGGCAGCAGAAAGTAGAACAGCTAAAATAGCAGCAGCTTCCAACTGAAACTGGAGCTGTGCCAGCATGCTGTTATTTTCCATAAGGCATGTTAGAAAATAGATGTATGTTTAATATGCTTGTGTTCAAAGATTTTTAAAAAAATGTAGGTTGACTAAATGTAGGTGGTGTAGTCTAAGATACAGAGTTAGTAGGGAGTGTGATTTTTTAATGCATTTTGTCAAGTACCTCATAGCTAACTACAAAAGCAAAGAGCAGGAGTTGGAGGCTTCTGAGATGAGTCATGGGGGCTGGGGACAGACCTGGGAGGGGAAACTCACCTTCCCCCTCGGGGTGTGAGGCTTTAAAACATTGTGCCAAAAAATCATTCATCTACTTGGTTGCTTCAGTAGTTGAAATGAAAGCTTTGTTTAAGGTCAGGTCATCTGCAGGTTGTTGTTACCTGTAAGATGTAACTGGAAGTGTAATTTGGAAACATTAGCTCAGGCTGTCCTCAGCTTCAGATGCGGTTTCTCCATTTCAGTGCAGAAGCAGAGAAAAAAAAATGCATGTCTTATGCTATTCCTACACAGCTTGAGTTTGGACTCAAGACAGTGTAAAGTCTGACTGGCAATGTCCCTTACTTGTAAGGGGTTTGGTCTGTATGGGAGGGTGTGCTGTGTAGAGCTGTGATGGAGACACAGCTTGGGGAAGAAGTCAGCAAGTGAGTTGGGACTGGAACAACTTTTCCTCAGGGTTTAATCCTTTCTTCTCCTCTGCCTTCAGTACTTGTCATCTGTAACAGACTGGTCAAGGAAACCCTCAACTGTGCATCTTTCTCTACCTCCTGTGGGGTCCTAAAGATTTCTATCTGTACTTCGTGGGTCATACATAATGAGCTTTCCAAATCTCAGCAGACTGAAGAATTGTCCTTCTTGAACCTCCTTGGCATATTTTCTCTGTCTTCCAGCCTTCACAGAAATAATCTTATAGTTCACTTGCTTACAGTCTAGAAATGATGCTTGATGTCATGGACACCAGATAAGACCAACATACTTCCATCCCACACTTCCACTTGCATGCTAGTTTATAGCTCATTTTGTCAGCAACATAATGAAAATCAAGGGGGATTTTTCATAGCTTATTTGCCAAAGGTACAACTCTGACAAAAAAAAAGGCAATTTTAGGCTTTTCTATTTAATTTCATTTGAATTTAGGTTATAATCCTTGCATCATCCCTTCCACTGGATGCAGGTTTCTTCTGAGTTACTGAGCCTTCCTTCTGCAGTGTTTTCGTTCTTTTCGGATTGATCTTGCCGTTGGAGAGCACTTTAGTGACACAAAGAAACCTGACAGTCCACATTTCCTGTGCTGTAGTGTTAATGCTGTTGCAGCCATGATGGCCTGCAGTGGAAGCAAAGCAATGTTACTGCTATTTCCCTCTCTCCATAGCACAAAGACCAAGAAACAGACTAGAACAAAAAATATGAACAAGTATATAGTCTATTAAATCAGTTTCTAGAAGGACTTCTAGTTAGTAAGACTAATATATCATTAATATCCATGTGAGGCTTCCCTGCTTATGGTATTTCAAATAGGAAGAGAGAACTTTCTATGGGAAAACATGAATAAGATTATAATTTTAGTTCAGAATTTCTGCATCTTTGTTTACAAGAAACACATGTAAATGTATCATATTACTAGACCGAGGTGTTTAATGAAGTATAAAAACATTAATGAATTAATTATATTTTCATATGTCAGGTATATCAGGTAAGTACTGGAAATCATTTTTATTTTAAAAATTAGTCATGGGTTTTGTATATTAACTGTTCAAAAATTTACAATTTTGGTGATTGGTCACTTGGAGCATCTACAATGAACAAACACTTATAAAATGTCAGACCTTTATAGTATTGAATAAAGGGAAGGCAATCTTCCGATTCAGTGCCACCTCTGCCCTGTACATTTTAACTCCCTTCAATCCTCTTAGAAAAATAGCTATTAAAATTTTGGTACATTCATATCCTTTTTTAGTGGTTGTTCAAAATGTTACACATTGAAATTAAGAAAACACGTAACTACTTCATCATATATAAATGTTTTTGTAGGCTGTCATTTTTATTTTACAGTGGAAGACTTATGGTAAGGTTTTATAAATATGAGAAAATATGTATGTATTTTATAAATGCATTGATTTTTGAATCAAACTATTTTCTTGAATTTCAATTCTTCTACTGCAGAAATCTGTATAAGGATTTAAGAACCCACCTTGATTAATTTTTCAGGAAAACTTTTTCAGATTTGTCTTAAGATTGAATTATATTTATTTGCATCCCAGCTTGGTTTTTTTTTTTGCACTTTGAAGCCTATTTATAAACAGTAACATCTTTTAAAAAAATGCAGTTTGTGCTCATGAATTCCAGAAGAGTTCTGAGTTTTGCAAGCAGTTAGGCAGATATGCAGCTGTTTAGGATCAGCCAGGTCAGGATATGTTTATACTGCCTTTTTGGATTCTTTCTAGGGCCATCCTCAGCATCAGTTTGATCTGTGTTCCTGAAAGCCTGGCTCATGCATGCTGATTCTCACATTCCCAAACCTGCCCAGTTGCACCATAAGCTTCTGCCAAATTTAATAGATTGCCAGAAAGCATAGGCAGCATTCCCGCAGGCGGTTTGCAAAGCATCTGTACATGCAGATGGTGGACAGATTGGGGGCCATAACTGATGGGATGGTGTGCAAGGTAAAGCTTTAGACTGACATGTGGGATTGCTGCCTGATGATCATAACAGGTTGATGGGAATTTCTAGTAGGTGAGATTTTGGTGCACTTGTTTTTTTGCAAAACCTCAGGACTGGGAAATGTAGTTACCAAATTAAAACTTCAGTGTGACATAAGACTTTTAACATTGAACAAGTTGTCAAGGCAGAAGCCTTATTATTAGAGACTGCTGGCAGAATTTTCTAGGTGTTTGGAAAAAGTAAGAAACAAGGCTGATGGTTGCTGACTCAGAATACCTTTTCCTCTGAGCTCCTGTGAAGTTAAAGCAGTGAGAGAAGAGGAAGGTATCTGGAAAGGAATCAGGGAGCATTTGGGGACAGTAGCTAAGGGACCTGACAGAGTCGTACAGACACAGTGGTGGTGATGGTGAGAAAGCACATCCAAATACTGTCAGATTGCAGCCTCTAATGAATGCTCATCCATTCACATGACAGACTGATTTACAGTACCTTCTAACCCTGCTCCTGGGCTAGTTGTGAGTAATGCTTTTCACTGGCATACTGGTTACTGAGTTTGGTCTTGGTTTTAACTTTCTCTTAATTGTGTTCAAAGAGTGTCCAGCTGGTCTTGAGGGCAGTAAGAACAAAAAAATTTTAATAGACAATATGCAATTTCAGTATTTTTCCTTCTATCTATTAACTGATTGTGTGATTGTGCAATTTAGCGCTACTATCGGAGGAGGCTCCCTTTCACTATATGGACTGATTTCTTTTTTGCAACCAGCCAAGTATTGGAGGAGCTATTTTTATCTTAGATATAGACATAGGAGTTTTTTTTAATCTTAAACATAAGAATAGATGTGTAGATTCTGTTACTTTCTTATTCTTTCTTTTTTTTTTTTTAAATTATTATTCATTATGGTACAAACACTGTGATATGAAAGAATTTTAACTAAGAACCATGTAATATGTTCCATACTGTAGTTTAATTTCAGCTGTTTATACAAGGTTAGCCACCTATACAAAAAGAATTAGGGGGTAAAATTGATTACTGTTTTTAATAACCTTCTGACTTTTATCTGTAAACTCTCTACTGCCCTCACATTTTCTGGTAGGTGTTGGCATTTTGGCCTTTGTAATAGAAATGTGCCTTTCAGGGTGAAAGATGAGTGTTGAGCACAAAGAAACTGGCACATCAGTTGGAAAACCTTCATCTCTATATCCTCCAAATTCTCTGAACCTCTGTATAGGGCACTCTGATCACATGTGGCCAGATATGTGGGCAGATGTTGTTCTCCCTGCAAAGAAAGAGTGTGTCTCTTCCCAGTGCTCACAGATGTTCCCTACGAATATTCTTCCTCACTGCTGGTACCAGTTGTAATACTGGATACAGGAACTGGTAACAGCATGAATTTCTCTCTGCTGACTCACCTCCTGGTATTCTTCCCTTATTTGTTTTTGCCTTTTGTCTGCCTAACTCAAGTTAAGATAGAACATGGAAACTAAGGGAGCAACACAAGAGTGATGGGAAATGGCCAGACTTTGGCAATTAATAGGAAAGGATGACAAGATGAGAATAGGTGGAGTGTTGAGCAGACAAAAAAAGGGAGGTGGCAGTGGCTGGAGCTGCAGAGTGTTAAGGAAAGTTAGAAAGGAATAGGAAGATGCTCTACAGAAAGCATGTAAGTACCCCTGTGCGAGCCTTTGGAAGCTGAAACTACAGTATTCCTCAGTGCGACCTCACTACTTGCAGTTATCTGTGAAACCAAGTGGCAGTGTTTGTTTTTTTACCAATCTTCATCTTCCACCAGTCCCCGCAGACTACAAGAGACTTCAGCTGCTCCTCTAATTGATTAGCTTGAGGCTGTATGATGCCTCTAACCCTACTGCTTGCCTCTTTGGGAAGAGCATGAAAAAGACAGTTCAATTCCACGAAGAAGTCATCATAAATCAGAATTATTTACCTATGTGTATAGTAGAAATAGTAAATTAAGGGAACATTGAGCTTGTAAATCAGTCACTCAAAATGTGGGAGAAGACAGAAGAGATGCACAGACATTGAATGTGTCAGCTGTGTTTGAGATTCCCATAAGGGAAAGCATGATCAGCATTTATATTTCAAAGTATGTTAGCCCTTACTGAGCAGCTGTTCTGTTTGAGAGTGAACAGCACTTTGGCCCTGCAGCTCACAGAGTGAGCAATGTACAAGGACCTACCTGTGGCCTTTGTTATGAATGATAATACGGTACTTACTTGAAAGCACATAACACACTGCACAGGGATAAAACCTCAGCTCTTCTAAGAGGACATTGTACTTTAGCTCTTTTATGAGAAGACAGAAGCTGCAGCCAGGCATCTCCAAGTTGGATTTCAAAATGGATTCTCTTTATTTAAAGGAATTTCCCAATCATATTAAGACAGACTCTTTAGAGCTGTCTGTGGACTGTGATGAAAAGCATTGTAAGGCATTCCAATAATTTATTCTAAGGCATCGAACAATTTTTACTGTACAAAGCTTGTATGACAGCATGATCTTCAAAAACTAGTTAAGTCACTTACTGGAATAGATAAAAATATTCACTGCTGGGTCAGGTATTTAGACAAAGGTCACACACCTATCTATGGGAATCAGACAGCTAAATCCTTCCCTGTGATTTGACTGTTTATTTGAAAAGGTATGCTCAAGTTTGAATTTTTCAGTAGCTCTAAGCAACAATCTTAATGATCACACCAATCTTCTGACAAGTTTAGACCAGGATGTTACTTCTCCTATTCCTCCTTCACCTAGAATAAAGGGTTGGTTTTTTTGTTTGAGTTTGGTAGTGGTGGTAGTGGTTGGTTGGTTTGGTTTTTGTTTCATTTTAGTTTTGTCCATGGTATAAAAATATACCCCAAACAACAACATGCTATCTACTTGATTTTAAAAAAATAAAAATAATTAAGTCCTGGTCTCTCAGATTCAAATTTAGATGGGATTAGCTTTCTTCAGTTTAAACTAGCTTCTTTGTCAGTTAGGCTGATGCAGCTATTTTTAAGAAACACCTCAGTTAGAGAGATGACTAGAGAAAAAATAAGAATTAAGCATTTGTTATAAATGTGTAGCAGAGATTTTTTGCTGCCATCATGTGGCCATTTTGAGTCATGTTTTCATCTAGTTTGGTTACTTCAGTATTTCCTAATGTTTGAATAATTGAGTTTATTGTCACAAAAAGGGAAGGATTGTAATGTCTGTAGAGCCGGTGATCTGGTAAACCGAGAACATTGCGTTGAATGTAATGAAGCCCCAGTGAACTGTCTGAGCTCCCTAGCACCAGCCCCTCTGAGTCTGGGGTTCATAGTTCCAAAACACCTAAATGCTCCTTGCTGAAACTTCAAATGGAAATTAATTCTCACCACTTTTAATCTCCACCAGTTTTCCATGCTTTTCAAGCAATTGACCACGAGGTACTATTGAGCCAGTTTCAAATTACAGCATTGGTAGAACTAGAGGCTGCCTTTGCCACTAACCCATGTTTTGAGAGAGCCCAAAAGTAATATTGGAAAATTATTCACCTTAATCTGAGAGCTCTCTGTGGATTTCTGTTCCACTGACTGAAGCACGTACTGCTAAGCTAGTGTTAGGGAAACATGGAATGTGGTCACTTCAACAATTAAAAACTATTCTGTGTTTGACAGCCTGGCTGTGCTGGGTGCTGGAGTGGCACTGACTCAGCTCAACTCTGACCCAGGGTAAAGAGGAGAAATGTTTTTTACCTTGCATACGCCAGCTCTTGAGTTTAGTACCAAACCTGTAGAACTGAAAGACTAACACTTATTCAGTCATGCCAGGTACATAAGGCAAACTGTATTCTTCTACAAGGTGTTTCAGTTTTGGCTGTTGCTCAACTGGTGTTGCCTCCCAGGGTATGAGAGCCATTTCCTTTACCTTTCAGTAGCAGCTGAAAACAAAACATGAGGGCGCCAACAAATCAACATCAGAGCATCAACAAATCAAGACTAACAGTAAAGTTTAACGTGCTAAACTGAAAACTACGAGATTAAGCAAAACGTATGTCAATGTTTATGAAAGTCTAAAAGATTTGTGTAAATGGCAATATTTTACTGTATGTAACATATATGATTGATGTGATATTGTGTGAATTACTATTGTGTTTTCCTTAACTATATCTACATTATTCAGCATGCTTATCATGTGCACTATTTTGACCAACTGCGTATTTATGACCATGAGTAACCCTCCAGACTGGACAAAGAATGTAGAGTAAGTTGCATATTATTTAAATATATCTTTGGCTGTTCCTCTAGAAGTCAGCATGCCAATAACTGCAGTGTAAGATGTGCTTGCAGGAACTATTCTGAGGCACTACTACTCTTTCCTTTCTAAACTATGTAGAAATGTTGAATAATTATTTAAATTCTGGTAGAACAATAGGGTGGCAAAAATCAAAGTTGTTTACAGATAGTGTTCTCCTGAGATTCCACTAGTTTTCTCTCTTCATGATTTAGCACCTACCCAATGTTTTTATCCTTCCCTTACACCACTGCATTAGTAGCAGAACCATGGGCACCTATATGTACATGTTAGCTAAGAGCAGCATATAAGTAAAAGTATTACTAAAGTGAGAATTCAGTGCGTGCTTGTGTTCTTCCCTCTTTTGAGTCAATACTAGATGTTTTAGATGTTAATGATTCAGACAGTATCCAGTAACTTATGCCCACAGCTTACACAGTTAACAGTAATGTTAGTGTTGCATATTTTTAAACTGAATGCCACTAATAGATTTTTAATATGTTATCTATTTTATGGATTTGTTTATTTTGATTTTTGTACAAGACCAGCACTGCTGTACTTCGACAACAGGTCACAACTAATGCATGTAAATACACAAGTATCTATCATGAACACAATGCATTCTAGAAGAAATTGCTTATTTACTTTGTTTCTTCTACAGTTTTGAAATAAAAAACTCTTTTGTTTGATCGTCATGTTTCTGCCAGAATATCAATGTAAAATGTTGTTACTTATTTTGATTAAATTTTTCCTATATTTTTCAGGTATACTTTCACTGGAATTTACACATTTGAGTCACTAATAAAAATCATTGCAAGGGGCTTTTGCTTAGAAGATTTTACTTTTCTTCGAGATCCATGGAACTGGCTTGATTTCACTGTCATTACCTTTGCGTAAGTTTTTGTTTTCTGCTTTTTCTTTGGAAGTGAAGGGCAAAAAGGGCATGAAATTAGTATCAATGCATATCAATTTTGTTAAATGGAAAATCTTGTATGAATTTACTGTTGTCTAAACCAATTTTTGCATTCTAAAATGCGTATTTTGATATAAACATAAATACTGCAGAAGCCATTAGTACAGCTAGTATTAGAGAGGCTAATTTCATGTCCTGCTTTTTTTTTTTTTCCGGAGCAGAAAAGGAGCTTCCCTTTGACTTCATTCTCCAAACTTACCAATCTAGTCTAGATAAATTTTAGGCTTTCAAAGTAAAATCAGTACAGTTCACTTCAGAGACATTTAATTTAGCTGAAGGCTCTGAAAGTGTATTAATGCAAGGCAAACTGCAGTGAAAGGTAAACCTCTGACTGTTGCTATTTAAGTTTTTTGCTAAAAACGCCAAAGCGGTCTTGATGAAAGACCCAAGTAAGTAGCATAAACTTTGCCTAAATTCTGAATAACTGTGATTTAATCCTACAGGTATGTAACAGAATTTGTAAACCTAGGCAATCTTTCAGCTCTTCGAACTTTCAGAGTATTGAGAGCTTTGAAAACTATTTCTGTAATTCCAGGTAAGAAGTAACTGGTGTAAGGTGTTAGGCCCCTTGTACCTCCCAACTGTTCCTTTTTATCCTGTCATTGTGTTTGTGTGTGAACTCCCCTATTACAGATATGTGACAGAGTTTGTGGACCTGGGCAATGTCTCAGCGTTGAGAACATTCAGAGTTCTCCGAGCTTTGAAAACAATATCAGTCATTCCAGGTGAGAGAGAGGTTAAACACTGAGGCTGATTTTGATTCATTGAAATTCATATTTTTTTAAACGTCTTATTTCTTTCCACCAAAAAAAGAAGGAATCAGACGATATCAGAATTCACTGAAATCTCTGATTCTTTGCTTTTTAACATGAGCACTTTCCTTTTGAAATCAGCCTTTGAGTTTAACAGATTCTTGCATGAGACATTGCAGTACACAGTGTGTGTGGTTTGCATCGTATGACGTCAAGCTTTCTTCTCCACATTCAACGAATATCAGTATCCCTGAAGTTTTCTTACCCATGTGTATCCTACCTACATGATGTTATGTGGTATCTGTTGTGAATATTTGTGTGTAAAAAATAGAACTGTCTGAAATGTTGACTTAGTAAGAAGATGAAGGAATAAGATAATAAAGAATAGCATGGGCATTGCATGGGGGATTTATTATCTTAAAAATCTACAATTTTCCAAACCATTTCCAGTTTTATAGCATTATATTTTAATCTCATTTATTGTTGAACAGGCTTTTTACTACTGTCTTCTAAATCTAGTATGTTATAAAACTGAAAGTAGCAAAGGTTTGGAGCAAGAGGTATTGACAAATGAAAAGTAAGAAGACTTTTATGTGAGATTCATGTACAGCATGAAGAAAGAATAGTTGCTTGTTTTATGATTAAAACAAGTGTTTTGAAATATATGCAACTCATTCCATTCACGGTTTCAAATGAACATAAATGTCAGCTATTTATTCATTTTCACAAATGAAAAAGCTCTTCACGAAAATGTTATTTCACAGACATTACAATCATTTATTTGGGCTTATGCATGAAATCTGTGACTTTAGTGGGGAACACTGTCATTTTTATGCTTTGAAAAAGTTTCCAACATCAGAATAAAAATTCCTTTCCATTTGCAGGCTTGAAGACTATTGTGGGAGCCCTAATTCAGTCTGTGAAGAAGCTCTCGGATGTGATGATCCTGACTGTGTTTTGTCTGAGTGTATTTGCACTGATAGGGCTACAGTTGTTCATGGGCAACTTGAGGAATAAATGCCTGCAGTGGCCTCCAGAAAACTTTACTTTGGAAACAAATATAACTTCCCAGCTTAACAGCACCATAGGTGAAAATGGTACATTGGTTAATTCAACAGTGACTCCATTTGACTGGAAGGGGTACATTGAAGATGAAAGTAAGTATTGTCTGCAGAATTGTCACTGTTTGTGGCTGACCCAGTTCTTAGAAGTAAGGAGAGGAGGGGATAATACACTTAGTTAAGACAGAGCAGGAGAAGTGTTCTCTCTCTCATAGACCTGCTCCAAAGGCCTGCCTGGAAGAGGGAACACGGAACATGGTCTCACTACTTGATATAGCTCTTTTTCTCAGCTCCATCTGCCAAATTCACATCTTACCTGAGACAGAAAGGAGTTCAAAGGAGTCTTAAAATTACTTAATAGTCTTAAACATTTTCCTTTCCGATTCTCCAAAGCAAGATCAGCAGTAGCATGCTGTGTCATTTCTGACAGATATCAGAGACTTCTGACATAAAGTGAGAAGTCCAGTGATGAAGTCCTCAGTATTTTCATCATCCATCCATTCTTGTCCTTCACTGTCATTATTATTAGAAAGGGAATTTTTTGAAGTCTAACAGTTTTTCCTGCTAAAATTTATGGTTAAAATTTATTGGTAAGAACTTATTGTTCTTATCAACTGCAACAAAAGCATCAAAACCAAATTATTCCCTCCTATTAATCACTGTCTCTGAAGTATTTAGAGACTATTCTTATGTTTCCATGCTGTATTCTCTCCTCTTTCAGTCTTCTTTTATTTCAAACAACCCAGATCATGAACCGTTTTCTCCTACAGTGTATTTTCTAGATGTTGATCTCTCATCTGGATTCTTTCTTGTTCATAAATATCCTTTTTAAAGTACAGTATCCACATCTAGGCATTTCTCCTCCACATAAGGAGTACTAAGCAGAGAAGAAGGATGATGTGGTAGCATACTTCTGTTATACTTCTGTTTCATATATCCTATATAGCTTGCTGTTGTTTGGAACTGTAGCATTGTTCAGTTTGTTGTCTACCTGCTCCTGAATCTTTTACAGATTTCTACCTCATTGAGTTTTCACTTTGTGTTTGCACAGTTCATTGTTCCTACCTGAACAGCACCTTATTTTTTCAGACCATCTCTCCAACTGTCCTGGACCTTTTAAATTGTAATTGTTTCCTCAAACTCACCACCATCCTTATCAGATCAATATAATTTGTAAATTTGTTAAGCATTCTTCAATAATCTAGATTAGTTAAAACCTTAAATAGCAGCAATCTTAGACAAATGCCTTTAGAAGTTGTTTTGATGCATCTTTCCACTTTGATAATTTCCCGAAGTATGATTTTCCAAACAGTTTTGCTGATACAGAGCAGTCTGACAAACTGAGAGTAGATAAAGAAATGCATTTCAGTAGTTAAATGTGAGAGGACAAACCTAAGCTCCCTATCCTACATATGAATGCTGCACAGTTCTGTTGAGACAGGTTTGCATGCATAGAGACTGTAGTGATGGCATACATAATCTCTAACAGTGAAAGTTACTTTTGGTGTAAATTAAGAACTAAAGGGGGGAGAGGGATAGAAAAGGGAAGAGGAAAGGCAGAAACTGACCACAGTGACCAGCTGCAAAAGAAGTGGTGGGTTACCCTGTTAAGTCTTCTCCCTTGGGTATCCTTTTTAGTGCAGCAGTGATCACTCTACAATACTTTTCCCATAGCAACTGTAAGGTTTTCATTAGCATCTCCTCAAATTCCCTACAGCTCTCTCCTTCTTACTGTGCTATTAGCACTAATTGGAATGCACTTTGATCAGAGTGGGTGCTGCATGTCTGCTTGGTTTTTAAGCTCGTACATGCATGTTATTAGGTCACCTAATGGAAACCAAAAGCTGTAAGGAAGGAGTAGGAAAAAGGGGGAGAAAGAGGGGTGAACCTCAGACCAGGGACAGTTGCTTCCTGCTGCAGCAATAATGTGTTTGCAAGTGCGATGTCACAAGAATAATTACATGAAACACAGCATGAGAACATGGGAAAAATAGTGCCACAGAGGCTCTGGAAAACTATTCCACAGCAGCTTATGTATAAGGCTGCAGAGCAACAGAGAGGCAGGAAATGCAGTTGGAAAGCCCTTAATAATAGAGAGGCTGAGGCACCTAAGGCGCTGTGGAACAGCCAGGACTGACAAATTAGGGCTGAAACTCTGCAGCCAAAAAGCTAAATAATATCCTGTTCACATAAATAAATTATTGACTTGGAAGGCAGAATTACCCCTGTATTTAGCACTACTGCATTTGCTACTGGAATACTATATAAAGTTCAATTTAGATAGAATATTGAAAAAATGGAGTATGTTCAGAAAAGAGCAGAATGATTAAAGGGTTGGGAAATATTCTTCATACCAAGATAGACCAGGATCTCAGCCTACTTAGCATATCAAAGAGAAGGTTTAAGGGGTGATTTGATCACAGTTGAAAAAAAAACCTCATGGGGAACAGAAATTTCATTCTAGACATATCTTTGATCTAGCAGGCAAAGATATAACAGGTTCAATAGCTACAAGTCAAAGCCAGACAAATTTTGAAGAGAAGACAGCTTCTAACTGTGATCACACAGCTGAGCAATGACTATGATGGATTTCCAGCTGAATTTCTTAAATCAGATTTTTTGTGAAACTTAATTTACTTGAACATGTGAATTCATGGAGATCCCACGCCATGGGGTATAATGAAGTCTAAGCAAAGTGTCCTAGTGAAGACCTAGCCTTCAAGCCCTAACTTTATTTCCTCCCTTTTTAATGCAGAATGTGTAAACTCAGATTCTGATTTCATTTGATTTAAAAAAGACCTGAAGCTCCCTGAAAACAAAGCTGAATTGAATTAGTTACAGACAATACTTTACTGAATGGCTACGTGGGCCTTCGGTAGATTCACACAGGATTTCATATGTATTATGAAATTTATAATTAAATTATGAGTCTTATTATGAAGTTATTAAGCTTACCAGCTTACCAGCAATTTCAAAGAGAAAAATTATCTTCTTATGGCTTCCTGCTCTCTTTTTGCAGTTGGGCAGACAGGATATAGAAACCAGCTGCATCACAGGGCAGCAGGCGGCTTACCTGCAGCTCGGAGCAGTGCAATGGCGCTGTATTTTGAAGGAATTAGAGGAGTGTTTATGCTATTAGTTGTGTGTACTGTGTGAAGAAGGCAGGTAAACCCTAATTTTGCCACTGAGCTCATTTTTGAAGATGCCATTTAGAGGGTCTTAATGTAAGCATTCCTGTCAATAATGAGCCAAGCACTCTTTTTTTTCCCCTTTTTTTCTTTTTCCAAGATAGGAAATCTGAAAAACTTAGTTCTGGATAAGATGAAGTTTATCTTGGCAAGCTTTCCATAAACATTTTTTTTTCTGGGAAAAAGAAATTTCACAATCTGTTTTGTGAAATAACAATTATTCTGTCATTTCCCTATGCTTACCCAAACAACTATAAATCCTCTTGAAGTTAAGTGCTCATCTACAAGGGATTTTTTCCCATTTCCCAATCAATTTAAAGGAAGCCAAACATATACCTTTTATATAGTGAGAGATTTTTCACATTACTTTGTTAAAACACAATTCAAAATTTTGCACCTAGTTTGGGATACATGGTAATGCTGCTCAGCTTGTGTGTTATAAGAACTTTCCTATCATGATAATATTGTAAACACTTGTCCTGGTTGTATCAGCGTACTCAGAGAAAGCCTGTATGTTTCCTGTGGAGCTGGCAAGTACAGCATGCTCACAGAGCACATCTTGTCTGAAGCACAGAACTTGAATGCAGACCCTGTTGTAGCAGTTCAGCTCGGCTGGTGCAGTACTGATCATGACTGACTGCTCCATGTAAACCATATCAAAGCAGGTTTGCATTCTTCCCATCAGCTGTTATGTTCCAGCATGTTTTAATCATGATTAGCTGACATAATGCAGAGTAAGATTTGCTTCCTAAGGGTCAGTTGTGGGCAGCATCCTGTCAGCTTACTGTTTACAGCTGTGTTTCAGCACAGGGCAGCTTTGCAATGCACACCAGCCCAGAGGGACAGCAGCTGCACACAGGGCTGTGCACTTCACACAGCACAGGAGATTGTTCTCTGTAAGATGCATCTATATCATCAGACACTGAAAATGAGTCCTTCACAGAGCGTCAGAACAAGGTCTACGTGCAGTTTAAAGCACAATTTTTCCACATTGTGAATTTTTTTCACAATATGGAGGGATGCAGCTGGCCCAGGTACTGTGTCCCTCCTGCAACAAATCAATGTGCTGAGCCAGCAGCTTGTGACACCTTCTCAGACTCAGAATTCATTAATTTCTATAGTAACCTGGCTTGGGCAGCTCAGTCAGCACAGCCAGAGTCAAGCTTAATCTCAGCTGTGCTGGTAGCATTTCAAATGAGATCATTTTAAGGGAATCCAACAGGACAGTCCAATGGAAAAGAAATCCTTTGTGGGCTTTAAATCTTCTCAGGAAGCAAAAAAGGTACCAACTTAATTCTGAAGCTGCTGTGCTTCAGAAGTTTTGGAGCTGACAAGGTGCTCAAAGAAGCATCACCATGCTGTCCTTACAGACAGCCTGAGGCAATGTTTTCTGTCTCCATCAGAAATGGGATACTGGGCAATGTGGTTTGACCCTGTATAAATTTCATCCTTAAGCCTGTGACCAAGTGGGACATCATTACTACAGGAGGAAGCCCCTCCTGTGATAATTCTTCCAAAAATCAAGAGTTTAGCAACTGTAGGCATGTGCTTTGAGGGGAAAAACACTTCTCAAGCATGATTTAGTTCAGTGATCAGATGGAAGGGAGAATCTACCTCCAGAAGCATTTGACAGAATTTTTAGGACATTTTGGCATTTTAACAGTAAGTGCTGTGAGTGATAGCACTTACTGGAATTCATATCATTTACTCTAAAGTTGTGGTCCTGCTGAAAAAAATAACGCTGCTTGTTTAAAATTGCATCTGAAATCACCTTAACACTTTTAGGGTGTTAATTAAAATTCAAAGAATTTTAAGATGACTTTTATATTTGGAATTCTAATTTTTTGAACATTCTTTTCTAAACAGGTCATTTTTATTTTCTGGAAGGCCAAAACGATGCTCTGCTTTGTGGAAATAGTTCTGATGCTGGGTAAGACCAAATTTCATCATCTTATTGCACTGGGTACAAATTAGATTCATGTTCTGTAGCTGTGCAGTGAAAGGAGGGCTATATTTTGAGTGACCACTTCCTTTCACATAAGAAATACTAGGATTTTATGCTGTACGTAGCACAGTGGATTGGTTAGATGAACTTGGAGTGAATGAATGAGTATTTTTGTATTAGTGTAGCTCCTGCCTGGTTGAAAAGTAACAGGAACAGCAATGGGAAAATGCATGTTATTTTTCAGTTCCGGTTGCATATATGAATGCATCAACATCCAGATGATAATATTAAAATTACTAAATAGGTAATATCCAGTTTGTCTTTGTAGGCAGTGCCCAGAAGGATATACATGCGTGAAAGCTGGTAGAAACCCCAATTATGGGTACACAAGTTTTGACACCTTCAGCTGGGCTTTCTTGTCACTATTTCGCTTGATGACTCAAGACTTCTGGGAAAACCTTTATCAATTGGTGAGAAACTTTTAATTAAAAATAGACTAAATATGTTTGTATCAATAATGCAAGAGAGCTAGAGTAAATTTTCTTATCTTAATTTTAACAATATGAAAAACAGTACTTCTGTTAACCTATTCTTGCTTATAAATGTATTATTATTTCCAGACACTGCGTGCTGCTGGGAAGACATACATGATATTTTTTGTTCTGGTGATTTTTCTGGGTTCTTTCTATCTGATCAACTTGATCCTGGCTGTGGTTGCCATGGCCTATGAAGAACAGAATCAAGCAACCTTGGAAGAAGCAGAGCAGAAAGAGGCAGAATTTCAGCAGATGCTGGAGCAACTGAAGAAACAACAAGAAGCAGCTCAGGTATAATTTATGGTGTAGTAATGCAGAAGTGTATGTTTATTAGAGATATTCACCATCTGCTTTCTGAATTTGGAGATGTAAAACACACTATTGTTCTTTCAGCCACAAAGCTAGCTCACAGGTTTTCTATTCTGCACTGAAGACATTATATTGTGAATGATTCAGCCATCAAGAAGGAATATTCAAGACTAGATATACATTATCCACTATGTTTTTCTAGTCCAGTGTCATTAATACAGTTTATTAGACTTCTGCATTTAAAATCTACCCATGAAGAGTGGAAGAAGGTTATGACCAACACATATCTTGAGTCAATTGAGTAATAATAATTAGAAAAAAAAACTAGGGAGAGTATATCCTGTAGAAAGTGTTACGATCCAGGACATTCAGATTATAAATTATGTACAAGTAAATTTTTAAAAAAACCTCTATGTTATGGTTTGCTCGATGACATAAATTCTTTCTGCATCATGGCAGACAGCAGCAGTGGCAGCAGCAGCAGTAACAGCATCTGCAGAGTCCAGGGAGCCTAGTGCTGGAGGAGAAGCAGGAGGGCTCTCGGAAAGTTCCTCAGACGCATCAAAATTGAGCTCAAAGAGTGCAAAGGAGAGGAGAAATAGAAGGAAAAAAAGAAAACAGAAAGAACAATCTGGAGGAGAGGAAAAAGATGAGGATGAATTTCACAAGTCTGAGTCAGAAGACAGCATCAGAAGGAAAGGTTTCCGATTGTCTATTGAAGGCAATAGACTGACATATGAAAAGAAGTATTCTTCTCCACATCAGGTATTGCATACAATTATTTTTAGTAAAACCATACATTTAAAGCATCATAGACTGTTGCAAAACTACTTTAGTCTTCCTGGTACTGCTGCCTAAACAAAGGAAGCACTGAGATTTTTACTAAGCTTTATTACTACTGCTAGTTCTTGAGAGCAAGTAGCTCTAGCTGCCTGGTAAAAAAAAAACAGAATTAAATGTAATCTATTATCCCTATTCTTCTAGTATAATTATTTAAAAATCATATTAAAATATTCTCTGATTGATTCTATGGGGGTTTTTTTAGCATGATTATATATTACCTAGACTTACTAAAGTGCCATTATGATATATTTCCATTATGATAGAATTATATTTTCCTCCTGCCTCAATGGTGTTTGAACCAGTATTTGTTCACTATGGACAAGATCCTGCATACATGAAAGAATGTGAATGTATAGATTTCCCTTTTATCTTGGTGGGCATTATGTAACTAATCTGTTCAGCAGCTCTAGCTGAGAAAGGAGTGCTCAACACTGGTTTTGTCCAAAGAACCCATGAACAGTGATATTTCTGTCTGCCAAATATATATATAATGAAATACATAAAAAAATTTCACAGCAGCATTTAATTTCTGAGTAAAATGGTTACTCTCATTTAAGAAAAAAAGAAAACCTATGCTAACCTAACAACAGCGATAAGTTTGAGGATTTCAGCTAATAATCACATATTTTGTTTGCCTACAGTCTTTGCTGAGCATTCGTGGCTCCCTGTTCTCCCCAAGGCGCAACAGCAGAACAAGTCTTTTCAGCTTCAGAGGTCGAGCAAAGGATGTAGGATCAGAAAACGACTTTGCCGATGATGAGCACAGCACTTTTGAAGACAACGATAGCAGAAGAGACTCTCTCTTTGTGCCGCGCAGACACGGTGAACGGCGCAACAGTAACATTAGTCAGGCCAGTAGGTCATCCAGGATGCTGGCAGTGTTTCCAGTGAATGGGAAGATGCACAGCACTGTGGATTGCAATGGGGTGGTTTCCCTGGTTGGTGGACCATCTGTTCCTACATCGCCCGTTGGACAGCTTCTGCCAGAGGTGATAATAGATAAGCCAGCTACTGATGACAATGTAAGAAAGTTTTAAATAGCTTAGGCATGGTGGCCTTTTCTTACTGCACCAGCCAGTGTTTTCTACAGAATGGAACCCTTGGCAATGCTCCCTGGTTGGTCAAGCTGTGAATGCTCCTGCATCTTGTAAAATCTTTAGTAGATTAAACAGCTTAGATAGGTTTGCAACCCAAGCATCTACTCACAAAGATTCTCATAACTAACAAATGCAATTCGCAGTTTCCAAGTAATAAAATATTAACTTACACGTTCATAAAAATGCTATGCTTGACTGTATTACTCTGCCACACTTTCCTTGAGCTAATCTAAAGGTCCATCTAGCAATCATAGTTGGCATACAATTGAAATTATTATAGAAATGTTATATAACTGCGATCAATATGATACTGCTATTACCATTATCAAAATTAGCATTATTAGTTAATTTTGATAACATTCTTCCTTATCAGCCTGGTTAAAAATGTAAGGAAGTTGTCAATTCTTTATTATCATTTATTTCTCATTCCTATATATTTTCCATCTGTATCTGGTGGAGTTCTGTACTATACATAACAAATAGTTCATTGGAAGATCACAGTTCAAAACACACTTCCAAAAATACAACTGTCTGTGCGAATATATGTGCAGCACATATTGCTGCCATTCTCTTACTGTATACAAGGTAAGAGAAGAAAAAAAAATTTCTTGCTTAGTTCAAATTTGTCCACTCACATTGCTAAAAAATAGTAGCATGAGGAAGCATGAGGAAGTCAGACTTTTCTTACTTACTACAGTTTGCTTAGGGGAAAAGATTGTTATTTCACAAACCCCTGAATATTCTGTCAGCAGGAGCAAGGAAAAAATATTACAGTTTGCAAAATTTTTTGCAATATTTTGAACTCAATGCTTTTCCATTTCTTTTAATGGTTTTTCATATTTTGAAGGAAAGAAATGCAAAAGTGAATAAACTCTCTCTCAGTCCTGAACAGTAGATAAATATGGCCTAGTGCCTTTTTAAAATTACTTAAAAGATACTAAAAAGTAATAAAAGTCCGACATAATAAAAAATGAAGTGCACGAAGCACGTACCCAAACTAAGATATTAATAACAGGGTTATATAGTATTTGCTTAACTTATTGTTTCTTCAAGATGGTCTCACCTACTATTGTTCTCTGTACAGGGCACCACAACAGAAACAGAAATGAGGAAGAGAATATCAGGTTCTTTTCATGTTTCTATGGACTTCCTGGAAGATCCAGCTTTAAGGGAAAGAGCCATGAGTATTGCTAGCATCCTCACAAACACTGTGGAAGGTGTGTGCTATGCATAGCTTAATATTTAACATCGGTTTTCCCATGGATTTCTGAAAATTTGAGTTGAAACCTAAAAACCGATTTAAAATAGCTTAGGTAACAGATATCATCCCAGAAACTAGACCATATTTATTAGCAAACTCAAAGGTCTTTATTTATTAAGGTTATTACATTAGTAAGCATTAAAGTTATTACATATGTAAGCCTTTATATCTCATAATTTTGCCACCATCTAACTCACGTAGATGGTCAGAACTGAGTGGATGCTTATGCATAGGAATTAAAATATATTATTGGACAAAAAAGGCAACTGCACATTTTTCAAACATATGCAACTATTGTTAAAATATATATGTATTTTAGCAGCTACATTTATTCAGTTACTCTTTAAAGAAGTGCTATTCTAGGTGATCAAAATGGTTTTTTCTTGGACTAGGAATGAAAATTTTTACCTAAATTTTACAAATTTCAAAATAAAAATATTTACATACCAGAACAGTAGATGGAAGAAACAGGCTTAGAGTAATCAAGGAAAAATTAAATACATAAAACAAATCGATGCATAAATTGATGCTGGTTGGCATAGTGATAAGCTTTGAACATAGTAAATATATTTGATAGCAGTTTTTAAATACTTTCTTGAAAAGCCCTGTAGGAAGGAGGCTTATGGGAAGTTAATCAGCACCAGTACAGATTGAGAACTTGACGGGTACAATTCATATAGGATTGAGAGTGTTAAAGCAATCACAATTTAAAAATTACCTTTTTAAACTTTCTTTTGCCACAGAACTTGAAGAATCAAGACAGAAATGCCCACCATGTTGGTATAAATTTGCAAATATTTTCTTGATCTGGGACTGCAGCCCGCACTGGCTAAAAGTAAAACATATTGTCAACTTAGTGGTAATGGACCCATTTGTTGACCTGGCTATTACAATTTGCATTGTTTTAAATACACTCTTTATGGCCATGGAACATTATCCAATGACCGACGAATTCAATAATGTACTTTCAGTTGGAAATCTGGTAAGTCTGTTGGGTTTTTATGTCATAATATGTAAGGAAATATATCTGAAAAAAAACTGAAAGAAGGAGTTTTAACAGCTGGGGGGGTTAACTCTTTATAAAGTAAAATTATTGTATATTTATTAATCTCCAGATATGAATATCAGAACATTTTTTGAAATTTCACCACCAACCCTGATTCATGTAGCTTAGGATACTGTAAAATCAATATATGGCAGTGTTCTGCAAAATCAAATAAAAAATTTAAAAATTGGCTCCAATGCTGCATTAAGTGAAGTCCATGTTAAAGAGAAGTTGATTTGTGTAACTACTAAACCAGGAAATGCATTGGTTCCATGAAAAAGACACTATCTAAATAAATGTAGTGTAAATTTCCCAATCAATACAATACAAATCTTTAAATTATGAATGTGTTTTTAATTGCTGTTTCCAGAGCAAAAGTTTACAATAGCTAAAATGTCAGTTTAAAAGCATTTGTAAAATTTTCTCCTGTAAACGACTTTTTACATGAATAAGGGATTGTTTTCTTTATAGGCTTCATGTGAAAAATATCCCGCAGCACTTTTTCCTCTTATATTCTTTTATTGTTTTTATCCTCAGATAATTAATAAGATATTTTTCCTCATGTTGTCATCTATATTTTCTCCCTTCTACTTCAAAAAGATAAATTATTAAAGATTTCAGGAGTTAACTTCTTGTAGCTCTCATGCTTTTGAACTGACATGTTTGATCACATAAAAGTATCTGCAGCTGCAGTCCTACTTTATTTCTTATTTTAAGATTTGATTTCTTATAGTGGGATTTTTAATAATCCTTGTTTTGTAATGAGGAAAAAATAGATCATGTAAATAACTACAGGACTTAGGAGGGAGCATTAATAGATAATTGTATAGCTGATTTTCATATACTTAAAAAAAATTCCATATAAATCTTAGTGTACATCTGACTACGAAGGGCGTGTGAGAGAACCTGGCTATAAGCACCATGCTCTTCCAGTTTTGGACTCCCTGACATAAACCCCTCCTGCAACACAGAGGCTCTCGAGGGTTGCATGAAACTCCTTGAGAACCTTCCTGTCCTGATTGTTAAGAACCTTAGTCAGCGTTTCAAACTGTATTTATCATTCCTATGTCTTCCTCAGGGATTCCAGTCCTGTAGCTTAAAAATTTGTGACCTTTCTCTCTCTAGTGTCTGTATATAGAATGTATTTAAAGACTGTAACAAAATCTATCTTGAGTATTGGTGTTCCTAGTCAGAGCAAGTCAGACTCTTCTTTCCCATCTCCTGATTATCCCAGTTAGGTTACTCTCTTTAGCTGTCCCATTTTCTGTTCAGCTTGCTAGAAAACAGGTTATTGAAACCAAAAAAAGAAAGCATTTCAGAGCAGGGCTTGAGCAGTCTTTAACTGTGGCTTTAGTACATTCGTCTCCTACAGGAAACTCTCCCGAGACTTCTCTCAAAACTACTCAGGGTCATTACCTTGGTGGCTCTTAAATATGATTCCTACTTCATTCAGCATAGGATCCCATGATGAGAAGCCATTACCAGCAATACCCTGTTTAAAATGCATTCTTAAATGCTCTTTCATTCCTGACATCAAAGCAATTGAGCCAACAAGCTTCACTGAACTTACCGGCAACAGCCAGGTAGAAGTTACTCAGCTTCAGCAAATTGTTGTATCTCAGTATATTATAATGTATCTCAGTGTCTCTATCAACTGAGATAGATTATAATGTACCATTTGTATTGTTGTATGGCCAGTCTTCGCGAGCGAAGATTTGGGAAAGGTCATTAACCCTTCGAGCCTGCGCAGTGGATTTTTTAGGTGAGACACAGCGTGCGCTGAACTGAGCCCACCCTTTAATCCTGAGGTTCATCTGCCGGGGCTGAGCAAGCTTGGACAGTGGCAGTGAGGGTCAGATGAAGCTCGTTAGCCCTGTAAGGCAATCCATCTAAGAGAAGGTCACTCTAAACAAACCTACGTTCTGTACCATTTATTCATCTGGTATAAACAATCATAGCTCTGTTGAACTGAATGGCAGATTATACCAGCAAAGCTGCCCCTCTGGAGTCTCAGATTTGACCTTGGTATAATTCGTATACCAAGAAAGATGTTATACTGTGTAATTTCTTGGAAAGCATTCTGGTTTAAATTCTGAAAATCAAATTTGGGGTATTGTTTGTACAGTACATGAGAAAGTCCATATCCTGATAGAGTTGAAATTGGATTATAAATGCTGTAAAAAAGAAGTTTATGTAATTTGAATAGTATAAAATTTAATTAATTGAAAAATGACTTGGTTTGTATGGTACTTGCTAAGGGAAGGCGGGCATAAAAAATCAGTAAACATAACTATTTTTAAGTATCAGTTCTGGATAAGACATTGCAGATATGTATCTTGAATGAAAAACCTAGACAACAACTAAATCTGTAGTAGTATATTTCACAATGAAATAACAAACTGCACTTTGAACACAGGTCTTCACTGGAATCTTCACAGCAGAAATGTTTCTCAAGATAATTGCAATGGATCCTTACTATTATTTCCAGGAAGGCTGGAATATTTTTGATGGTTTTATTGTAACCCTTAGCTTGGTCGAGCTTGGTCTTGCAGATGTGGAAGGACTATCAGTTCTTCGATCATTCAGACTGGTAAATATGCATCAATTGCACTGATTTTTCAATGGGGCTTCATTAAAATGATTTGATTTTTGCCTTGAAAGTTTTCTTGATGTTTCCCATGATACTGACCCTGATGTCACTTTCATTAGTGCAAATCCTTCTTAATTGTGTTATCTTACTGTCTTCAGTGGGAATTTATAGAGATCCAGACAGACAGCAGTGGGTGCCCTGGGCCTATTTCCAATGTATCTATTGTACATACACAATTTAAACATCCTGCTATGCAGAAATAAATTGACTCTCTAGATATATTGTGCTCTGACTGGCATTACAGGAATAGATATGCTCTACAAATACCAGTTGAAAAATGGCCCAGATGATTTTAACAGTTATATCCTAGATTTTAAGTTTCATTTAGTATGACAAGTAGCATCTTTGGACTTCGATAAAAACTATGCTTTCAGGGTATCAAACCCCAGCTTTACAAATTTTTCTCAAGGGAACCTTCCATCTGCATGCTTTTAGACAAGATGATTCCATCTGAACAGTCATACTCAGGGCATATTTTGCAGTAATATCCTTCCACAAATTAATTTTAAAATACCTTTGTGTCTTTCTGATTGTCCTAACAATATTTTTCTTTTCTTCCAGTTACGAGTTTTCAAATTGGCAAAATCTTGGCCAACTCTAAATATGTTGATAAAAATTATCGGTAATTCTGTGGGAGCTCTGGGCAATCTGACCCTGGTGCTGGCCATCATTGTGTTCATTTTCGCTGTGGTTGGGATGCAGCTGTTTGGGAAAAACTACAAGGAATGTGTCTGCAAAATTGCAAGTGACTGTGTCCTTCCACGCTGGCACATGCAAGATTTTTTCCACTCTTTTTTGATTGTATTCCGAGTGCTGTGTGGAGAATGGATAGAAACGATGTGGGACTGCATGGAGGTTGCTGGCCAAGCCATGTGCCTTACTGTCTTCATGATGGTCATGGTGATTGGAAACCTGGTGGTATGTAATCAAAGCATTAGCAAAAAATTATTTGGCAATAGAGAGGTCTCAGTCCTGAAGTAAACTAGGTGCTCTGGCGCTGCTTCAAAGAAGCACTTAAGCAGGTGGTTTCAAGCAATGCCTAAAGTCAAGCTTAAGAGCTTTTTTGGATAGAGAACAAAGTATTCTGCAATATCAAAATCCTGAGAATGTTAGAGTGAGCACTCAAAAATGTGACTAATTTGTCTTTTGGCTCTTTGTAAATATTTTGTGCCACAAATACTTTTAGATTTTCCACTCTTTATAGCCTGTTCACTGTGGTTTTTTTTATTATTTATCCCATATGATTAGTCACCTAAATATCTAATTTCTACTGTGTGATGGAATAGATTAAACTTTTTAATGATGTTGAATAGCAAATCTGATCTCTTCATTTTTAGATTATAAGACTTGACACCAAAATATTTATTTACTGTGGGGATTTAAAGACACATTTATAGATATTAGTCATTTGTAGGAATATTTTTTGAATGATGAGCAGGACCTAAGCTAAATTAAATAAGCTTGGATTTTTGTGGAGAAGAGAAAAAATTTTGGGGGTGCTTTTTTGTTTATGGTGAATTATTGGGATCTCAGTCTTTGAAGTCACTAATATGACTTTAATAAAATAAATGTTATTTGTTGGGATAAAGTCTAGAACATCCTTTTTTTTTTCTTTTCTTTTTTTTTATCTTTCTGCAGGTACTGAACCTATTTTTGGCCTTGCTCTTGAGTTCGTTTAGTGCGGACAACCTTGCTGTGACAGACGATGATAATGAAATGAATAATCTCCAAATTGCCGTAGCAAGAATGCAGAAAGGCATAGATTATGTGAAAAGAAAAGCACGTGAATTCATCCAAAAAGCTTTTGTTAAAAAACAAAAAGCTTTAGATGAAATCAAGCCACTTGACGATCTGAACAACAAAAATAGCTGTATTTCTAACCATACAACTGTGGAACTGAGCAAGGATCATGATTATATTAAAGATGTGAATGGAACCACCAGTGGTATAGGCACAGGCAGCAGTGTGGAAAAATACATAATTGATGAAAGTGATTACATGTCATTCATAAACAACCCAAGCCTCACTGTGACAGTGCCCATTGCTGTGGGTGAATCCGACTTTGAAAATCTGAACACAGAGGAGTTTAGTAGTGAATCAGATCTTGAAGAAAGCAAAGAGGTATTTAGATATTTTGTGCATTTCTCTCTAATCTTTTGAGGGTTTTTGTTTTGAGGGAGAAGGAAGGGGGTTTTTGTTGACAGTTGTTTTGTTTTGTTTTTATAAGCCGGTGTATTCAATTCTTGATCATTTGTTATTTTTACACTTCTTTGTAGATGGGCGTAAATGAATGTATAAAGGAGGGTTTACTTCTTGATGAACAAAAGTGTGAGAAAGGGTTAAAAAATATAACCTCTAAGAGAGGATAAGAGGCCAGGCAGTGGGAGACCAAACTAATTCATAAAAACTGTTTATGGTCCATATGATAGTTGCGATAACTACTGGAAGGCAGTGCCTTAGCTACAATGTTATTCTACCAGAAACTTTGCCTCCTGTAACAAGGGTCCAATGAGGAGTGTCATACATCTCTCGGCCACTTTAAAAATACCCCTCTATGGGATTTTATTTCTGAGCATATAATTTATGTATGTCCTTTAGACACAGGAATTCTTTTAGGTTTTAAAATTGGCAGCTCTTCTAGACCTAGATTCCCACAGAAAGAAGTCTTAACCATAAACTTTTCCATATACTTCAAATTTACTTGTTAAAACTGAAAAATATCAACAGATGAAAATATCTAATGTTTCTAAAGCAATGCCAAAGCAGGCTATAGATCTAAGCCTTTTTTGGAATTGTAAATTTAAAAAACATATTGAGGCTAATACCTGTTCCATTATGTGACTTTTTGTCTGTGGCTATTTTAACACAATAATTTAAATTGATTCAATAACAAAATTTGCAAAACTACAACCTCAGTGACGTACTTTGTTGATATTTTAGTCAAATTATAAAATTACCTTTGCAGACACTTGACAACATTAATTTTCTGACTTAAGGAACTTTAACCTTGAACTAGCTAGTTTCCATTCTGGTAGCAATGCAGTTTCTTTATAGGATAACTCATCTTCCCTCCTTCCTCCTACTGTTGTATTACTAGCAGTACTTCAGATACCTAATTTTAGGGTAGCTGAATTCTTTACCACTGCCCCTTTGGTGTGCATAAGTCATCTAGTGCTCTCAACAAAAACCTAATGTTAAGCTAAGTGCAATCTTCAGATCCTCCCCCAAGAAAGGAGACCTGTACAAAACAGTCTCTTCCCCCAGCAAGCTATTTCAGAGACAGTGTTGTTCCCATTTTCAGTTAGTATCTGAAGCATTAATAATTCTTTTCCTGTTAACTATATCCAAAACCTCTATAATTTGGCTTTGACTCACACTTCTGAACTGTTGTTACAAGAGAGGTTCTAAAAATTTATTGGAGCACACTATGAACTTGCCCCAGCATAAAGAATTTCAAAATAAAACATTTAAGCAAAGATTCTTTGGAGGAAAACATCTAAGTAGTTAATCATCTACTCTCCCCACAACTACCTTAATGCTGGTCAGTCCAGTCTTCCAAACCATCATAGAGCAGGCAGTCAAACAGAGTGACACAAGCTGGTTTATGACTGACCAATGGAGAATTGATTCCTTTTAGAAATAGATTCAGTTTAGAAAAGCTTTATGTTGATGTACTGCTACATATAGGAACAGGGCTATCTTTTATCCCATTGAAAAAGTACTATGAGACTTCTGACTTACTACTAACCCTGCTTTAGTAAGAGTTTAGTTGTTACTTACCTCTGAAGTATGGCCTTCTCTGCTTTTTTTCCATCATTCCTCTGAGCTCCCATCTCATTTATGTAGTTATTTTTAGACTCTTACCTGATTATCTGTAGACGTTACAGATTCCTGTATAATTACTTAAGCTTCATTATTTCTGTGTAGGTCAAGGCATCATTACCACTTTTGGCTTGTTGTGCTCATAAATCTTTGCAGTTTCAGCATCATCACCCATATTTTTCAGTTTAAAGCATAATTTTGTTTAAAGTCTTATCTATCACTGATACACCTTCTATTTAATAGATCCGTACAATGAAGAAGGAAAACCAAAGACTGTACAAATTTCACAGATATTTATCAGGAATTTAATTATGTTGAATTCTAGAACATTCAAAAATATTACCTAATTATTTACTTATTCCAGAATCAAATAATATTTGCCTTAAAATTATTTACCGCGCATTTGTGGTGCTTCTTTCCTTTACAGAAGTTAAATTCATCTAGTTCATCTGAAGGTAGCACAGTTGATATTGGACTTCCTGCAGAAGAACAACCAGAAGCTGAACCTGAAGAAGCCCAGGAGCCAGAAGCCTGCTTCACAGAAGGTATTTGGAACAAAAATACTAATAATACTTATTAATAGAATAATAGAAAAATTTTCTATTTAAATTAAGTATTAAGATTTATGGGTAACATTACTCGTTTGTTAATGTTTAAACTTTGATTGTTAGCAGTAGTACTTTTAGTCCATAATATATCACATGGATACTGAGACTGCAATTATACTATATATCAGATAAACCATTAAGAAAACATTTTATCAGAAATGTATCACTATTTTTAAAATACAAAAAATACATTATTGAAAGTTTTATTTTAGTATGAGTTACTGTACTTGGAGTTTAGTTACAGTCTCATAGATAATAATACTATTTTTAAAATGTTTTTCATGGATATCTGTCAAAGTGCTTTATAAAGTATACATGACTGATACAGCTGTTGAGTGATAAATAAAAACTGCACCTAGATGGTCTTGTGCAAAACACTAAATGAACCTTCTACAAATTGACAAAAAAAAGAAGGAAGAGCCTTGTGTGCCACCTGGGGCAAGAACAGTCTCATCTGGTAGACTCTTTCACCTTTCACTTTTCCTCCTTTCTTCCTTCTATTGGCCCATAGTTCAATAAAACCAGAATCTGGTCATAAATGTTTTTCCAATGACATTTCCTTTTGAGAAACCTTATGGATGTGTGCATGTGAAGAAGGTGGGGAAAGAAATATATTTAAAACAGCAATGTAAGGATACAAATACCATTTCTAGTGTCTGTAAGCAACAGTTAGATTTAGATATTGGAGAATAAATGCTACAGTCATGTTGGGTTAATTCTGGACATGATAACAAATCATTCTTTAGAAATTTGCACTGAACTTGCAAGAAGCATTACTGTAACAGTCTAGAATTTGCAAGGAAAATACCATTATTGTTAACTAGTATTTTTCTACATAAAAGAAAGAAGAAACAAAAGTCAGGAGGAAATCATAAAAGTTTAAATAAATTGGGGGCCTAAGTTTGAGAAGTTAGCTGGTACAGAAAAGCCCAGAACTCAGCTAAGAGGCTTAGATTTTTTTTCATGAAATGAATGCAACATTGTCTGAATTGAGCATCCTGAACAAAAGAGGGTACAATTTAATATCACTTGCCCATATCTTACTACATAAACCTATATGATATTTGGATGAGAAGGTCATCTAGCTGAAAATCTGTTGGGTTTTTACTAAAAAGCTCAGCTTCTGTAAAATAGCATTGTATAATGCATAACCAAAACAAAAATATCTTCTTTTTTTTCTCTCTCATTACATACACTGTTCTAAAGGCTGTGTAAGAAGGTTCAAGTGCTGTCAAGTAAGTATAGAAGAAGGGAGAGGAAAGCAGTGGTGGAACCTTAGAAAAACCTGCTTCAGGATTGTCGAACACAACTGGTTTGAGACTTTCATTGTCTTTATGATTCTCCTCAGCAGTGGAGCTCTGGTAAGTAAAATACGAACAGAATGTCTCAATGTTATCAGAAAACTCCTTAAAAGTTGGGTCTTCAAACATTGTTCTAACTTTACACAGTTCCATGTCTTCAAATGACAGGACTAAATTTTAGTCAGGCCTTTGAAAAAATGGCAAAAAAGTCTCTTCTCAACAATATATAGAAAAAAAGAATGGGTGTAAGTGATTAGAGAAAGCCTGAGTTCATTGCTGAAGGTGACCATGCTATACCTGAGGCAGAGAGACAAACCACATGTGAAAAACAGAACATTTTTAACTTTGTTATTAGAATTTCCTCTCTTGTTTCACTGGTGTTTACCGGTGTGACTCAGGGAAAAGAACTGTCACTGTTGAAGAGTTTGGAACTAAACTGTAATGGCATAAACAGTTCACCATAGCTTGCAAGAGCCAGGGCTAGCTTATGCAGTCTTATGAATGTTATGTGCTAGAACAGAAAGAAAGATCAAGACTGTGTATTTTTAATGATTCCTTTCTAAGACTAAGAATATATTACTTAGGTTTGCAATTCAGCTTCTACTGACTCATGTAGACTAGAGGGACATCTGTAAGAACATGAATTTGCTTTAACAAATATGTAAGAAAAAGAAACCAACCATAATATCAGTCTGTAACAATAAATGAAACAAAACATACCAATAATATGTGATTTCAAAAATAAAAATAATGAAAAAGAATAAAGAAGTTGGAGATGGATTGTGAAATATAGGTGAACCTGGATATATACTGAGGTAACGTTTCTTAGGCAAACTACTTGCTCTGAGATAATGTAGAGTATATCCAGCATCTACCCTGATAGATGCAATTATGCTTTGTCGAGTTACTGAAGTTCCTACATAATAAAAATATTGTGTTGCAAAATTGTATTATAAGCTCTTTTGACCATTCCCAACACTTTAAAATACCGTTGATGGTTAGCAGTTTATGATTATACCTACCCTAGTTCCAGTTATATATCTAAGAATTATTCTGCTTTTGTTTGGTCTAATATCAAGGCATCCATCAAAAAAACAACTCTTACTCAACACCATGTGACACCTTCCCTGTCATTTAAAGCCATCTGAATAACAAAAAATTCAAGTCTACACTACTGAATTTTGGTTCATGTAACCAAGTGGAGAAAATCTTAGCTGACAAGAACTTAAATGAGAGAAAAGTATTAGAAAGAGATCTGGTAAAGGCAAATTTCTGTCACTATGTTTAGAGGAAGTTTGAGATGAGATCCCATGGTTTTGGCACCTCATGCTTGTGAACATAAGGTGTGTCATCCACAAAACCTTTATTTTGGGAAAAGGGTTTGCAGACCATGGATTAGCCCAAGTCTCTGGAGATGTGAGATTCAGCTCTCCCTTCAAATTCTTCTGTGATAGTGAAAAAGTTTCTTTGGATCTGCCAGAACTATATCCCAATTTTCACCCCAAGGCTGTGCTCCAGACAAATCTCACTGTCACCACAGCCAGGAAATCTGGCAGACACAGAGAGACTGCAAACTGCCTCCAAACCCCTACCCCAGGGGTGTTTGGGGAGCCAACATACTTCCAGCTGCCAGGAGCACTGCTGGCTCAGCCTTTGGCACATTCCCACCTATACAAAGGAAATTATATCTGTCGACTTCCCAGTTCTGTGAGATAAAGTTTTTAGTGAACCCACATGAGTGTCAGGTACCCCAGTGCCTGATCTAAGTATCCAGAATTACTGGTACACAGTTATTAGCTTTACGATTGATATACAAACACTAATCATTTGGACTGACAGATGTAAAGTGATTCAGAAGTAGGCTGAGTAAAAATAATGTTAGTACCAATAAATATACAAATCTTTCCAAGCTGGCATATCATTCCAGTTCTTTCAATCTGATGAAATCAGTCATTCTGCATAAGAAATAATAGTGTAATTGAAATTTGAAAGAAATTAAAGGAAAAATATTTTAGAGACAGAAAAAACTTATGAAAATCAGAAGCTATTTGTTTTTACAAATGCCTAAAAATGAGAACACAAAAAGTATAAATAACATTGCACAGAGCTCAGAAATTTTATGTATCTCATAAAATGTGAATAAACAGTAAAGCAGGTATTTGATTTAAATAATTTCTTTTAAGAAAGGAAGAAGTTATTGTGTGATTTATAACTTAAAATTTTCAAACAGCAACAGGACATAAAAACAAAAGGTCAATTGACTTGTCATTTTCCTGAAAATTTTAATAACTATGGCCCTGGATTTTGAAATTGGATCTACCTACATACAAACCAAATGACCTGAGTAGAATTCAGTTCAGGCACAACACTTTGCGGAATCAATGCTATTTTTCAGTACAGAAAATGGTCTGAGAAGAATAATTCACAATCAGCAATAAATAAATAAATAAATAAATAAATAAATAAATAAAAATCCCTGCCCAGTGGAGTGGTTGCTGTGTAATATCTGCTTCTTCCTCCTGTGAGCTGGAAATATAGTTTCATAGGAGGAAACAGGTATATACTGAGATTAGCAGAAAAAGAAGCATTGGGTAGAAGTGACAAATCCATGCCTTTTCTTGAAGATTGTTTCCTTTTTTTATTGCCTTTTTTTGGTTTACTTTGTTGCAACCAGTAACAAAAAATAATATATCTTTGAATGTTTATACTCACAGGCTTTTGAAGACATATATATTGAACAACGTAAAACTATCAAGACCATGCTGGAATATGCTGACAAGGTCTTCACTTACATCTTCATACTGGAAATGCTGCTGAAGTGGGTGGCCTATGGCTACCAAACATACTTTACTAATGCCTGGTGCTGGCTGGACTTCCTGATTGTTGATGTATGTAGTGTATTTCCTAGGCGATACTTTTATATTTATCTGATTATTTTTAAATTTACTCTCTTTGCAACCATAATATCTATTAGTGCCAACTAATAGATATTCACTTTAAAAAGTAAGGTAGCTAGAAAAGCCATACTTCTGTCTTTCACTTTATACTTGCAGCACTGCCTTGCTATACCACAGAGTTAGGAAAGACTGGAAGTTCTCCTGCTAACAGAAGGACCTCACTTGGTAGCCCCACAAGCAGTTAAAGGGTTTATCCCAGCACTGCTGTTGAAAGAGGCCATGCTGAACTCCATTCTGGCCTGGTCTGCTCATTCTACCTTCAGACCCACCATCCCTCCTGCTGTAGTCTAAGTTGAATGCAGCATTTAGATGGATGTCTGGTCCACCAGATATCCTACACACATCCGAATCAAAACTCCTCTGGCAAGATAACAAACATCACGTCTGCAAATTTCAGCATATGGATAAATTATGGTTTTACAAGGAAAGCAAGATATATCTCTAGCACTGGTAGTGTGGCTTACTTAGTATTAAAGTCCAGTAAATATTACTGAACTTGCAGTTTTCACAGCCATGCTTCAAATTAGGCTCAATAATCTTTGCTGCAAGGGTTGTCTGATAGTTCTAACTCTACTGTGCTGTGCCATGAAATGGGAGAGAACTTTTCTTAATGCGTTGATACAGTTATGGAGAATTTAATACTATCCTAAGTATACCCTTTTGAGAAAACCTCCAATGCTAAGGAATGCAAGTACTATGTTTTACATAGTTACAAAACCACAGCCAGTCACTATATTTTTAAGACAGTAATTTCTGGCAAAACATACACAAAACCCAAATATTGAACAAGCTTAGTTTTAAAATTAAGATTATTTTTGTCCTGGTTTAAATGAATTAGAAACAGACACTGAATAGGTAAAAAGGGAACTTTATAAGCATTTATTATGCCAAAGAATTGCCTAAAGTTTCTGATTGTGTTCCCAGCATACATGGGCTAATCAGAGCAATTAGTTTTCTTCAGCTTTGTTTTGTGATGGGTGCCTACAACCTTTTTGATATGTGTACATTATGGTTTAAGTATATCTAGGATTCAGCCCCACATATAGAGCTACAGGTAGCTATGTTCATACAAAGAAAGACCCACTCTTGGGTTCTCTAGTATTGAAATTCTTCTCAAAATGGCACCTACAACAAAAAAGCTTGAAGAAGCATGCAAGCAGAAGCAGCTGTTCCTTTTCTAAACTAATTTTCTCTAATATTTGACCTTATTTAAATCATCATATTGCAAACGGCCATCTTGTGATGTGAAAATTTGAATACATATTGTGAAGGTATAGTATGTATTCAAGTGTCTCAATAAACTCGTGATCAAATCTTGGATTTACACATCTTTTACAAAGATATTTTCTTTAATTTTGCTTCAGATCACAGCAGCTTGAAAGGTTTTAGTAGTACGAGGAATATGCTGGAGAAAGAAATTCAGATTTTGTCAGAACCTAGATTTGTGGGTTGCTAGAGCTCAGGATTGACAAGTACAGAAAAGCTAAAGATTTCACATATAATGCTTGGTTTTAAATATGGTTCATAAAAAGCACTGTCGTAGAGTTCTCTTTACGTGATATATTTTTTCTTATAACGAAAGAGTACATGAGAATATTATGCTATTTTTGGCCCAATAAATAGTTAAGGAATTAGAACAGCATAATGCAGGAACATTTAGGGGAAATGGGAAACAAACAGAAGGTAATATTTTGGACAGGAGCCATAGCAAATGTGGACAATGTGGTATTTTGCACTGAGGTAACGTAGGGACATGGAATATTTAAAGGCTTGTCGAATTCTGCCACCTATGGAACTGTTCTTATAAGGTCTTAGAAACAACATAATCCAGGTCAATGTTAAGCTTGTAAAGCACATAAATTCAGCAGTAAGGCAAAAGGATTAATCAGTGTAACTGATTATAGAAAAATTAATCCTTTCTACCAATTTCCAGAGGAGCAATATTGCTCTGTGATCCATCTGTTAGTTCAACTCAATCTTCAATCACTTTCCTTTCAGTTGTGGGCAACCAAATGGACATTATCAACCATAATTATTGATCCCAACAGAACTGTAAAAAAAAGAAAAAGGAAGAGCAATACATAAATTAGTAAAAAGGAGAGATTATTTTAATTTGCTTTTTGTTGTTTTAAATGCCCACAAATCACTAGCAAAATATGAAATTCAGAAGTATTAATGTTTCCAGATATTAGTTATCTTATGATATTTTTTTTATTTACCTCTTCTTCTTTCATATTACTTTTTTCTTCTTTTTTTTTTCATTTGAAAGACTCCTTATTCCTGAAGAAAATGGTCCAAAGTTAGAATCTTCTAAAGAAGTGTATATCTCACATCTATGGTACGTAAAGTAGTATGTACAATATAATAATTTTTACTTTCCTGTTTTCATATAGGTCTCTTTGGTTAGCTTAACAGCAAATGCATTGGGTTACTCTGAACTTGGTGCCATTAAGTCCCTTAGGACACTAAGAGCTTTGAGACCTCTAAGAGCTTTGTCACGATTTGAAGGCATGAGGGTAAGACAACATGAAAGAATCTGAAACTATGCATGCATAGAAGGAGTACATGCATGCAGAATCAGGAATGAAAAGTCCATGCAGAAAGGCTGCACTATCTTTTTATCGCATATCTTTTACTAACAGATAAGCAAAAAGCTTCATCAATTCACCTAAATCCATATGCAGTGTCACATAGAAGTTACATTCATTAAGGTTACTTTACTTTCTAGCCAATCTCAGGAGTTTTTCATGTAAGTCTTTGAAATTACCGACTATGAACTCACTTAACAGACTCTTAATAATGAAAAAAAGTAATAAAACTATATTAATTTTTTACTGATAAACATATTACAATATTGATACAAGAATCTAATTTAGCATCCATTGAAGATATTGTCTGTTAAAATTTGAATTTTTTAAATTTTTCTTTATATTTGATAAATCCCCTTTAGTCTAACCCCACTGAATTTTACTAGATGGTATTACAGATATATTCATACCCACTAGTGGTTTAAATCTATTTCTGAGTTTGGCTGACTTAAAAAAAGAAATCAAGTTATTTGATTGCTCTATGAAATTATTCTCTTTGTAAGGTAAATGCTTTTTTTTTTTCTATTTCAACTAATCTCTATTCAATATTCAATACAATGTATATAAGGTCATTTCTTACTACTCTGAGTAATTTAGAGGCCCTGCTTACTATTCATCTCACTTAAGAAGGCATTTTAACTTATTTTTTCATTTGTTTACACCTTCTGTTCCTTAAAGCCACTGAATACAAACTAACTCTATATGCATGTCAATGAAATATGTTTTAAGAAAATGCTTTTTCCTGCTTCTTGGAAACATAAGAGGAAACAATGCAATAATGAATTTCTAGTCAATTATAAACCAGTGGAATAGGTTGGAATATACTGTCTTCAGAAAGAAAGCTAAGCTTAATGATTGAAACTTCAAATTCTTTTCCTTGAATTGTATTCAGTAGACTACCTATCTCTACTTCAGAATGCAGCAGAAAATATATCACTAACCAATGATTACTAGATTAATAAATTTCAACTTCATACAGCAAATTGACTTCTAACAGTTTTCTCCTTATTTGAAACTCATGAATTCAGCAGGGTAAGAGCTGGTCAAGTGTTACAGAATTTACCACTATTTGACTTAGCCATTTTCTCTTTGTCTCTCTTTGTACATACTGTTCATGAACATTCAGAAAAATGTATGTGGTTTTGTGCAGAGAAATGTCATGAAACTGCTGTCAGGTTTACTTTTTTAATAATGTTCTGGTCAGCTGCAGGAGGACTGGGAGACCAGTATAGACATTACATAGGAAGAAAAAAAAAAAGCAGCTCTAAAAATTATATTGGAAAAAAAGATCATTTCTAGAAAGAAAATATCAAAATTGATTGCCAAATGTTTTATTCAGTTTTTCTGTATTCTTACGTGATTGCCTTAGTAAAGTTTCCTCTTAAAAATTTAGGATATTCATGCTCAAAGAAAAGTATCTGTTATTAGAAATCTATTTACTGCTTTCTCTTATGTCTCGCTGAATAACTATGAAATTATGCCAGAAGCCCAATCATATGATAGAATTTCAGCTACAGAACATGAATAATTCATGAGCAATTTACTGTGCAGGAATCACAGACAAGCTTGGAAAAGCAAAAAGGTTTCAGCTCTGTCCTCCAATATTAATGACAGTCAATGAAGTGCCTGATTCCAGTCACTTAGCAAATTTGACTGGCCAATTATATAGGCCTTATATTTACTATTAGTTACATGAACTTCTGAAAATGTTTTTTTCCAAAGTACTTGAGAAGTATTCATAACAACTCACTGACAGTTGTTGGCATACCTTATGAATGACTCACGAACAGTAAAAAGATTCAAATAATAAATAATTGACCAGCTCATGGTTGGACTATAATCAGATTGCAGTCTTCTCAGAAACTGAGTTCATTGCATAAGAATTCATAAAAAGATTTTTTTCTGCCTGCAGAAAGTAAAAATAAATCATCCCTCTTTGCTTTCTTATATTGCTCATACCTATGCTGAACTGTGATAAAACAAGCTGACTTTTTATTCAGCATGTATTTAAATTTTAATGTTTACTCCATGTTCAGAACTGTGCAAATTTTGCCTTGAAAATATAAAATATCTTAAGTATTTCACATAAGTCCGTGTATATAAAAAGATCTGCATTATTTTGTAAAACAATCTACCAAGTTCTCAACTACTTTAAATCAATCAATGTTTTTCTTATATAAGTTTACCCTTCTAGGGAATTGGAAGAACACAGCATTTTACACAGTCAGTAAATACTGACTATTTATAATTTTATAAATTTTATAATTATGCTTAAACTTAGTTTTATAATTATGCTTCATAAATGGGAAAATTCTCTTTCCAAAGTGAATATATGAATCTCTTGCACCAAAAAAGGGTACAAGTAATCCATAGCCTGTGCTTGCCTTTAGCACAGAAGTGAATTTTGCCATATTAAAGTCATTTAGTATATCTCTAGTATACTGAAGTCTAAAATATTGTAATACTTTCTATAGTGAATCTCAAAACGAACTCCATCCAGATGCTGGAAGGCAAAGTAAAGAATTGCTTTAATTTAATTTAAATTTCTGTCATAGGGTTTATATTCTCATCTCAATTAGTGTATGTATTAAGCAGAAGTAGCTGCAAACTGAGATTTGAATATACCCATCGCTTTTTGTTTAGCTTCCTAGTACTTGCAATATAATGCTTTTGCGCTAGTCCTGATTTGGTATGCTACCTGTAAATGTAGAATACTGAGTATACATTGCTTTGCTGAGTTAGAGAATTAAGTGACAATAAAGCATGCATTTATGTCTAATTTCACAAAATAAAGCATGTCATGCCGTGCTTGATTTATTTATTAGAGAAATAGTAGAAGGCAGCAAACAATCTGAAATCCACTTGCACTTTCAGTTTTGCATGCCTTATGCATATTTCTGGCTGATGGCTTTAAACATTTACTGTATTTCAAATTTCCAGTCCAATTTCATAACTTGTAAAACTAAATTAGAGTATTTGATGTCTTAAATATCCTGTAAAATTCAATGGCTATTCCTTAGATTTCCTTACAAGGAAAGTTATAACGAGTCATTTTCAAGAGTACTCAAACTTTCATTAGTAGAAAAGAAACATTTCTCATATAGTTGAGTTATAAAACATATCATCAAGTGTCTGTCATTACAGATTCACAACTAATAACAGGCTATATATTTCTATTTCATATAGGATAACCTTTCAGCTTGGATGGGGTGGACCCCTGGTTCCTCCCCTTATCTGTATTATGGGTACAGTATTTCCCCTTTTCTACCCTTAATGAGTACAGTCTGACTAAATCACATTGTATATTTTAGGGCTAGAAGGAGAGACAATCATATTTGAGAATCCCAATACCAGCAAAATAATACAATATTCACCCTACACTCCTTCTAAATCACTTTAAATCTTTGGAAATAATGCTTTGAAATTTTTTATGTTACAGAAACAACATGAAAACTTTTGAGCAAATAAGTATTGTTATTTAGAGTTTCTGGAGTTCTTTTTGCAGGAGAAGGTACCTAAGCTATTTTAATATATTTAGTTGCTTTTTTAACTGAGATAAAAATTGGCTTTCTTTAAAAATTTGAATTTGGCTTTTATATTGTTTTGGAAAGATCCATGCTTTACTCTGTTACTCAATTTATAGCTATATATATTAAAAAATATCCTGTAGAAAGTTTTGCACATTACTGTTAATACATTAAGCCCACACCAAAACACTGTGATCTGAATAGTCACAACTACAGATATTTATATAATTGCAGTATACATTTTTGCATAATTTTAAAACCCCTATATGTTACATTAAGTAAATCACTCCAAGTGTATACAGACAACGTGAAACAACATATATAATCCTTTCTTGGAATCTGAAGTTAGTACCCTTTGCCCTGTGTTGGAAACTAGTTTCTGTAATCTTGATAAAATGCCAGTAACAGTATTATCTTCCTTAGGGTTTAGAAACGTCCTGCAGGAGACATGTTGGTGATGTAAAAATTCTACATTCATTATAATAATTAGAAAAATCCACTTCTTAGAACTACAGCCCTTGCAAGCACCAGCTGAAGAGGGTATCATTAGTGCAGGAGTTTTTATAGCTTCAGTGTAAATGATATATCAGCATAAACTGCGTTCAGTGTAAATTTATCATCCTGTCTCACAGTTAAGGATTATGTATTCCCTCTCAAGAAAGTGTATTTGCTATTTTCTGCAAGTTTCTCTTAAAAAGAGAGGAATATATTTTGTTGATCTAAAGATTTTGAACTTTCAAGGATTTTTTGAGGACTGTGATCCTATTCATTACCTTTGAGTTTTAAGGAGTCTATGAGACGTGTTATGTCTCCTGAAAGACAAAACTTTACAAACTTTGGTGTCAGAAGACTCTATGTATAGATGTTCATAAATCATGCAGGAAATATCCTAGTATTTTTTTTATTATAATTCTACAGTTAGAAGAGGACTATTGAAGTATAGTATATAATTGAAACTGATATGATTTTTTTTCCAGATTTGTGTTTGTTGTATCTTAAAGAAAATCCTTACTTTTAGAATCAAAATTTAATGAAATTTGAATGGGATACATAATATAGTTTGCATTTTAATTGGGAATGTTACAGGGCATGTAAAGGTCAATAACATTTCATTAATGCAACAGGAAGGGCAAAAAGTTGGGGTGTTTTCAACTGCATTCTGTGAAATACAAAGATACAGTTCCCACATCAAGTAATTACTCTGTTTTCATGCTCATGTTTCTTTACGATATTTACCAGGTCTTCTCAGACAAAGGGAGTCGTGATTTATTGCTTGGCAGATAATTATTGTACTTTATCATACAGTATGTTAAATTATGTCTTTTCTTCTGTGTTTTCTTCAGAAGTACTTTGTAGTACACTTGATTTCTGGTGAAAAACAGAATCAGGCTGCTCCAGAACCTCCAGTCTTTTGTTAAATCCAAAAGCATAGCTTGCTTTTAATAGATTGTTATGTGAATAACAAATGCTTGTGTTGCTACTTAAACCAAGTTGTATTTTCTTATAAAAGCTTCAACAGAACTGCAGAATCATCTAGTTGAAACTATCTGCTAACAGCAGTAGCATTCCAAAATATAAACTCACCACCCAATAGCATGAAATTTCTCCAGCACAAAGTGTTATAAAAATAATTTGTGCATTAAATGCTTGAGGAAGTATTTTGCTTTCTTTGAAGATAAAATTCACAGCATTCTTCAGTTCAGATGCACTTGTACAGTCCCAAGAACAAAATACAGTAATTGGCTTGTTAAGGGAGTGATTTTCTTTTTCTCTGAGATTTTTTCTCTGTTACTTCATCTTTATTTGTTCATTACTGTTCAGATTAAGATTTACTTGTAACTCCTTCTCAGGTCTCTTTGGTTCTCTCCACATGCCTGCCTTTGCATACTCTCAGTTAAATACAACTTTTTCTTTACAATCACTGCTTTAAATTGTAGTTTTCAAATAATCTTCCCTGGGTATTCCCATGTAGTTTTCAAATAATCCTCCCTATGTATTCCCAAGGTAATCTTTATTTTACTAAACAAATGAAGACTCGGTCATAAATAATTTTTTTCAATTGATTCATACGAGATGCTTCTCATGCCAGTTCTAACACTGACCAAATGCATTCATTATTTATTTCAGGATATTATCTTTTGTGCATTTTTTTAAAATTAATTTAAAGAATAGTATAGTCCCACTATCATAATTTACTTCTACAAACTTTCAACTTACTAATTTTTAGTGATCATGACTTAAGGCTAAGCATTAATTTGCTAGAATAAGATTATAGTTTTATTTTTCAATTTCCTTATAACTCTGCTAAACATTTTTCCAAATGTTATTTAATTCTGGCCTTACATAATGATACCACTAGACCACCAGGGGCCCCAGTCTCACCGCTCCACTCTCACCGCTGCGACCCAGGTTCGATTCCCAGCCCCCCGGGCAGATGGAGCTCGTCAGCCCTGTGTGGCAATCCATCTAAGAGAAGGTCACTCTAAACAAACCTACGTTCTGAGACCCTCACTGCCACTGTCCAAGCTTGCTCGGCC
>NW_016690187.1:11761570-11763412 GCF_001604755.1 Lepidothrix coronata
AAAAAGAAAAAAAAAAAAGAAAATGAACCCTGAAACCCAAAAGCCCTATTGAGGTTTTATTTTACCCTGAAAGTAGGAAAAAATGTATCTGGCAAAATTTCCTTTCACGAGATATACACAGTTTCAAGTACCAGATAATATACATTGTGCATTACATATTACAGGACAAATCCTGGCTCCATTGTCAGCAAGGATATATTTTTTCATTGATTTAAATAGGACTAAAATTCAAGAAGGCTCAAAAGGGACTGGAATGAGTAAGCATTCTGGGTAAACCACACAGCTGTCAGCAAACACCTCTTACAGTCTCTTATTTAAGTTTATTAAGTCTCATCTGAAATCAGTTAATTCTTGCCAGCAAGGTTCTTCTGAGGACCACACATGTCTGACACATGGGAATCTACTTCTCATTTCCAGCCTAAGTGCACTGAAAATAGCTGATACCTATTTGATCTCATATCTTTTACTTTAATAGCTGTCTTTCCTCTTCAGCTCTTTTTTATTTCTAGACTAGAGAAGCTAAGTCCTTTTTATCAGTCTTCTCCAACAGAATACACCCTAAACTTCTGTGATACTTTTAGTGGTCCTTTGGCCCCTTCCAGTTTCAATTTATCTTTTTTGTAACAAATGTGACTTGAAATTTACCATTATACCCAGGTGTGGTCTCAACAATATTTTGTACAGTGGCAGCCAAACATCTCGTTCTCTTTAGATATCCCTTGGCTTACAAGGCCAAGATGACATTTACATGCTTCTTCGCCATGGTACTTTGATAGTCCATAAAGATATTTTCTAATGTCATTTGCAAATTAAACATATTCAGGATAGCAATTTCCATACATTCTTGCACTGAAACTGGTAACTTTGATAGCTGTCTCTCACCCCAGTGTAAACCTTTCAGTGTGATTTTAAAGGACAATTCTAGCTCTTCTCAGTCAAAATTCTGGCAATTATTTTCTAAAGGTATGGCAATTATATACATGATTTTAATATCCAAGGTGATAACGCTCTGCAATTAATTGTTTGTCCTTACAGTCTTGCACTGTGGTATTATAAGATTTCTATTTTACTGCCAAAGGTGAACTGCATATTTTTAAATTCTTGGGTTTGATCCCAAGGGCACATTAACACCGTAGCTCCACCTGAGATTTTAAATAGCTCCAGTGGCAAAACCCAAGTGATAAAAAGTTCTGCCTATTGCTTTTTAGCTTTGGTTAGACTTTTAATACATAAAAAATGTAATTTAGGTGCAAGCAAGGCATTCAAGTCTTGTTTTATGCTTTTAAAAAACAAAATACAGCAGCTTCTAGAATTGTAGAAGATATTTAGGCTTTCTGAAATCCTCCTCCTGACACTGAAGTGTGTGTGCCATTTCAAAATTGAGAAATTAAGTAAAAAGTATGAAGAGAAGAGAAGCTGCTACACGTCTCACCAGAGGATCTAATGGAAAGGGGAGTTGTGCTCGAGCAAGTGATGCTCGGATAGGTGACAATAAATGGGCCTGGTCCGGGAGCACTGGCAGTCCAAGCACAGCAGTGACAGCAGGCATGGAATGCTGCCAGTGCTCTCGGCTTCAGCTACACCCAGACCCTCGCTAACCAAGGGCCAGCTCATCAGTCACCACAGGGGCCACCTTCCATCTCACCACAGCTGGGCGTACCATGAAGTTGGGAGACCTGACAGAATCAACGGAATTCAGCTTAAAAAAAGCATCTCACAGCTAAGGAGAGCAGAAAGACAACATGGCTGTGCTGCCCGTGGAGCCCAGCCTTGTTTCTGCCCTCGGTTCAGGTTGTAAGGCATCGCCACCATACCTCAGCTGGGCTGACGAAGGAAAAAAGG
>NW_016690188.1:0-147206 GCF_001604755.1 Lepidothrix coronata
AGAGTGACCTTCTCTTAGATGGATTGCCTTACAGGGCTGACGAGCTCCATCTGCCCGGAGGAGTTCCCTGACCGGGAATCGAACCCAGGCCGCGGCGGTGAGAATGCTGCATCCTAACCACTAGACCACCAGGGGTCCTCAGTTTAATATAAGCTTTAATTATTATTCACAATTATGTTTCATTGTCCTGTAACTGTAAAATCCTAAGCTACTTTAAAATTTGAGTATTTTATACAGACGAAGGAATGCTGCTTCTTTTACAAAACAAAATACACACTTCTAAAAATGCCATTTGCTAAGAAAAACTGATTTGCTTGTAATGGAATCTTACTCTGCTAAGACATCCCATCTAAGAGTACACTGCTGGGTTTGACATTTTTGAGCATACTTATATTTCATATACTTGCACCAATTATGTTTAAAAACAGCTATAAGAATTTGAATATTAAACTGCTAAAACACTGAACCTGACCACCAGGAACAGGTAACTAATCTTCTCTTCTCTTGTCCCACAGTTAACAAAATTAATATGGATCACTTTTCTAAGGAATATTCTGATGGTAGCTTGCTGTATTTGCCAGAGGGATGGAAGAGTTTTCAGCCCTCTCTCTCCCTCACCATCATCAGAGAAAGTTAATTAGTTCCTGCTAATTCCACTGCTGCTATGCAGAGAATTTCTACATTTCACATACTAGCACAGCTTCTCTGTGACCCTTTGATCCCAAATGCCAGTTATGCAGGAAGCTGGGCTTTTCTGGAGAAGTTTACATCTTTAGTGCCTCGCTGTCCTTGACGGCTTGCAGCCTAGCTATTCACCACCCAAAACCAATCCTTTGAGCACTTTTATGGACACTGGTGTGAAAAGTCAGGTTTTCTCTGTTAGTGAAGAGTATTTTGATTCCTCTTGTCACAGTATATTTAGGGGTGGGATTTCCGACAATTCATGGTAAAACCACAGCAGGCAACTAAGTACCACTCAGCCACTTGCTGACCTCCCCCAACTCTGTCACAGAGGAGAACTGGAAAGAAAAAGTAAGTCTCATGGGTTGAGATAAGAACTGTTTAATAACTAAACAAAAATATTATTATAATAATAGTAATGAAAATGAGAGAGGAATAAAACCCCAGCGAAACACTTCCTGAGTTTGCCCATGGGGATGTTGTGAGAGACAGCATCAAAAGCGTTGCTGGAGACCAGGAAGACAATATCCACTGCTCTGCCCTCAGCCACTGAGGTAACTGTTCCATCATACAAGGCAATCAGGTTTGTCAACCATGATTTACCTTTACTGAATCCATGCTGGCTACTCCTGATCACCTACTTGTCATCCATGCAGATATTGATGCCCTCCAGAGCGAAGCACTGCCATCAACTTTCCAGGGATTAAGGTGAGACTGACTGACTGGTAGTTCCCTGGGACCTCTTTCTTACCCTTTCTGAAGACCAAGGTGATATTTGCTTTTTCTCAGTCCTCAAGCACCTCTCCTGAACAGCATTATTCTTGTACTAAATCCAACACACAGCACTGTACCAGCCACCAAAAAGAAAATTAACTCTATCACAGCTGAAACTAGGACACCAAAGTGATCCACTCATTCTCTTGAGCAAATATTCTCTCACAGGTAAACAGTAACTTTTAACATTTAAATCAGGTAAGGAGAAACACTTGAGAACTGCTGTGTCATTAGCATTAAACATGAGATTTGCTTAATACCTACACATCACTGATACCAGTCTTTAACACCATGTTACATTTCTTTGAAGACATAAACTTTTCTGTCTTTGGACAAAAGCCTAAAACAGATTTCTCCAAGAAAATTTATTTCACATAAGCATCAATTACAGTTACTCAAGTTACCTGAAGTGTATACTTCTGTATTTCATCCAGAACAAATTCCACTTCTTTTGAGGTTGTTAATGAGGCAAGATTTCCACTTAAGTTGTAGCAATACAGCTTAGCATTGTCATAGCTTTCACGACTAGAATTTATGTGGAGGCAGGCATCTCCAATATGACTCCATCTTTCTCCACAGAGATGAGCTAGCGCAAAAAGCATATGATTAAAGTTGATCTGAAAAAACTTCTAAAAAACCCAAGGGAGTCTGAATTTTAACTTCCCAAGATCATAAATCAAATACATCCCACACTCAATTTTCCCTTTCATGTCACATAAATTCTGAAATACCAAGTAGCATCATACGAATTAGTGTATTTTTATGGAAAGAAACTTATAATTATTTTTTACGTTTTTAAAAGATATATGCTAAGTTTCAGCATAACAATATTCTTTTGTCAACATTTCTTCCCTGCTCAGAATTGAGCACAACACTAAGATTAGATTATGTACATAAATAATAGTGTTTTAACCCATCCCTTTACTTCAGTTTTATGTAGAATTAAGAGATCACTACTTTACCCCACCTTTATCATCCTATCTCCGCATTTATATTTGCCTAAATACAAACGCAATTAGAATGAGAGGAAATTCTGATAATATCTTAAGAACATTTCCTCTTCAACATTTTACAGCTTTATTCACACTCAGGTAACTATTAAAAGAAAAGTAAGTAATTCGGAGCAACTGTTATAGTCAACCTTTACAAAGAATGCACATATTCAGTTTTAAACTGCACAGAATAAACTGATTGAAATTATTTAATGAATAATCTCTGTAAAAAAAATGTGTTCATTAATTTCATCTGGACATAAAGATCAAATGGAAAAGGTTCTGACATCTAACCGCATATATGTAGTTATGAATATAAATTACAGAATAAATATTATTTCAGAATCTTAACAGTCACCTTCTGAGAATATTTCGTATTAGCATTTTAATATTCACTGCTTTCATAGTAGTATCAACATTAGACAATCAAGAAACTAGATCTTGGGCCCTATCTGCACAGGAAAATTGAAGTATAATTGAATTACAATTTATAAAGTAAAACCAGCTAGCAAAAGTAACAATGTCAGTACATATGTAACAGTAAAACGCTCAGTATAGCAATTCAGCTCTGCACTCAGTGGTCACCACAGGCTGGAGCTTGTCACTGGCTTTTACAGAGGCACATGCCATTATGCCTTGGCTAATGTTATTATCCCTCCTAACCAGATTAAAGGTAGCATTGATAACCCAAACAGTGGTGTAATTACATCTGTGTTCACCTGTACAGGCACAGACAGACAAGGCCAGTCAGAACAAATAAAACAAATCCAGGTCTACTCATTGAATCAATATTCTTTGGCAACAGCAAACAAGGTTTATTCAGTTTTGAAATCAACTCTGAAAAGCAGCATGGCCACCCCACAGCCCTTACCAGGTAGCGCCTGGCACTCCTGCTGCCTCTGGTCCCACTGGCAGTTCAGGTGCAGGGAGCAGCTCTTGCAGCTGGTCAACTTATTGCAGATCTGTTCATTTCTCACGTGACATTTGGTGTAGTTTTTAACTGACTATAAAGATAAAACGGACAAAACAGGATCTCAAGCATAAGTCAAACTATTAAAAAGACTGAAATACAGAGCAGGTGGATCCCTCCCAGAAAATCATGGCCACCTAAAAGCCAGGCTGAATTTAAGCTCTTTGTCCAGATTCCTTTAGCAGTTGCTCAAAGTAAAAAACGCATCTCTAGAGCACAAATCACCCCATCTGTTCTACACAACTATGAGTGTCAAACAGTACTTTGAAGAGGTCAATTCCCTGTACAGAGACCAGTAAGAGCTTAAACAACTAAACTAAATCTCTGTTTCTAAGATAATTACACTCTCACTAAATTATTTCATCCTATGCAGGTTAAAGAAAGTATAATAGTCAAACAGAACTTAAAAATGCACAAGGCACAAAATAATTACATATCATTCACCAAAGCTGCAAGAATATGCTCTACACATGACATAAAACCAGGGATAACATTATATCTCTGTTACCTCAGTATACAAGCAAAGCAGTAACACTGAAGGAATTATTACTTGGGGGGTTTGGTGGGTTTGGTGGGGTTTTTTTCTTTTTTTCCTGAAAACTGAAGTCTCCCTTTCCAAGTTCGGCATTTTGGATACAAATCTTTCTTCCCTGTGCATAGCACTTTTAATTAAGACATGATATTGATATTGTACTTAATGAACTGCTCTAAATCCTCAGCCAGTGCATCAGCTTATCCATAAGGCTGTCTCTACCAACTTAATTTCACAGTAATAATTAGAAGTAAGTCCTAATGCAAGACAGCTTTATACTCACAGAACCACAGAGTGGTTGAGATTGGAAGGGACCTCTGCAAGTCCTTCTTGTCAAACCCTCACAACTCTTGTCTCTCTCTAATAACAAAAGATTAAATTAATGCATAGCAGCAAAAATGGATTGCACTTGGATTGCAAGTGCATGATTTACTGAAAATTTTGGTTGCTTTCCATTCTAATAGTCTCCTGGAGTATGATTAAACAACATATTAAGGGACAGTATGACAGTAAGCTACACAGTTGCTGGTACTGGAATATGGACACTGATAGGGAAGAGGGGGAGGCAAAAAGTCTCCTTTTATTTTTATTTTTTTTTCAAAGTCCTGAAATAATGCAATCGTTATAATGAATTCTCAATCTCACACAGAACCAGCTTCATTCCTGGTGAAGAACACTGCTGTTTAGGGACCTTATTGTATTTTAATTTTTTGCTTTTATTGGATCAGATGCTCACCAGTAAGCTTATTATAAAAGGTACTCACTATTTTTTTGTCCTATAAAAATGGCTACTGTGAGGCAAAAAGAACCAGAGAAGCAGTTCTAGTAGAAAGCATCGACACCACAGTACGAAACAGAGCCAAAGATGATGCCATCAAGTAACAGAATGTCTATCTACGCCAATAAATGCATACAGACAGTAAAGCACAAAAACCTTTGGTACAAACCCACGCTCAGTTCCACTCCATCGTGAAGCACACTCACAAAACTCCTGAGAGATGCTTTGAAGTGAATTTTAGAGCCTAAGTAACCATCATCTGCTCCCCTACAATATCTCAACTAATACTCACCTTTAACACTTCATGTTGACATATCCTTAACATTCAGATTTTTTTTAAAATTACATGCTCTTCAGTGGTATTACACACAGATTACAATTTTCCAACTAAACCAAGATATTTGTTATTTTACTTTCTAATCATGAAGCTTGTTATGTGCTGGTTATTTAATGTTTAAAATAAAATTCGAAGTAGTAGTGACTATTCTATAATAATGTTCCTTCTTGTATTCCCTTATTCCCAGCACTTATTTCCCTTAAATCCAATTTAAACATTGCTTGCCTGAAAATCTCATTAGTTCAATGTAGATGTGAATCCAATAGGTAACTCATATTAACACAATATTAAGGTTATAACTTAAGCTACCAAACTCAATGAAATTTAAAAAGATGACAGCCCATCTGTTACAGAAGTGCTATATTGCTCTAGGATATTTATAATGTTCACACACCAAAATATGAGTAAATCATGTTCTGTATAAAGCTTCCTTCTTATGTCTGATTTACTTAGATCTTTTAAGTAGTGACCCTGATATGGTGATATATAGACAGACTTACGGACTACAGTGATTTTTCTGAATATTTACTGTAGAATGAAAATACTACAGGAGTTTATCTTAGAATCTCAGAAATTGCTATTCAATTATGTACCTCTTTCCTCCCCCTGGACTTTTCGGGTTAACAGTACACCTTGTCTAGTTTGTCTAGTCCAACTGTAAATTATTAACTTGTAGATTTGTATTATTTCTCTGAAACTACTCCCAAAACTTGCCACTGGATACTCCTCAGTAATAAATTTGATTCTATTCATATTTCCTTCTACTACTTTATACATCTCCTCTTGACTATTCTTTGAATTCCTCAAATGTTGGCAGATTGCTGTAATTATTATTATTTGTATTAGTGTATCACCCAAGGACTCCCATCATGAAAGAGGGCAATAACTTTCTGGAAGCGATGCGAGCATTACAAAAAGAAAATTATTCTTGTCTTTAAGGCACTGTATAAAAATATTTAACAATGTAGGACTATAGCTTTCTTTGAAGCATCCTCTAGGAACCCATATCCCTAAAGAGGATGTTCTTTATCATACCCTTCATGGGTTCAACGATGCTTAGTTTATGTTGCCACACTCAGATATACAATACTTATACATCACATACCAATTTGTGTTGTATTTAGATAACTGACATCAGCTGGGGCTTTATCACATTGCATGTGTGGAGACCAAGACAATGAAATTCAGAGACTGGTACTGGGGGTAAGAGTGTGGTTGGTCTCAGAGAAGAAACATGTCCCTTTTGGAGCTTCTGAAAGCAATAAGGCTTTCAAAAATGTAATACAGAGTGGATGCAGAAACACTTCGGCTGTGCCTCTTCCCATCACAGTCTCTCCAAACAGGAAAAATCACATGTACTCCACTTGAAAAGACACATCACAGACCATACTCTGACCAAAAAGATATTATGTTCACATGCTATTGCCAAGTGTTCTTGATCACATTTGAGTAAGTGTTCTCCTTTTACTCTGCCCTCCCCTATGTGTGTTATAGTAAAAGAGTAGATTTTATAACAAGCTTAATCTGAAGAGTCAGAATAAGAGCTGAAATTTTATAAGTGGGGTTTTTCAATTTATTTGCAAGCAATTCTATGGTTTTGAAAGGAAAACACTACTTTCCAAGTAAAGTTTAGTATTATATTACTGCTGCAGTTCAAGCCTGCAGAATACTTTCCTTAAGTAATTAAGGGGACAAGTTACTTTATTTGCAATCTTTTAGTGTGGCAGTTAATATTCCTATAAACTGAAGGATTATAGGCTAACAATGTAGACAACCAGTGGAGCACATTGTTATAGCTACCCCATCTCCACTGATTACTTCAGTTTTTACTGTAGAGGAGTAAGACAATGGGATAAGGAAGACATTCTTTATTAGTTCCTGAAGTGCACCCCTCAGGATTGCTGTTTGCATGTGGAGTTTGGTGTAGAAATAGGAAGAGTTATTTTGAGGGTATAAAGAATCAAAATCAATTTCTTTTAGTAACTAGTGCAAGCATTTCCAGTCGTTTCCCAAAGAAAAGGGTGAGGAAGGAGACAAAGAAGTGGGTTAGGGAAATTAAAAAAAAAAAAAGGTAAAATAAAAGACAAAAAAGGGAAAACCTTTAAAGTTCTTTCACATCATAAATATCAAAAGGAAGTCAAAATATCATCCAGTAACAACTTACATGTGCACAAGATAAATATTTTTACATTTTTCAGCCTATAAGTCTATCAGCACTTGAGCAAATTGGAACTGTAAGTGGCATGGTACATGGCCAAACCCAGCTCACCATCTCTTGCATAAGCACAGTTTAAGGAAGGCTGGCATGCAAAAAGCACTCCTGTACTTTCAGGATTTCAATGCAATCACAATTTTCAAAAGTGCCTACATATGCCTGAAAAAAACAAAACAGCTTTATGGCCAGAATGTGGACTTAATATATTGCTATCCTTATAAAAAAGACTACTCAACATATTGGGGCTCTCTGCCACTTTATCAACTACTATTTGGTTCCATTTCTGAAGAGGAAAAAAAAAAAAAAGGATAAAGCAAATTTTTTACTCTAATATTCAAGCTTTCTCAGGTCTTCCTTAGTAAAGGAAACTTCGCATTTTGTTGCAATTGGTCAGCCCTCTTCAGTCATTTACCATTTTATTTCTCATAAGGTACAAAAAGATTTTGCTACCATAGGGCAGCTCCTCCCTGAGGAGCAGATCAATCCTTTGTTTATTTTTCCATGCAACTATATCTCAAGAAAAATGACACCTTGTAAAGGTGCAGCAATCTAAAATAAAATTGATCTCTCCCCAAAGCTTTTTCTTTTTTTCTTTTATTTTTTTGGTAAGGACTTCTGAGAATATTTCCATTATAAATTTTAAGTATAGTCAAGTTTCTGCACAACATCAGTAAGGGAGTATCATTCTCACAAGATGTGAGACATATGCAGACATACAAAGTGAATACAGTTTCATAAACATATTAAGCAGATTCAGATCTGGAGATTTTTGTCTATATAAAGAAATAGGCAAAATGCTTCAGAACTAGTGAGGACCAGGAAGACACTTAGGATATTACAGAGTACAAACGAAAGTGTCAAAATGCAAAATCAATGCAACAGACTTAAGGACAGTGAACTGCTTGTAAAAGTCAGCATAATCTACTCCACAAAAATCAGAAATATATCACAAGCAGGACACAGAACTTTGGAGAAAAAAAAAAGGAAGGAAGATGTGAGACAAAAAATCTTAAAAAAAAAAAAGCAGATATCAGCATGACAGAAAGCTGTTTCTCCCAATTTTAGAAGAAGACAGAGTGGTGTGTAGTGCTTAGAGGGACACCTATGCAGAAATATTAGGTTTTACAAGTCAATCAAAATATTCCTGTTTAAATTTCCATTCCTGATATAGACAGGCAATGAGCGGGAGAAAAAGAGTAAGTACATTGATCATCAGTTCCTTCTTTGTGACAAAGTCTTATACAATATTCTATGTTTTAAAGCTGAAAATGGCCCTGGGTTAGATGCAAGAGGCTCCCTGAAAGAACCTGAAAGAGGAAACGATAAAGATATCAATATGTGATATTTCAGGAAGTCTGTACTTGGCAAGAGACACTATTAATGACAGTATTATAGTTGCTTTTGCCCCTATGGCAAAGAAGTATCTGTATTTGCATATTTTTGAAAAAAGGGAGAATAGGTAATGTTCCCTTTTTTAGCTCCATCAATCTCAAAGATAAAAATTAAATAATTTTTTGTTCTTGGTTTAACTTCAGTGTATTATATAAAGCCACTGTAAGCAGTCTGGTGTAATTTCTCAAGGCAATCTTCAAAATCCTTTTTACAACAGAAAAAACCCTTTAATTAATGGTCAAAAACAGCCAACAAGGCACTACTGCTAGGTTGCTCTCCAATCTACTCACTATTCAAATTTCAGTACCGTCTTAAACCACTCTGCTTCTTTAAACTATTTCCCAGTGGGGCAAGAGATCATTCACCCCTCAACATTTGCATCAGACATGACAGGGCCAACATAGTATGCAGAAGTATCCCACTTCTGTGAGTTTTACTGAGAGAAAAACAAAGCAGCTTTCCAGTGCTGAAATGAGTCAGACCTCCAGAACAACCTGGCATTGCAAGCCTCTGCTTGCAATTACATCAGATATGAGTATGACATATACCTTGATGATCTGTAAGTGTGCACAGTAGAGGACTATAGTGTCCTGTTAACATTCTGACTCACATCAGGTGGTGAATATAGGCAGGTATATGTGCATCATCAATGCATATTATCACTGCTTATGAAGCCCATCTGTCCAAATAGAATTATTTCAGGGAAATTTTCATATTTTACAGGCCTTCCAAACAGCAGAGCAATCATTGTTTTTCAAAAAATCTGTGACCATGATGCCAATGCCAAACTGGTTGACAGCATATCTTTAGTACACTGGCCAGTTTCCACAGGGTGAAAGCAGCAGATTCTAAAATGTTATTGTCTGTCTCATCTGGAGTTCTATGATCTAAGTCATAAATCAAGGCCCTCGTACAGCTGCAAAAATGGGGCTTTCTCCTTGTGATATTTCTGAGTCTACAGCTTGTTATCCCATATTATCACAGTGCTGTCACAACATTTTCATTTTGTGGGCCTAGTGCAGAAGTAGCAGTCTATGAAAATGGATAATCAGCCTGATCCATTCTGTTTCTTCACATGGAACCATTCTGTTTATGCTATTTTGGTGGGTGTATATTGAAGATGCAAAATCCTTCCTCCATCATCTCATGGCCAATAGACTAATTTTGCAACAGCCACCTCCAATTTGTGAGGGTGCCTCTTTTAAGAAATCATTTTGATGAATCTTCACTAGCCCATTCTTCAGTAACTGCACTAACAGCCTCTCCTATCCACTTCAAAGCCTGAATAAAAGACAGGAAATGATACAGAGAAAACCAGTGCATCAGTTGCTAATTAAGCTGACAATCTTAGTCATGAAAGGTTGTCAGAGAAGGACACTGAACTGAGAAACTTGTGCTAAAATACTGAGTGCTTCATATTTATTACGGGATGAAGATGGTCTGCTCCTTAGCAACTGTTCCTTGCTCAGGAGTTGAAAACCACGGTTAGAAAATTAGTACCTAATATAGTACAATGTGTCAGGAAAAGAAGAGCCCTTGAAGATCACAAAGGAAACTAACCATTAGTGCCTGGAATGTGAAATCCCTCTGACAGACTTATAACGTGGCCACTGATGAATTTGTGTCTGCATTGCTTTTATTAGTAGTGACTAGCTACAAATGCCAGTGATTAGAACTGGCTGTTCTCACTCTAAATGGGCAAGATTTGAGTCAGAGTCAATCCAACTCACACCCTAATTTGTCTGTCTGGAGAACAAGATTGATTTGCAACAGGTTCAAGCCAGAGAGCAAGCTACTTTTACTAATGGAAGTGTGTAAAGAAAGGATTTTGAACTCAAGTACAACCATGTGTCTGCAGCTACCTGAAAAGTATAAGAACGCAAAATTTATAAAGCTAAAATACTATTTACAAGCTTGTCAAAAATCAAATGAATACGCAAGAGATGCAGCAGGCGGTCAACAACAACATGAAGTACAAAACTAAGCAATATTAAAAAGAGAAAACTATAAACTTGCTTGAATCTACGGGATCTGATAGCTTGTCCTTAAAAACATCAGAACAATCTCACCAAATCATCACAAGCCAGTTACTCTCGTGGTTACAGAGGCTCATATTCCTTTAACGAGATGACAAGTCCATGACTTAAAGAAAAAAATTTCTATGATGACCAATGATCGGAATACCAAGACTAATGAGACTGACCCAGTTCTGTATGAAAGGAAAAAAACAAACAGCCACCCTTCACGGGTTTCCACAGTTTCTGCCTGTGTACTGTACCCCACATATGCAAAACCACAAGTTAATAATGGACTCTGTGACCTTTCAAATGTCATTAATTAGGAGATAATGATATTTTCCTAAGAAATATACAATGGGCTAAACACAAACCTAAAGAAAAATTTTGTTTACCCTGACCTAGATTTTTTTTGCCTTCTGCAATATTTTTACTGCAAAAGCCTGACAAACATGTTGATGCTCGTGCTCAAAACAAGTAAGTATTATTCTACAATACTAAGAAAAGGAACAGTACTGATAACATGCTCAAAGATTTGCAAAGACTCACCATGCTACAGTTACTATTTGCTGAAATGCACTTCTTGTCATCACACCATTGGCACCCGTTTGTGTTGGCAGTGCAGCTCGCACAGTCCGCGTACCGGTAACATCTGTCGTCTGCAGCAGCTGGAACACAAGTGACAGTCAAAAAGAAAGGTCCCACAAAAGGAGAATAATACCACCTTTTAAACACTTGCCTAGAGCTTTTCCCATTACATCCTCCATTTGAATTCTAACCATTCTTAAAGGTTTAAGTTACTGCAGGAAATTAATTCTATTCAGTTAATAAGATTTACTCCTTTAAAAATTCCTTTAGTAACAACTGTATCTGAAGGCTCACAAGTTTCATATCAACTGAAGGAATATTCACTGATATACAGCATACAAGCTCTCATAGCACAATGCATAAATTAGGAGTAGGAAGAAGTTTTTCAACTATTCTTTCTTCACTTTAACACAGAAGAACGATTCTCTTAAGATGCACGTTTCTGATAAAAATATTAGATGGCTATGCAAGAAGATAAGAAGACAAAAATAGTAAATAAAAAAAAAATCTAAGACAGATATTAGCAACACATGGACATTTTATAGTAAGTTAGAGTTCTATCCTTCTCTACAAAACATGTTTGAGAAAGACTTCATGTTAAATTCCTAATACTGGGACTAAAATTCAGATTATTTAAAAAAAATTGAGACACAAATTGTTACTTCTGTTTAAAGGAGATAAAAATCTGAAACATCACCATGACCCAAAATAGGAGAATTTGTACCATTTCCTACCCTAATTACTGTGTTTAACTCCTGTTTGGTTTGGCTCCTTTAGTCTCAGGGTCATGCAGGTTTACGAGATTCTCTTGCCAGGGAAGCCTTTCCATCCAAGAATCAATCTTTTGAAAACTCACTAAAATTTCTGCTTATCCTTTAATATTGACCATCAGCAGTTTCTCAGATGATATTCTCAACCAGGTAAAAATTGAGCCAAGTGATTTAAAATAATATAAGAAAAATTGGCTTTTGGCAAAAAATTACCGCCTGAAACCAGAAGAATTTGACAGCATTGAAGCAGTGCTGTTCACATAACTTCTTTGGAACTGGAATTCTACAGACCTCACGTCTTGCAAGTTGAGTTGTAGTTTATTGCCACTGCAGCAGCTGTACTTTAGAAACTGCTCTAACTTTTTTATTTTCCTTCAGCCTTTCTGTCTGTGCCTTGTTTTGTTTCAGGGTTTTTTAAGCACCTGTTGATATGATCAGCTTTTTATAAGATCCACTTTCATCTGTATTGAATTTAATGCCTCAAGACTTTTATTTTTTATATATATATATGAAACTCATTACGCTTTAGATCTTTAAATGTTATGAAAATGTACAGAAGTAGTTTTCCAGAGAACTTCACCTGGATAACATTTTTGTTATATCATGCACCTTTTATTTTATGAGTTTGCAACTTTATAGCTAGTCCAGAAACTAACTTAGCAAAAGCTAACAGGAAAATAAACTGTCTTGAAGTGTTGATTAATAGCAGTGCTAATAACTCTTCAATAAGCATTAACATAGACTGCCAGTTTAATTGTATGGCAGTTTGTACATACAGCACACAGCCAAAAGCAATTTTACACTGTGTTGAAAGGAAAGATGCACAGAAAAAGTAGTAGGTTCATGTAGCAGCGATAAATATTCTGTTCGTGTGACGCATAAGAACAACACTTTCACAAGCAATTTATTTATGACAAGCCAAAATGCTTTAGGAATAAGTTGTACAGTTATTCACAACACTAAATTGCTCTTTCAAACAATACAGGATAGAAATTCATATGACAAACTTGAACCCATTGTGACATACTGCAACAAAGGGATTGTTTGTCTCAAGTTTTTTTCCAGCTGAGACTGCGCTATATTCTTCTGTACAAATGCTGCTGTTTGATAGACAATCTATTTGAAGCAGCCTTGCTTTCCTTTTCACTTATTGACACATACAGGTACGAGTTTCATGTGCCTGTAATGCCAGGGATCACCTGCAGTGACCATTTGTGCTCTGACTGCTGTTATGCTTTCCCTCAGCACCTTAAACTTGTGCTCTTTTGCACCTACTTCCCTGTATTTAAAATACAAAAAGATTCCAGAACTGAATGATTTTTTAAAAAAAAATCATCTATAAATCTCTTACACTGGGTATTTCCAGAGAGGAACAGTCTTAACATTCCAGTCACTGGTTCCACGTGGTTACATTTTTTGGGAGTCGTGTGGGGGTTGTCCACCACCACTTCCCACCCCCCACCTCCTACATTACAGTGCAAATCTGACATTAAAAGACTGGAATTCACTTACCTGTTTTCTTAGGACATTTTGCTCTAAGGATGTTATTAGCATGTCCAGATTCCCAAGATTCACAGTGTTTTTTATTCCACAGGCATCTTATTCCTGGACGAGCATTTTTACACAGCTCTTCATCTCTGAATGCCTCACAGTTTGGAGGCTTGTACACGAGGATGTCATTCAATAGAACACTTGAAAAACCCCCAAATATATACATGGACCTATTAGGAAAAATCAGTTAAATATAACTGTTACTGTAGACATATTGTATTGATTTATCTGTCTTGATATACAATTTAAAACCCTACATAATATTATAAAAAACTTTCTCCATCTTTTTCTAATAAACACTCTGTCAGTGGTTCCTTTAATTATTAGTTTTTCAATTTATTTCTCCATAGAAGTTTAGACTAACAAAAAAATTGCTGGAAGCTCACTGTGATGTATGTATTAGGAAGTGGCATACACCAAATTTTTGGAAAGAACAATGAAGAGTTTTGGAGGAAACTCTTCATTTTTGCAGCTCAGTAATGAGAACAGAGCATGAAATACAAGAACATTTTTCTTCACAAAGATTTCAAAGACAGCCAGCAAAAATTGGCAAGATGGATTTTTTTTTGGTAATATTTCTGGTGCACTAGCTGCTGACATCAAAACAAAGACCTTGAGTCCTTAATCTTATCATTTAAAATTACAAAAAATCTTGGGTAAAAGATAGTAATAGAAAACCTGTGTATCTCTTGTATCATATAATCTTATAACAGAATTAATCATAGAGTTACCAATAGCAGAAATCTGGAAAGTATCTTGCATTGCACTTTTTTGTACATAAAAAGAAAAAAAAGGAATTTTCACCTTGAGTATAATTCATTCAGAGTGACAGTTCTTGAAGTATCAGACATAGCTGAGACGTCATAAAAGGCACAAATCAGAATGAAAAACTATCACTTGCTGAATTCATTAATTCCAAGCAATTTTCTCTTAATGAATAAATCTGTTCATTGATTAATGTCAAGTGCTCTGTGTACAGACTTACAACCTAGTGCTATTTTTGTTAAATGCAGTCACACTCTTATTTGTAGTGTTACTTATTACCTCTGTTATTTCTGACCTATACAATATCCCTAGGCAGAGGACCTGTTAAGTGGCCCACATATACTTAATACTGAGTTTGTTAGTGTGATGAATAATGTAGAAGAGGTACAATGATCTAGAGCACTGCAACTATCAGATATTAGGCCAGTTGGCAACCAGCAAAAGTAAAACTGGCACAAGCAACCACTACAGATTCCTTTAAACCTGAACTCTGTTTTCCACATCTTTTCCAGTAAAAAGGAGACATTTGTCCCTACTTTAGGGATTGGGGTAAAAGAAGCAGAGCTCAGCCACCAAATCCAGAAAACTCCAGATCCACTCTACCTGCTTTTCTAGATGATGAAGCTTTACTGTTCTTCTCTACTCAACATGAAATGACATGAAAGAATGCTACATTTCCTAGAGGATAAGCAACATACTTATTATTGTCTAGATGCTGGCAGGCTTTTCCTCCTGCAAGTGCTTAAAGATGATAACTGTATCAGTATCATCCAAATATTGCCTTTTTCCAAACAAATTTTAGTTACATGGTTACTTTATGATTGTAGAAGAACAAGAAATTATAGCATGCTGCAAAGAAAAAAATATTTCTCCCACTACAACTAGGTGAAGGTTATAGTTGGTACCAAATATCAAATTCACTGTAGCTCACAATACTGAGGAAATGCCTCAGTACACTAGAAGGTTAACTTAAAATGTCATTGAACAGATTCCACAGCATGGCAGTTTATGATGATGATTAGCTGGACTGATTACCTAAGACAAGTAAAGACTCTGACAAGCGCTACTTTTCCCTTTAATAACTTAGATCAGTTCTATGTCATTGAACCATACTTCAAAAAAGTCTAATTTCTGCTATGGGGTTTTTGTTTTATTCATTCAGAAAAGTGGTGAGGAAGATTTAAAAGACACTTCATTTACCCGTTACTGACAACAGCAGTGTGACCAAATCTGTTGACATCTCGATGCAGATTAGGTTTTGGTAAAACCTTCCATTCGTCACAAGCTGAAAGACACAACAAAAACATATGAAAACATACATCAAATAATCTGAAAAGTTTTCAGCATAATATATGCAAGCTATACTTTAATTGCTCAAGAATAAATCGACATGTACTCCTTTTGTTGACTAGGTGCTCCAAGAACCTGTGAGCAACACTGATCTATCCTGACATTTATCAAGGCCACAGGACACTCATGGAAGGGTTGCTTTATTACACAGAGTTCTCTGCCTTCACAGCCAGTTTCAACATCCAAAGCAACAAGCACTGCCATCATTGTTATCAAGTGATCAGTAATAGTGCCCTAATATTTACACACTCTCAAATCAGCCACAGGATTTCAATTCATACACTTTCAAGGAACATCTATGACAGTGAACTTAGTTCTTTTCATAAGCATTTTAAGACAAACTACCACACCTTCAGCTGTGCAACCCAACACATTATTGTCTTACTTTGGACATCTTGGTTTAAGAACGCTAGTATTTACTTTCCTTTCACCATATATTTGAGATGAATGCTGTATTTCCATGTCAAATTAACCATTCAAGCATATTTCTTTTAGTACTGCTGTAGGAACATTTACAAATATGGTTCTGGTGTAGTTTCATTTTTCTTTCCTGACTGGAATATTAGTTCTTTAGAACTATTAGTTCCTTCTTCATTATTTCCTGTTTGAACTTTACACACTTCAAAAATTCAAATCCCACAACAATAGAAATAAGGAGCACCTGCAGATTGAAACTTCAAAGAAATATCTTTAAAGTGGAGCAAAGAAAGTACTTTTCTACAGAGCAAGCAAAACATTTCCAGAATATGTCATAACAGATTTTGGAGGGTAAACTTTCAGGAAACCTTTCAGATCAGGCAAAGGGTTACAGTTTTTTCAATAAAAAAAAAAAAAAAATCTGCTACACACACAAAGATAGGGATTAAATCCAAAGCTGAAAACAAGTTAAAGGGAGAGAGACCTCTCCAATTTAATCCAAATAAGAGCATGGCTTTATTTATATACAGAGAGACATACTTTATTCTAAACCAGTGGCAAAGCTATCAACTTGGACATGCAGAAAAAAGAATACCTATTTGGTCAGCATACTCTTCCTAATGGTAAGTGGGTAAGTGGGTAAGTAAATAGAGCACATGCATATAGAAACTGCAGAGTCAGAATTAGTAACACAAAGCAGATTAATACAAAATATTGGTATTTAGCCAATGGATTCTTCGTAGGTTTTGGTAAAGAATCAAATAGAATTCATTCCTGTTCATCATCTTCAAACTTGTTTTAAACATCCCTAAGTACCCAAATTTCCAGACTTCACTGGACTGCTCCAAGAAGAAAGTGCCAAACAGGGAATGTAGCATGAATTACAACATTATTTATCAATATTACAGCATTCTGTGTGTTTTGTATATTGTATTAAGTCTAATAATGATAGTTAACTCTATGGAACAAAGAATAAAATATTTTCCTCGATAAAATGTTATGCACTCTTAAGGTATTATACAGATAGTAAGGAGAAGGAAGATATGGTATTCATTGTATTTACCATTGTCTCTGTATGTAACCAAGTACAATATAAAGCACATGAAAGCATATACTGCTTTTAATAGAACCAAGCAGATGAAGGAACAATACTATTCATTCCAAACTGCTTTGCAGAATTTTTAGTCACTGAAAAGTAGAAGGAGAAATATTGGGGTTTTTCTCTCTGTTACTAGGGCTTCTACTTCAAGAACAAGCAGTACCACGTTATATCATTAAAAGACAAAGGTTCATATTCCCCCCCAGTGTAGATTAAATGGTTACCAGATGACACAGAAGTGGCTCTCAGAGTGAGCTGCCAGTCACACAAATTTGTTATGTGATGAAACACACCATAGAAAGGCACTAGATTTAAAGCAATCCAGCTGATGCTGGCAGAGAAAAACCCCAACTGAACTTTGCACAGGGTAATGCACTCCAGGGTCCACACTCCAACAGGTCAGGCCTCAACACGTCTCATGTACAACCTACTGTCAATATTGCATTACTGATATCAGAGAGGACCAAGACATTTCATAGAAAACCTCTCAGTGCTGCAACAATATACATTTGTTACTAGAAGCTTTCCCACTATCATTTTATGGGGGGAAAACAAAAAACCTAACACATTTCTAATCAATGTTGTCATGTCAGTAAAACATGGATTTGTTTTTAAAAATCTAACTAAGACCAAATTTACCAAGATGTTACTGGAGGAAAAATGGGACAAATACAGCATACTAGCTCATCCAGTTAGTCGTGCAAGTCTTTTTATGAATGTTTTTTGCTCCTCAGACACATAGTTGAACATAATATTAAAAACCTGTCTCGCAGTGGAGGGCAGTCTAAAGTTTGACCTTGCCAGTCATATCTGATTTTGAACAATGTATTACTTAAACACTAGGGCAGAACTGGTGCAGAATCAAGTTAACAAAGCTCCATTCAATTCATGTCTGAATTAAGTTAATAAAGCAGTTCTGAAAAATCATAAAAGATGAGCACCCAACTATCTCAAATTTAAATTTTTATAGAGAAAAATCTAGGAGAGCTGCATATCTACAAGCTATTTCAAAGGTGATTGCTCTCCCATTTCTTCATCTGATTTATTAAGTGCATTAAGGATATCTTAATTATTTTCAATAACTAAAGAGACTGTGAGAATAACCCTGAAAATCTTGACAACTCACTTCCAAATCTACAGTATTTTCTAAAGAATAAGAGAAAATCAGGGAACTGAAAAAGTCCCCTTGCAGGAAAAACCATAGAAACTCAGCTGAAAAACTGTAGGCATTGAAAAGAAGCTTATTTACAACTCCTCTTCATCCCCCACCCCACAATGCCCAATTCTGCACTCAACCCTGAACAGAAGTACCATGGCCATCTCAAAGTGATACTCTCACAGCACACTTTAAATAATGGAAAGGGTTCATACTTCCAAAACACGATAAAAGGAAAAAGACTTTCTTTATATAGTATAGTAGTAGTTAGAGTAATGATCCAAGATGTAAGAGAAAAAGGTTCATTTCCTACCTGGTGGGATTTAAACCTAAAGTTTTCATCTCTGAGCAAAAGTACCCTCACTGTTCTAGTGAGGTAACTTTTCACTACGCCAAGTTAATGCTGTTCCACTGAACAGATAAAAAAATATAGAAAAAATTAATATTGCTAGAAATAGGAAGTTGTTAAGTCTCTAAAAAAGTGGCAACCAATGTTCCATGCTTTACCTCTAAAATCAAATTGGTATTTATGCACTGGCAGCCTGATTTAGTGACAAACTCTTACTACACTTGGAGATAAGTTTTAAGGGAAGGTATATGAAACTACCTACTTTACGTTTACATTATCAAATAATTTCTCAATTACAAACAATTTAAATAGATTTGAAATCCCGATGTATTTATTCTGCTTAATCACAGTCTGTAACACTGGCAATGCTTATGCTTCTATTTTCTCTTCGTGTATTTCCAATAATTACTCAGTCAGTTTTTCTCTGGTAAAAGAAGTAATATTGGTTCACAAAGTATGGACACCATTATACTTCTGTCTAGTTCTTTTTCATGACTCTAGACAACTAAAGACTAAACACAAACAACTAAAAACATCATGAAAGTTAGTTACTAACAAAAAAGTTACTTTCTGATTCTTTCCACACTGCATAAATATTTTTCTTTAATAAGATAATAAAAATCTCCTTGTTCTTAGGAAAACACGAAGACAAGTATGTTCAGAACAGCATGAATTGAATTTAAACTATAGAAATAACATCTACAACAGCATCTACACACAGAACAGTGACTCCCTAAGCAATATAAAGAAACCAACAACCTTAAGCTTTACTATTAAATGGAGCAATTAGTGCATTACATTATTATGGCTTTGCTCTTCTAATAGCACAGCGATATGGAGGTAATTGCTATTACAGACTGCACCAGAACTACATTTATGACTTAAGTGCTCAGGAACACATAAAACTTAATCTTTCACAGCGGCTGCTTTACATTTTCTTTGTGATGGCACATTGATAATCCATTTGTAACTCCAGAAGGAGGGAGAATGGCAAAAATAAATGGGTTTACATTGGAAAAAAAATAAATTTACAGACGTTTAAACTTGCTCATTTTGTCGATGACAAAGACTAGAAGTGAAACAACTTCTTTTACAAGCAAACAATTTATGAATAAACAATTCATTTTATTACAAATTACAAGCAATAGGTTTGATTACAAGTGGAACTAAAGTCAATCTCTAGAGATAATTTTGATTTTTTTTTTCCAAAAAAGGAAAATGCTTTTAAGCTTTGTTTGAATACCCTGGAATAAACTTAATATTTCACACGTAATATTGTCTTTCATAAGCAACTGAATTTGCATATTACAAAAGAAACATTGTGGAGTGTATTATTGGTGTAAATATATGTCTTATTGCACTTCTGCCATAGATACAAACAACGCTGAAATACAAAAACCGTTAGGAGAGAACATAGAAACAGCTGCCATGTTCCAATGACTTCAGTTTTTGGCTTTTATAGAGATTCCCTGTCAGTATTTCTCTATACATTTCTAGGGTATCCAGATATCTTAGCATTGGCATATGTGGAACAAAAGGACAGACTAAATACTTCATAAACTGAAACTTAAGGAACTTAGGCATAGAGATATATGCTTACTAACAGTATCATCTGGCCAGGAACTAAAATAAATATCCTTAATCTTTAAAAAAAGCATCTATTTAATTATACATACATATTTTAATACTAGTTTCAATAGTTAGAATCTGTTTTAAACTCTGATTCTGTGTGTCTAATAATCTATTTTTATTTGCAAATTTTGCATCTGAATACTCATAAAATATAATCTAAATTACTTTTCTAAGCCCTGATTTAAATAGAAATGCAAGTTTTAAGCACATGGTGGCTCCTGTATCACAGTTCTACAGTTAAAAAAAAAAACAGCAACCAAAGCAACTAATATTTCACATATCTATCCCTAAAGGTTTAGAGTACAGTTCCAAAATTTTTATCTGAAGATGGCATAAAACAAGTTCTTCAATATGCACATAAGCAACATTTGTGTATACATACATATTTATATGTATGTAACACATATTTATATAAATACATAGTGTGGTGGTGGCGGATTTCAGGGGAAGTTTAATTATTTTCAAGTATTACTTCAACAGGATCCCCAGGGTGAAAATTGAGCTGTTGTTCAGAAAATTAAAACCCACAGAGTACAGAGCCTTCCAACTACCCATCTACACATTTAGAGAGAGAAAAGCTTTCCAATAATGCTAATGTCCTACAAATTATAAATCAGATTTATACAATACATTTATCAGCACTGCAGTATTAATTATAGGGTAGGATAAGGAAGAATGACACATATGGTTTCTCAACCTCTCCACCAGATACAAAGTCCTGTGCAGGGCTAAGAGTTGGACTTGATGATCCTTCTACGGCCCTCCCAACTCAGCATATTCTGTGATTCTGTGAAAGATTGAAGACAAAAGTGAAGAAATAAAGCTGCAATGCTGAACCCCTCCTTTCTTCCCAAGACTAGAAGAGAGAACAGATGATGATAGGATTTTTTTCTCCAAATCCGGTTACAAGACATAATCTGGTTCCAAAAAGTTGGTTGTTAGCATAGTCCAGAAGATGGAGTGTGACTGAATAATCATAGCGTAACTTCTGCTATTTTTCAGAACATTATCAGAGACTTTTGTCTGGGAGGGCTTACTATGACTGCTGCAATACCAAAAGGCCAATAGCAGCAAGAAGAATCCATAACAATCTTTAATTCATTTCAGTTACACTGGAAGCCATATGAGAGATGATCCAGGTTCTATTTATGCCCAAATTCATGTAAATGTATGTATGAAGCATTCTCAAATTTTCCTAACTTGCATCAAATAATCCTTTCTTGTGATTAAAGAATTAGATGTCTTCATAAAGTGATTTCATCTTGTTTACATGTGTTTTAAAAAAAAATAAGAACTACTTTGTTTATTTCACTACCCTAAACCTTTCACAGAATTCAGCCCAGTTATTCATTAGACCAATTCCTGCAAAACAAAAGCACTTTGTAGCAGGAGTTGGACTAGAACTTTGTATTGTAGACAGATAAGCATGGTATCTCTCCAAAGTGTCTCCTATTCCTTATACAATGAATAGAATTAAATTAACCAAGTATTCAGAGAAAACTCCCCAGCACACGGGCCTAGCTGAACCACTCTGCCACTACATAGGCAGAAAACAGTGGTGAACTTGAGGCCAACAGTAACGGAAAAAAAAAAAAAACAACCAAAAAAACCCCGAAAAACAGACTTAACTTTGTACCAAATAGAAAAGATAAGCAAAACATCAATTCTGACACTTCACACTTCCTGTCTAGTCCTATGTAGTCCTGCATGTTTATTAAAACTAACCTCTGTGGGACCTAAGCACTTTACAGAATTTGAAGTCAGTGCTGAGCATCTACTTTTCTACTTTACCAAATCTCAGTCTCCCAAATGTATGCATTTTTTATATATTACCAAGCAGTGTTGAGGAGTTGGGAGAATGCAGGGTACCAGTCATAATATATAGTTTCTCAATTACACAGCAAAGACTAAAGAAAAAGATATCATAGTATTTTGAAAGAATAAATCCCTATTATTAATTACAAGTATAGAGCCAGATTTCCAGACATGCACATCCCAGTGGGTATTAACTGTCATTACTATGTATGATGACTATACACAAACTGTCCCTTGCATATGTAACTTCCTGAGTCCCAAAGAGCTATCACAGAGCACAGACTTTCACAAGCAGTGCAGATATAATTTTTCTATACACACCTACAGTAATTCCTTTTCTAAATGAGGAAACTGCTGCAAGTACCTTTCAAAATGCTGTCACGGAAGAACTGAATAAACATCCTGGATTGAGCACTGATGCCACCTCTGTAAGGGGCAGGATCTCAGCAGCTGAGGCCCTTCAGCTGCTTTTTTAATGCACCAAATGTGTAACTATGGCTCTCCAGTGAACAATAGTTTGTTGGATAAAGAAAAGCCAAAACCTACATCAGTTAGAAACCAAAGGTCAACCACAGCATTCGAGACTGGTCCCAGTGGCAGCCCTGTCCTCATTACCAAGGTTGCTCTGATTTCAGAATAATGTAAGCAATAACAGCACAGCTGGAAAATACCTCACACCTCTACAAGAATCACCATTTGTGAATCTTTCAGGAGCTGCCAGAGCAACTGGGGGGAAATTGTGGTGGTTAAATATCACAGGAGGACAAAAGCATACCAAAGCCAGATTTCTAAAGCTCAGTTACACAGCAGTCTTCTCATCATATTTTAACTGATATTTAAGTAACTATATCAAACAATATTAAATGATGAAAATTATGGCATCATAATAGTTTTTATAACATGTCCACATCTCTGAGTCTTCAGCTTTAACAAAGATGCTGTAAGGATTTCTAATGACTGAATTGAGCTCTTGGCTCATGACACACTTAAATGTCAAAAACTTACATGTGTAGACTAAGATCAGAACTTAGAGAGCAATGACTGATCCAGAAAAGGGGGGGAAAAAAGGCAAATCTTTTCTAAGCTTGGTAAAATTAATTGCTCTCTGGGAGATACTTATCTCCCTCCCTTGACTAGAGGAGGAGTGTGGATTACCAAATTGCATTAGCAACAAACAATTTAGAAAGCTTAACTTAACTGAGATGAAGTTACTCAAAGTTATTTCACATTAATATGAAAAACAATGTTTTCATGGATAATAAAAAGCTGAAGCAATCTATCCATAACACTATGTCATATAGTAAGAGAGATAATCAAATGTACTCTATAGCCCAATTTGAACATAAATAGTACAGACTCTATCTCCAGGATTCAGCTGGTTTCTAGACAGCACCCATTTTTTTACTAGACAGGGCATAACACACCATCACTTGCAAGGTATCTAGGAAATGTGATGTTGATAGCATCATATATTTTTTCTTCTAAGTATTGTTCAAAAACTCAAGATGCAAAATAAATAAAATTCTGAAATCTACCCATTACATAATTATTTAATTCTTAGTAAAATATTTAATGTTTTTTGAAAAAGTATGTCTGTGAAATTGTGTTTTTAATTTGGTGAAATGAATAATACAGAAGAGTAAGTTGGAATCAAATCAATCTTCATAGATTTCATTTTTTCAAGAGTAATTACTACATCCAAAGAGTAATTACTACAGCCATTTCTTTTATACTTCATCAGTTTGATAACACATAGAGAATGTGACTTGCAAGAAAGTACAAATACCATATTAAACAGCATAATGGACTGCACAAATCAAAATATTGTTCCACTTAAAAAAAAAAAAAAGAGCAAAACACCAGCATAAAACACTTTCATAAAGGAGGATAAAAAAGTAGTGATACGTGAAAGTCAGGAAGTTACACTTAGATTCTGGGACTCGCACTCTTGATTCACAAGTGCACATTCTACAAATAAATGTAGACAAATAAGTAATATTATCCTCCAAAATGAGGAGGGAGCTCTGTTTCATTAAAAATTAAAACCAAATGTAAACTGAAGTGAGAACAAAATCAATAGCTCACATCATCAGATGCCTACCAGAAGCTATGGAATGCATAATACAGGGATAGAGTAAAAAAATTCAACTGTTCTGCAAAAGTTTTATTCACACACTCAATGACACCTGCAGCAAATAACCCATATATGTTCCATGTACTTAATTTACTCATTATTTTTATATTAAAGCAAACACATTGCATTGATATCTATACGGAATACAATAAAGAGCCATTAACTAGCCCTATAAAATGGATCATGTCTCAGCCTCTTCTACCACTGTAGGCAGCTGATAAATGCCTTCCAAAAATAGATACAGGCAATATCCACAGGTTATTCTCACCAGGATCATGCACGAGTCCATCTCCCAGACTGCTCCATTTCCCATTTTTTAGCTCCCAGGACAAGTTACTGTACTTTTTGTCCCAAACATGAGCTGTATGTTTGTATTTAAAGCCTATGCATAAAATATGGATGTGAAAATCAGGGAAGGGGAAAAACTACTTGTGGTAAAAACAGCAGTGGCAACAAACAAGATAAGAAACAGACTATGGATTCATTAAATTCCCTTAGATTTATAGCCTTCACAATCCTATAGGGAGGCTTTTCCATAAGTGCACAACTCAAATGGTTGGAACCATTCTACAGACTGAAAGTTGACACCCATCTTGTCTTATCTTAAACAGTTTTCCTCCAAACTGTATTCTTATCATATATTTATAAACAACAATCTTTTCTGCTCTCAGCCACTCTCTTGAGATATTAAATATACCACATCCTTTTATTATCTCCAAAAGTCTCCTCAGGCTTCAGTCAGCCTTAATACCACTTGCCATGCAGAGTCTTCTTTGAGTTTGTCTTCCTGAAATGTGTGTTGCCAAAATACTACAAAAATATCCAGGGCTTCGAGAATGACACCAATGCTTCTTCCTTCTTTTCATTAGGACCGTATAAGCCATTTCTACATCCACACGTCACTCCTGACTCACACACAAACCACTGTCATTTCCTTCAATTTGAAGGAGAAAATTCCTATCATTTCCTAAGTGTAGAACTTGCACCTTGTTCCGTTAAACATTATCTCATGACAACTGTCATTCCCAATGATCTCATTCCCCCTGAATGACAGTCCAGCCTCTTCCCCACCTGTTATTGGCAAAGTTTTGTGGTGTTCTTTTGTTACTCCTCACTTCTACTTTTGAATTTGGGTAACTGGGAATGATTTTTGTATTTTGACACTCACACTGCATACTAGCAGGCTCTGGTGCTTCAGAAGTAAACCTTTTTTAGCACCATTGCACTAAGACTGCCTTCTATCCCACGAAACCAAGCACAAAGAGCTGGGACATTTTCACTGCACTGTTGTCTATCAAAACACAGTTTATCCATAACATGATGCAGAAGTATTCCATATCCTTTTATTGCCAGGATTCATTTAATGTAGTTATTCAATTAATCTAAATGAGAGATCTATATCCCCCAGGATTTTCCTCCCACTCAGCAAGACTGCTCATGCTAGACTGTGGGTAGGGTATTTCTCCATGTGAAACAGGCAAATACTGATGCAGTTATTCTGATCAAACCATTAATGTAGTCTCAAAGACAGGAAACTTTTAAAAACTCTGATGGGAAATGCTTAGGAAGAGGCAGGAAGGGGGCGGGGGGGGCAACTTGTCGGAAGAAGATATCCAGCAAAAATCCACACAACTCAGCTATCACGGCCCCAACCTGTGTGTATTAATCTGCCACAATCCATCTCCCAAGAGGCTGTTCCTCGACACTCTGCTTCCGTGGTGTGAACTTCCTGTGTTTCCAAATTGCTTTTCAGCTTGTGGCAACTCTCCCTTTCGCAGTTGCCTGAGCATCACCACTTGACTACCCCAATCTTTCAGAGCTCCAACTACCTTGGCTTCTCCACTCCCTGATTTTCAATTCAGACTCATTGTGGAGGCAGTGTATTTTCCAAAGCATCAACTCTAGACCTTTTTAGGAACCTCAAGTGTTACTTGTGGGGAAATGTTTTGGTTTTTGGGGGGAGGGGGTTGGTCGGTTTTTGTTTGTTTGAGGGTTGTTTTTAGTTATGTTTAATTCCAGCGACGCATTTTATTAGTCCTATGTAGACATTATCTATGAAAAATATGTAAACACTCAGAGGTAATAACGCTGGGGTCTGTGTTCAACTCACTTTTGTAACACCAAAATGCACCAACCCTTGTAATTCATTTAGCAATATATTTGCTATTCATAATATAAAATAGTATTAGGCACATATTTTAAAATTTATCATTTTAGCTACTATGCTTTGCCCCACAAACCAAAAACTTTAGACAATTATGGAACAAAAGCCTGTATAATTTATAAGTAACTTGAAGGTGTTTGAAATCAAAAATGCATATTATCTGGACTTGAAAGAAACGTTGTGGTATTTAGAACTCAAATGAGAAGAACACAATACAATACATACCTATATCATACGCAAGAAAGTCAGCAGAAAAACACTTTGCACCATTGCTCAGTGAAGTATCATTATGAGTGTTTCCACCAAAAATGAGCATAGCTCCATTGATTAAGACAGCTGAATGAAGGTATCTTGCAAAACCACTCTCTTTCAAAATAGTCCTACAAAATATAATAACAAATTAATACATATTAACATGTGAAAAATTGTACATGAACATCAAGAAAATTTATAGATAAAAAAATACAAAACACAAGGAAAATACTGAACTAAAGCTATTGTTCAGTAAACATGATGAAATTTATTCATACTCTTTCTAGGATTGTGAATTTTCTCATGGTACAACAAATATATTTACCATTCATTTAAAATGTCCTGCTTTTTTAATTAAAAAACAGGTTTTTGAATAACGTGTCTGAAATAAATTTTATCATGTTTACATTCTTCAGACGTGATTAATGATATGGTAAACTTTAGTAAAAAGTGAATGAAAACTCATTCATATTATTAATTCCTACTCATATATACCCTTAGTCATGTTGTTCTTTTGCCCAAGACCTGCAATAAAGAATTCTTTAAAAGGCTAAAGGAATCTTTAGACTATCTTAAGCATAGTAAAAGGATAAACTTTTTTTTAATTATTTGAACACTCAGACCTGGAAAAGAAATGGTAGAAGTCATTCTAGGTGTGATAAAAAACACTTGCACTGCTTCACAAACTTATTCAGGGTGGTAAACTCAAACATACAAAATTTCTGCACTGAAAAAAAAGCAGTCCACACACATTGAGCCTTTGATCTCTCTTCATTCACTTTAGCCTGCGTCTGTGTGGTCTGCTTTGTGCCACAGCAATAACATGGTCCCAACAGTAGCCAAGAGCTATCAATGCTACAGTTTAAAAGTGGCAGATGTGGGGTTAGTAGAAAGAACAGAACATAAACTTGATTCAATCACAGCAAATAAATCTTACCAAGGAAGAAAGTAACCATTTGTGGGTTTTGTCAGTTAAGAAAACCAGCTGCAGACATGTTTGTGAAGAACTGATTAGATCACCGGTACAAAATATTTTTTACATTCTCCTAATAACGTCTCACTTGTCTCAATAATCTAAGATTTCAAGTTTAGACTCTCACTTTCATTTATGCTACTGCACACTGCTCACATCTACAATTAAACTGTTTTGTCATTTGTTTCCTGTAACAAACTGACTCAACACTCTTTCCTTCTGATTAAATAATGCTGTCCTCTTGAATCACATCCATAATATTTTTTCAATATTTTTACATCATCATCATGTTTAGGAGAGAGTGTTTAAAGTACATCTCTTTGTTTTGATATAATACATAAATTGATTAATAAACTTGAAATATTTCTAAGTGATAAAAGATTGTATGTTTGAACAAGTTGAAAAGAAGGCATTAAACCTAAATTCTCATATTGTTATTTAAATAAATTTCCCCCCCTAGCTCCGGAAAGTAACATCAAAAGAAATGTCAAAGACTAAATGAAAATAAATGAGCTTTCTTATTGCTTAAAAAATGTGACAATTCCTTCAGGCCACTAGAATATCCACCCATGTGCTTCTGGTTTTAGTCCTTATTTTTGTTCTACTGAACAACTGGCATCTTTCTTGTGTATCTCTGATTAACATACTCTGAAAACAGAGCACCCCATAAGTGTGTTTTTCTAACCAGGAATTAGCTTGATAGAGAATACTTATAGTACCTACCCAAATATGTGATATTTGGGTTCTACTCATCAGTTAGCAACATAGAATATTTGGAATTACAAGGAAATAGAACAAGATATTATTTTTAAGTTATTTTCTACTGGTAATGGAGGAATACTGCTGCTACGACTTGAAAGGATTATAATATACTAAGAACAGGTTACCTTATCCATTCAGATTAAGAATTCCTTTCTGCCTTGTGCTTTACCAGTTTTTTACAAGCCCTATTGACTAATTTACACTAATTGCTATACACTAGGCTCTGCCTTGATTATCCTGCCTTGCAGCTGTCTACAAATAGTTGTTTTGATCACTAAAGGCCTAAAGAGACATAGACTGTTCTGGGGAAAACTGAAGACTCTCCTCCCTGCACTGCATATATCACCAATTTCCACAGGATTTTTTGAGGGCTACTCGCTTTTCTGTGTGTGACCCAACTACATTGCCCCAGTCCTGGTCCCTACATTGCATAAGGTGTGTGTGTGGGGCAGGATGTCTCCTAATTTTTCCATATTGTTTGCTAAGTTTCATCCTTCTTGGTAACAGCAACTTTTCCTCCAGAATCAGCAGAACTGGAAGTTTGTTAATTTGGCCATGATTTTCACTATTCATTAGCATCGCTAATGAAGGCAATCTTGAGAACTCTCCAACACCTATCAGCCTCATGCAAATTCTGCGAGGTCTCAGCAGGCTGAGTTCATTATTTATGCACATCTACGTGTATCTGCAAACATCAGTCCACATTAACTGTGCCAATGCCAAGCGTTGCACACACCAGCACGATTCCATAATGGTAATGGAAACACCCAGGAGCCAGCAGGTGCTTCCACTGTTTCAGGCCATTATCTAAGTCCATGTTGTCCCCCAATTGCCAGCTGCAGCAGCAGGCAAGTAATGCAAAGCAATGAAGGTATTAGAAACATTGTAATTCCCCATCATGTATTAGAAACACAATTCACACTCGGAATTAAAATATTGCCACCTCACATTCCAAGAAACATAAAGCTTGTTTAATTGATATTAAGAAATGGAAACCTATGTGCCACTGAATAAAACAAGAAAACAGCTCTGTATAACAAAACTTAGTGAAGCAAATGAACCTCTGCCAGAGAACAGAATGAGTGCAAGAGAAAAACAGTGAGGACAAGCAAATGCAAGTTTGAGAAATTCCATGTACATGGACACGAGAATGCCTTAGTTCCAACTCTTCTCATACTGCACCTCCCCAGTGGCACATTCAGTCTCAGTTACCTCTCTGAGGGCTTTGAATACTGATTATAAGATGTCACAGATACAGTAAACAAAGGCTTAAAGATTTTATTACTATGTATTATTACCCCATCCTCTTGAGTCAGTTTTTCCATCCCATAGTACAATTCACTTCCAGTGTAATGCTCATGAAACTAATAAAAGACTTAAGTTCTCTACAAGCTGCAGAGAACGCCACATTAGGACAGAGTAGATCGAAACATTCGTTATTAGTTCTTATGCGAATAATGCGTAAAAATATTCCAATTATTATTATTATATTGTTGAACAGACCATCAAAGGATACAATATCACTTTGTTCCAAAAATAGAGTATAAGAAAGCATTAAAATTCCAGTGATTTAAAAATACATTAAAAGGCACAAAAAATTCTTGTAATAATGTTTCCATGTGCCATGAGTTAATGATATTCAAAATCAAGAGCCTCAGTGAAATCAAACCCACATGTTTCCAACATCTGAGAGCAAGCCTTGTGTGCTTAAAGTTAAGCCATTAGTGCTCAACACAAATATTAAATCACAAGAAAAAAATGTTCTGAGAAACTGTTCTTGATCTCAAATGTCCTCTAGGGTAAGAAAAAACATTTAAGGTCCCTTTCTATACAAAACATATAAGCAGCCTTCATAAGTTACAATAAACTTGAGGGACAAGGAACTGATAAAAATAGAAGCATCAAGAACATTAATAACTAAGGATTCCTACACAATACTGGAAGTTCTTTCCCTTATTTCTGGTAGTTTTGTGAAAAATAACCTTCCACACTTCTTAAGGTTTTCCATTTACTTATATAACAGCTGTACATTAGCAGTTTATTCATACCATAAGAAAACAGTACTCGTGTAGTGTTTCTGCTTAGTGGTTATGTCTGGATAGGAGAACCTTTTCTCACTTTGTAGAACATGCACAAAGCTTCCTCCCTGCCATTCTTTCGATGTATCACTCCATTAATCCATTGACTAAAGTCTAGTCCCTTACCACAATTCTTCCACTTTGTTGCAGAGTATGTGTTGTTCTGCAACACGCAAAGGATATGGAGGCACCTACATGACTTTACTAGAACCTTACCCTACCCTACTCTATGACTGTGTTTTCTCTTTCAGTAACCTATAACTTAAGTTTCCTATATTATAAATCCAACTTACCATGTCCGCGTATTAACTTCATATCTGTAAAGGTCATCCACCAATCCATATTTATTGCCAGGTAATGCTTTGTATCCACCATGGACATAAATAGATTTAGTCAGTTCATCATAGACACTTGTATGGCCGTATCCACCTTGCACAATTGCTCCTTTTGTTTCTGGTACAAGCCAAGAATTAGACCCTGAAACAGATAGATAAAAAACACACGTTTAAGGTTTACTACTGCTAACACACAATACTGGGAGTTTTAAGTATATAAAGTCATTTCCACTATAATTCTAAAATACAGTCATAACTAGGGACTTTTTTTAAGAAGTAATTTTATACCAATGTATCAAAATATCTACAATTGGATAATGCTGTTAATGACTATTATCTGCTATTCTTAATTAAACCACAGATACATTGTTGTTACAGCTGCCAGGCAGTATCTCATACTCTCTCACGTGCGACTTCAGCATTCACACAAAACAAACAAAGAGCCTGAACTTTTCTGAAAATATGAAATTAGGAGCTATGATTAATTCTCACCAGAGATGGCTGATGAGAATTCAGTGCTCCAGCTACTTCAGATGCATTTGGAACACCTGTGCTCAGTCATGGGGAATCTGGAGAAGCCTGACAGGCACTGAACTGCTGTGAGCCATGAGAAGCACGTAACATAAGGTAGCTCCAAGTATGCATGGGGGTAGGCAAACAATTTGGTAGTAACTACAAAGTTATTGAGCTAAAATCCAGTTCCCAAATACTGCTTCTTAGTTATTTAACTGCAAATATACCTATTCAGTTGCTGATAACTCACAGAATAATCTGATAGCAGCTCATTAAACTGGCATTTAAATTCACATTTTACTTTACATCTCTAATAACTGCAAAGAGACACCAAATAAACCCATACACGATAGCTATTATGACTGAAGAATAAAACACAATTGGAAAATATTTTACCCTAGCAAAAAAAAAAGACAGAGATGTTAAGTGAGTTCTTGCTGCCTGTAGCCCAGAAATGTCCTTTTTCCCCCCTTCATCTTCCCAGATCACGACCTAAGTCACAAAAACAACAAGCCAGGAAGTATTTCCTGTAGAAGGCAGCCTATACAAAAGAGCCTATGATGATTAGGAGCAAGTTCCATGGATGTGAAATGGAAGAAATAATTCACTTACAGCCTTTTAAGATTATGTTAGAAGAACAGCAAGTATGGACAAGGACATCCAAAACTGAGCAGTCTCCTAACTCTTAGCCTATATTGGCCACCATTATAAAGTTATTTATCCAAGGCTAGCACACAACACCATACACCTTGCTGCATCTGAAAGTTAGTTTTCCATTTCAATTTCTATCTGATATTATGTAGGTAGCTTACATTAACTCTTTTTCCTCTGGATTCTTCTGTTCAGTGAAGAGACTCATGTTTTTCAGTTATTACTGATGCTACTGTCCTTTCATTAAACTATTTCCAGGTGCTGCCTCTATAAGTTACATTTTTTTCAGTAACAAGTGCTTATAGAAAGTTATAAATTATAGATTATATGGAAGAATTGTGCTGATTTTTGTGTGTGTGAATGCTGATATTTGTGTAATACACTATTTATATCTGACACAGTATATTTATGTGTAGTGTAATGTAACTAGTATTTTATTCCAATTTCTGAACTGGATATTATCAATCTATTAAGAAGCGCAACTCTGAACACAAATATTAAATTTGTACCAATAAGACTGTATTTTAAATACATATTACTTTGATAACAAAGAAATTTATTTGATACAATTTATGTAAGAAGGTTGGTGAGGAGTCAACCTGCAGATACACCATCTATTACCAACACCATCCCAATGTATTTATTTAAATAATGATCAGTCCTAATGATTGGCATATATGCTTTTCAGCAAAAAGAACTATTTCCCTACATAAATTTACACAATGTGTTGATAATATGCATAATAAAATTTTTTGCATTTATATCTGACTGTTTTGTACATTTATGCAGCATTATAGTTTATGTAGTAATGGTCAGGCTTAATGATATTAGAGGTCTTTTCCATCCTAAATGAGTCTATGATCCTATGTAGCATTTAGAACACTACGACAGTAATATTCACATTGCATAACTTTATATGACTTGCACAGAAATATGAAGAGCTGTTCCTTCTTGCAAAATAAAAACTACCTAAGTTTGAGAGAAGAGGTTCAGCATCATCTCTCTGAAATAAAAGTTAAAACCAGTATTACAGTTTCTCCCTCAATTTCCCATTCTAAAATTTACTTGAGTTGCCTGAATTTCAAATGCTGAAATGTATACCTACAGTTTTGATCTTTCACATTTCTTCAGCATCTTGAAAATTGCATCATTCAGACAAAAATACACTTCTGTCTCTATTTAAAGACATTACTATGCATATGATCTTTTTTTATGAAACTTATTGATATGAATCTTCACCTTATTTTCTAAACAAAAATTCCATTTTTATTGAAAGCATTTACATAACCTTTATCATACTCAAAGACATCCCACTCTTTCTATCATTATACCATAAAAAGTACTTGATTGATCAAATCAGTCATGTGAAACTGCGATTTCAACAATTTAAAAAGTCAAGCACAGAAAGACCTCCATGAATGAATAAGCCAGAAATAAGGAAAGAAGAGACCACATAGGACTCCATTATTTTTTTCTTTCCAGATTTAAATTTTAAGTCTAAGAGTATAAAAATAAGGTCAAATTAATTTTGAAAATAATCATAAAAATAATATGGGTATGCAGAAGTACTACATAATAGAATACAAGCCTCTCCTTTTCATTTGTAATTTGACATTTTTCATCAATATCTGAGCAATTTTCCAGAGAATTCTAGCACATAAAATTTCTATTTAAGTGCTTAGGAAAATCACTATGATAACTTCAGATAATTAGATCTCAGATACCAAACCACTAGACAAGAGTTACAATACTCTGGTCACTTTTTCCAACAGAATCCCAAACTTCAAGTCCAGCTTTAACATGACCCTTTCCAGAAGACTGACCAACTGAAAGAAAAAGAGAAAACAGGCATCTACAAAAACATGTAAACAGAAAAAGGAAGTGCAGCTCTGAGAGAGAAGGTAAACTCATTGATTGAATGAACTGAAGCTGGGGGTAAGACACTGTTCCAAAATTCTGACAGACACAGTAAGTGAAACTCCTGGCCCAGTAGCAAACATTTTTAACAAAGCTGGTTAGATATTGCCAAAGAATGGCAATCATAGTGCTGACAGTGAAGACTAGAGGGAGGAGAGGCAAGATCTAAACTATTACAGACCTTAATCTCACCTTGATAATACACAAAGGTTTAGAACAAAGGGTTTGATTTTGTTCTACTTTTTAAAAGGATAAATGAAAAATGTTGAAATAGTGGGAAACTGTTTCACTGGACAACGTAAATGTGCCAAACCATTTACACCACCTTTAGCTAAAAAAATTACCAAGAGAAGGAAGGGTAGGTGTTCTCTGTATCTGGGATTTGGCCACTGAACAACAAACAGCAATGAACTACGTTGGGAGGTGCTGAGACTTAGCACCAGGCAGACTTCTTAAGGAACAGAATTGGTGCATTCTTTGACACTGACACAAATTTAAGGAGCACTAACTGCATAAATTTAAACTCTATTGATACACAGAAGTAGCAGAAAAACATGCAGAATGACCTGTAAGATCTTGGTTACCAGAAAAAGAAGGATCAAAATTCCACAATATCTTAAAAGTATTATACACTGGGATTAGCAACGTGAACTTCTATAAATTGGAAGCTCATCAACTGATAATGACCGACAAGAATAAGAAGGAGCACTGCTTCATCAGAGAAAGTCTATGAGCCAGTAATGACTTTCTCAAGGATGCAGTACAAATGTCATTTTACTATATACCAACTAAGGTATTCCTAATAATGTAGAATTAGGCACTAGCAAAATCTCACCTAGAATATCTCACAGGTTTTTCTAATCATCCATGTTCAAGAGAGATGAACTCCTTGTGGAAAAGGTACAGAGAACTATTAGAATGACAGTGGAATAGATTAGGTTGCCTTAATTAGACTTGCAGAAGGGAGGATTTGTATCTATAAATATAATTCAAAGACAATTCCAGGGAGATGAGCTGCTTACATTAAACAAGTGAATATAAAACAGGCCACTGATACAGGTGGGCTATGAATTAGAATATGCCTAGTCACTAAAATTATAACCAATTTTCCAATGACATTGTGCTTGCAAGAAGTTAATCAAATCCAAAGGTGTAACACCATTCTATCATCAAAGAATGCAAAACAAATGAAATAAGAAATAAAAGCTTTTTTTTTCCCCAATTCATTTCTTTGCATGAAATAGTTTAGGATTGCCAAATCAAGGAAGCTCCAAATTTGAGCAATAGTAATTTTATAATTTAAAACAGAAACACTGAAATCACATTTTGAGATAAAGTTGTTTCTAAAAAAAAAAAGGTTGAAAAAAATTATATGCAGTAATAAACCCTGTAAAAATCCAAGGAAAGGTAGATACACTGGCCTGATCTGTCCTTACCACAATACAATCTTCAAATAGATCAGGTAAAAAGCACAAAATATCCATGAAGCACCGTAGTGTGCCATCTTCATTTCATTGCATTGACAAATTTTAAATTTTTTCAAGCAACCATGAAATTTAAGCTAACTTACAAAAAAGAGGACACGTTACATCACAGGGTTGGGTTTTTTTACATTATTTCAAATAAACACTTATAATCCAAAGCAGTCTATAATCTACTTCTGAAGTCATAAAAAAAAAATCAGTCTAAAAACCAAAATGATATTCTGCTAATCCAAAGAAATCTCTGTCTTGTAAAGAAACAAAATAAAATCACAGAAGACTTACTCAGAAGTTTCTTAATATATAAGGAGCTTTTATAAATCTCTGCTAAAGCAAAACACTATTATATTCACCTTGAGACTCACATTGAGACTCTTAGAAGGTTTATGAGGTATTGCAAACCTAAAGGGAAATAAATTCTCCTGGGGAGTAACCCGGAAAAGCTTTATGGTTCAAGTTAGTAAAATCATTCACATAATTGCCATACCAGGATTTATTGGTTTCTCGAAAATCATAAGTCCAGGTATAGCAAGAAAGGACAACAGGAAGCCCTTTTGTTCCTGCAGCATCCACCATACATTCAGAGCAGAAATAAATTCATGTGCTTTTGCATGGTGAAAATCTGACTACAAACCATGTCTAATTTACTCCAGAATTTACTTCACTTTGATAGGAATTACTTTCTTTCCTAATCAGACAACATCAGAGAAATTTTCAGACCATGTACACCTTCGATTGACATGTTTTGTTAACAAGAACAATGTATCTACCTGAGAAGCCTGGGAATCTACAAACACTTTGCAACTTCTTTAGATGTTTCTTAACCCAGACTCCATGAAAGTCAGAGCCACAGTAACTAAAGTAGGCTTTAGCACTAGAATTCCACGTAAATTCCATGTACCAAGTTCATCAAAAGAACTGGATCACTAGAGGTTTTAGTTCATACCAACCAAAAGCTAAGCCACCTCTTTCTGTGTCACTCTTTCTTTCAGTAGGCATTTGGTAAATGCTTGACAATAGCCTTCATTAGGACTAAAAGTCATAACTGATAACATTTAGAAAGAATAGAGCACTACAATTTGAAATTTAAGGTATCATATGTTTTTAAAGCAAGCAGAGAGAGAGAACATTGGGTTCTTATTTTTCTTTCTATAACGTCACAAGCCCTTATTTATATTAATTTTTTTCCTATTCAGGTGAGTTCACAGCAATACTTTTATCACTTCTTATGTCTTTCAAGTTTGGATTGAGAACTGCTGAAGTCTCCCCAGAAAATAGTCAGTCTTGATTCAAAACCACCATCTGGAATTTTATGGTTAAAAATATTCCTACACCTGCAAAACTGTAGATAAATGCTACAGTCCATACAGAATTCAGGAAAATTTACCAAAATATTCATTTAACTTAGACAGGAGGGAAAGGAGGAAGATGCAATGAGGTAAAATGAAACATGAGAATTATCCACAGCAGAAGTGGTTCAGTTACAGCACACAGACCATGATCTGCAAAGCCCTGCATGCCCCAATAATCAATCCTTCATTAGATGAGTAGATTCACTGAAATCAATGGGTTTCCACATTAATACCCTATATTGTTACAAGTTCCCTTTATATTTGATGTAAGTGAATCACATTAACTAACTAAATTTCTCACTAGTATATGGTGAAAACAATCTCAAAAAGGAGACACAAAAATTTGAGAATAACTGAGAACCATAATAACAGAGAGAAGTGCTTTCTCTTATTTAAAGCTTGTCACCACAGTAGGAAAGGTTTGGGGGGTTATTCTTCGTGTTATATATGCTTAGTTATTGTCTGTTTTATTAATCCTCCACAAACAGAGTTGTAACATTAAAAAAAATTAAAATAGGAACAAGTTGTCCATTTCAACCATAAGGCCATCAATAAAATCACCCAGGCAGAAAACTTTATACTACAAATCATGTTCCCTTCTTCATAGTTAAACTAACCACAGTAATAAATGAGAATAAAATTGGTACTTCTACTCCATACTAAATAAGCAGCAGTTGAAGAAGCAAACAATTTTAAGTTCCAACAGACATTACAGTGTATGAGCTTGCAGAAAACTAGAACAACACATTGTTCTCTTCAAGAGAAAAAAAAATTATCTTTGGTAGGTTAAAAAACCAACTCTCGGAAATTAAGGTTTTCCAAAAAATGGTCTTTAATGGTCTTTTAATGGTTTTTAGTTTCAAAAAATTGTCTTTAAAATCTTAGAATACTGTTGAGAACGTCACTGTAAGACCAGAGTTTTATAGTAATTTTTATGCAGTTAAATCGAAATTTTTCAGTGTGGATAAAGCACATCATGGTGCTCTTCCTCTTATTACCATTCACTTTTATCATTTTTCAACATTGTTATAAAATTTCAACACTGCCATCAGAAATAATGCCAGAGAGAATAAGAACCTTATGAGTTCTGAAGGGACTTTGCCAACCTATAAATCTGCTTAAACAGTGTCTATATACATATGCATACATGAAAAAAAAGTTAAATGAAACAACTATATTTTAAAGCATTATAATTGTTTTTAAGTATTACTCTGAAATTCTGTATTATGCATTCTGTGATTGTATAAATAACTGAAGGACTCAGATTAATTCAATAGAAAAAAGGAATCAAAAAAAATAGGAGAGGATTATAATTTGAATTAGTGGGCATATAAATATTCCTAAAAACTTTTCAGGTGTAGAGTTGCAAACTATTGCATTGAAATAATACATTAGATGTATCATATATATGATAAAAAGATTTCTCTTGGTTTATTTAATTCTAGCATTTAAAATCACCCCTAGGAACAGCTTGTGGTTTGCAGAAAACTAGTGTTCCTTTGCAATTATTTCCTCTAACCCTTTATACGATGATGAACTAAGTTGTGATATTTAAAAAAAAATCAGAATGAAAATAGAGCAACCTTAAAGAGCCTCCAAAATAACTACATTATTGTTGGTTTTGCTCTTCTACTTTAAGGTAAAAACAGTAAGTCTGTGTTTAAAAAGATCACAAAATTAACCACTGCATGGAATTTCTGGTTTCAATTTTTATCCCCTTTGGAGTACCACGACCGTGTACACAATAATATATAGACAAAGTCATGGTGCTCCAAACATGTATGAAATGCTATTGCTGAACAAGAAAGCTGCTCTACATGATTTGAAGGAAAAAAAGATGAGGTTTTATTTATTTTGCAAAATACATACTTTTCTTTCTGAAAATAGGAGTGATATTGACTTGAAAAATAGTACTTTTTTATCAGTATATGATAAAAATTATTTGACTTACTGATGTAGTATTCTTGCACAATGCTTGTGTAACCATATATGGAAGAATATCCAAAAATTATAATCATAACCACATCTCTGCTGTCCAGCTCTACTATGTGTGCTGAATGACCTTCCACAGCATATTGCTGGCCATGTACAAGTACTGCAGGAGTTCTGGAGCTCCATGTTTGACTGTGTATGTTGAAAATCCACAGTTCATCAGTAACATTGCCATTATTTGTTTCAATTTTGCCTCCATACATGTAGATGTCTTCCTGTAAAAATTGGAAGGGAGAGAGGAGAAAGCACATAATGGATTACAGAAAGATAACATCTGAACTGCATACTCCTGTGCTGTGCAATATTTCATAACTGAGCTATCTGATTTAAATCTTCACATTTAATCTTACATTAACCAGCTCGATATCAGACACTAATCCCAAACAATGATATTTAAACTAAGCCAACAATGATAAGGAGTCCATTTCTCTGAAAAATAAACCCAGCCATGAAAATGACACCAAAATGAATCTCAAACAGATTACTTCAACCAGAAAACCTTTAATTACATGCCTCTTCTAATTCAAACTGCAGCACTCTATTTTGAAAAAAGCTAAACAGAAAGGTTATTATATTGTTTTCTTAAGGAACCATAGAATTAAAATGTGATTTTACACATACTCAGTCTATAGGGATTTCCATTAGCACATTCTCTCTCAACAGCAAAGTAACTTAAGTTCTGAGAAAACTCACAGTCATCAGAACCCAAAGAAAAGGGACAATATGTGTATGGAATCATAGAATGGTCTAGGTTGCAAGGGGTCTTAAAGATCACCTCATTATAACCTCCCTGCCATGGGCAGGGACATCTTCCACAAGCCCTGTCCAACCTGGCCTTGAACACTTCCAGGGATGGGGTATCCACAGCTTCTCTGGGCAACCTGTGCCAGGGCCTCACCACCCTCACAGGGAAGAATTTCTTACTAATATCTAAACAAAACCTGCCCTCAGACAGTTTGAAGCTATTCCCCCTTGTCCTGTTATTCCATGCCCTTGTCAAAGTTCCCTCTCCAGCTTTCTTGGAGCCCTTTTAGGCAGAGGAAGGTGCTATAAGGTCTCCCCAGAGCCTTCTCTTCTCCAAGTCGACAGCCCCAGCTCTCTCAGCCTGTCCTCTTGGAGAGGTGCTCCAGACCTCTGATCCCCTCAGTGGCCCTCTGGATTCACTCCAACAGGATCATGTGCTTCATATGTTGGGGGCCCCAGAGCTGGACACAGTGATCCAAGTGGGTCTCACATGAGAGGAGTAGAGGGGCAGAATCACATTCCTCAACCTGCTGGTCAGGCTGCTTTTGATGCAGCCCAGGATGCAGTTGGCACTCCTCTTGAACACGTTTGCTAAAATCAAATCCCATAGGGGAGTTACCTTGAGTTCTTTTTAAGGGATGCAAAACAGTTTTCCAGCCATCGTGAACCATGTACCTCAAACAGCAGTGCCATCTGTTCTGATAAGTAATGAATGATTTACTTAAATATTGACTGAAAGCAAATCCTACTAAATGTCACTTCATCTCGAGTTGCAAACCAAGGTATCCAAAGTCACAGAGCAAATTCTAGCATATTGGTTTCACAGACTTGCTCAAGGAGAGTTTATAATGCGCAGAAAAAAAAACTGCCTCTGGTTCTGAGAATGATCCTTAGTCTTTGCTAGGACATACCAGAACCAAATCCCATTTGCATGGTGTTTGTACAGTTGGCAGTTGTCTTCTGCATACTACCATATAGTTTACATTAAATTTAGTCTTACTAGGTTTAAATTAAAAAAATTAATCTTTTTTTTTTAAAAATGACGCTGCAATACTGAGCCTCAGATAAAGAGGCTGAAAGATAAAGAAACTACCTAAGAATTTTGTATCAATCATGTAGAAATTTCAGACTTATGGTACAAGGAACTGATGATAGGATCTAAAAAGAAATGTAAACTGCATATTATTATCATCACCCACATCAAGAAAGATGAACTCTTGACTGGTGATGAAGAGGTAGGCATGTCAAATATAGGTATCAGTAGAAGACAATTTATTTAGTCCAGCAAAACAAAGGCTTGAGAGGGTTATAATGTTGTTACATATGCCTGTGGTTGATGGTAAGTAACAGAGTCCAGAATAGTAAGAAAAGCTTCCTCGTAACTCAGAAAGATTAGTCAGCAAATGACTGACCAAACTGTCTGATTGTCAAGAGTACACTTGAAATTTCTGCAAGATTTTAAACTTTTTTTTTTTTTATTTGAGGCAGGTGAACATTTCTCTATTTAGAATTTAAATCGTTCCTATACAGGGGTACTCTGTGCTATCAACTAGTTTGGACTGGTGGTGTTTGAACAAAAGATGTTCACATCCTTCAGTAGGAATTTGTAGTAGAATTAGAAAGATATATATCTGAACCCATTCCTTTCCTGTGAGATAAAACATTTCAAAGAGCTTGGCAAAGACCCACAAAAGCTGAAGGAGGTTGTGCACTGATCCAAAGGAATGGCTTGAACAAATATTCTTCTGAAAGGATCCTCTATGGTTCATTCATTACACTTCCACATAGATCTCAAAAGTCAAATCAGCATTACTAAAATAATAGACTACTTATTTTTAAATGGAGATAACTAACTACAGCCAAAAGAGGGAGCTAATTAAGGAGTTCTTGGTACTGTATAATAGTATTTGAAAAAAAAAGTATTTCTGACACTGAGGAAAGACACTTACAAAAAAAAAAAAAAAGGTGATCTAAGGTGATCTGCTGACAATAAGAAACTCCTCCTCATAGTTCTGATTAAACAATTCAAAGTTCACATAAAAGAATACTTCTCTGAGGAGAACCTTTGTAAGTCAGACAGCAGGTCCCATACACAGCATTATTCACAGTGAACGAGACAACTGCTTTATCAACCACAAAAACATTTAACTAAGCTTTGCTAAAGGCTATTTATGAAATTAAGAAGCTCCTAATGCTGCGGAAAAACACTTTAAAAGTTAGTGATGATCAGCTGAACATTAAAAAATAGACTGAGGGATTGAAGTCAGTAGAAGAAATACTGAAGTAAAATTAAAAAATGTTACAAGCATAGGCAGGATAACACCCAATATCACAGGCACATAAAGATAAGTGTTTATTTGGAAAGCATAATCAAGAAGGAACGGTAGAAAGAATACAAGTGCAAATGGTCCTAAGCAGACTAAAGATTGTGGTAGAAAAGAAATTCCCTTAAAAACTTACACTATCTTTATAAATTACATAAAAACTAGGTATAAACCAAGGTATACAATAAAGATGAGGCTTTCAGGAAGATACAATTCACAAGATACAGAGTTTAAAGAGTGCTAACACACAAACACTCCTGACCTTTAAATTAATTAAGCATAGTAGATATTTGTTTATATTAAAATACCACATCACAACAGGACTACAAAGTAAAATAAAAGCAACAACAAAAATAGAATTGAGAGTCTTTGTGAAATTAGTGCAGGAGAAGTGTGAGGAATCTGGCCCAGAGGAAAGGTCTTAAAAATTGTACTCCTCAGCCTGGAGGAGAGAGAAGATCAAAAGGCAGACTTGGCCAAGGAAGAGATAACAAAACACTAGGCAGATAAGCACCAAGAAGATACATTCATATTTTAAATTTTTCATGTGTCAGAAGCAACACCTTCAATCACAGTGGCAGATAGCAAAGTTTAGCATTTACTCAATAAATTAACCTTGGTAATTTTAGACATATTACTTCACATAAATAAAATTATCTAAGAAATGACAAAAACCTTTAAAGACAATGTGGGTTTAAAATGAAATCTCATATAAATTTTACCATAGGTAAATCAAAGTATATAAAATTACACTTGAGAGTTCCTGCTCAGTAGGGAATTCCAGCAAAAATGACAAATATCTTCCTGTAAACTGAGCAGGCAGACAGCTCCCTCAATCATGACATTCCGACCTGCAGATCACTTCAGTTGGTTTCTTGGTAGCTGTTCAGGTGCAAGCCAACAAAACCAGCAGTGTAGCTCCTGTTAGCTTCAATGCAACCAAAACTTTCCAATAAATGTTTCCATTTTCTCAAATCATGTTTTTCCCCCAAGAAAACTACTTCAGTGGAAACTTTTGATGAACTATAGTGATAGAGAAAGATGACAAAAGGTATATGATCTGTAAATATTTGACTGTGCATTGTGGGCAGAGAGGATGGCAGCTGAAGGCAGGAATGATAAGATAAAAGGCAGGATTTCAACAAAATAGTTAAATCACATTTCCCAAGAGAAGAAAATATTCATTTGATCTAGTATTTTTCTTACAGGGTAATGATTGACATACACATTTTGACCAGTCAAAGTAAGACCAAGAGAATAACTCAAATACAGGAGAAAAAGCAAACTGTCACAATTTGAATCCTGCTGGAGGAATCAATACAATTTACAGCAGTGAAATTCCTCCTAACTTCTTCATCTTATTGATACCATTATCTTCTCTGTTAAATAACCAAATAATTAAAATAAAATTACATGCCTGGTGGGACAGGGTAAAAAAGAGGAAGCCAGCCTCTTCAGAGTGTTTTCCAGTAAACTGACAAGAGGTGATGGGCACAATTTGGATTACAAGAAATTCAATTTACATGTAAGAATAAACATTTCTCTTTTTTTCAGTGAGGATGGTCAAGACTGGAACTGCTTGCTCTGAGATCCTGTGGAATTGAATGCCCTTGGAGATATTCAAAACCCAACTGGAGCATGTCTGGAACAACCTGCTGTAGTTGACCCTGCTTTGAGCAGAGAGGTTGGTTAAGATGGTCTCCAGAGGTTCTTTCCAACCTCAACTAATCCTTGTGAGTTTGTGAAAAACAAATTTCTAATACAAGTCCACCTCTAAAAAGCCTCTTCCCTACTTAATTTTCTGTTACAACCAATAACAAAAATAAGCCATTCGATGATCGTGAACAATATCCAAATTATAAAAGTAAAAATAGTTTCCTTCAAAAAAAAAAACACCAAACAAAAAAAGCACACACACAAAAAAAACACAAACAAAAGCCCCCAAAACAAAAAAACAAAACAAACCCACCAACCAAGCAAACAAACCAAAAAAAACCCCAAAACCACAAAACCCCACCTTGAAAAGTTTCTTACTTAGTGCAACTAAACAGATGACACAGGAAAAAATATAGAGTTCTGGTAAATCTGGTAAAATGGCAATCAGCTTAGCAGCCTGAACTCTATAATTTGAGGGCAAAACTCTTTTAGAAGTCCAGGAGAGAAAAAAAATCTTACAGTGTGCTTTTCTCCTTAGTTACAGCAATGAAGAAATTGAGGCTCTACATCTGATTTCTGTAAATTAATAGATCTTTCAAATCCAAAAATAAATCTCCTTTAAATGAGTAACCATTAATTAATATGGCAATTTTTGCATTTGAAATTTCATAAAAACTGAAAAAGTAACCCCCAGAATTTCCACAAAATAGGTAAATGGATATTTATTTTTAATAGAGGTAAAAATTTAAAAATTTGCAAAAATGACCTGTGATCCAGTATGTGTCATGTTCCTGACTTCTAAGGCCATGTACTTGCAACTGCTGAAACAATCATGCCCAAACAATATCACTCAGCTTTTGCATAATAGCTTTAACAAGTCTTCAAATCTCTTGACAGAGAGATTTTTTCTCATTTTACATTGAGAAAAAAAATGAAACAGGGTAAGGAGGATAGTCAAAAAGATCACCAAAAGAGCAAGTAAGAGCACTCAGTCATCTGTCCCAGACAACAGACTATCCAGCAGACCACAGTAACTCTTCTATATCCTTCATGCTGAAGCCTGAACAGACGGCCAAAATCATTACTTCCTTTGACCTTGGACAGGTTGTCTTCCCTACACCATATTTCAGTGTTAATATTGATTTTATATTCCACATAAATGCAGTAATTCAAGACTTCTAAAACTTCTTATATTTTTATTCCTTAGACTTCACAATTTTTCACTTTTCCTAAAAGAACAATACTTATCAACTGCTCTGACTGTACCTGGGAATTACACACTGTTATGCAAATTCTGCCTGCATTCCAAAAGAACCTTATCTGGTAGTTACCACTGGAAGAAAAAAAGTATAAAGAAAATGCAACAAAAGGGTAATTTATAATCCATTTCTAATGAATTGGAAGCAAGTCAATCATGTTAAAATAACCACATCATTTTCATTTTGTATTTCTTAACTGTATCATGGTTACATGGAAATTAGTTTTCTGCCGTAATTCATATATAAATCCAACCAGTTCTTGAGGAATTGACCAAAGAAATGCTACTCACAAACCACATGAACAGTCATTCTCTCTTTTCTTGAAACAAAATTATCAATCTTTTTTCTCCCGTAGACCGTATCCATGCATTACTATATAAACTAATTTTATACAAATTAACAGGACTCTAAAATTCATCAGAACTTGTTCTCTATACTTTCACCGGGAATTACTAAAAGTTTAGTCAAATCTTTACATCATTAAGAAATGTCTCAATTCTTTATTCCAAGCAAAATATAAGTCACAAAAAATGTCATCTGGCAATAATTCATCCATCACAATCCTCTTTTTTTCATCCAACATGTGTCACCTCGTTAGGACTGTCTAATACCTCTGCCTTTCCCCAAACTGTTAGCTCCTTGAATATGGAAACAATATCAAGAACATTCTATCCATTATATCAAAAGAAAAAGATTAATTACATTTCTACTCAATCCAATAATCCTGCCATCAGATCAGGACTGACAGACTGGAGGACAGTCTTCACTTAACTCTTCCTCCTGCAGCCTGATTTATTATTCTTAGCTTATTGTGAAACTATATCTTCGCTGAATAAGAAACTGATTAAGTTACATGAGAAGCATATTATAACCTAAGTTCCCAGCAGGACCAAATTCAAGTTCAAGACAGTACATACTGCAGCAATTTGTATGTCAGGACGTTAGCTTAATCGAGAACGCTGCCACATTATGTCTTCATTATTTGCAGTTTTCCACATGGTTGCTGGATATATTTAAAGGTATTAATTAAGCTGACAATACTTGGATTTCACTTTCAAACTAATTGGAATAAAATCTTGAAACAACAAACGAAAAATATTGCACTTCTACATAAAGAACCAATCACTTGATGAATTAGGTCTGGTTAATCGAAGGGAACACTGAATAGGCTTTTGTCCAGACTACATGCAAAAGTGTATGACAGCTCATCTTACCTATTTCTCATACTTTTGAGCTCTGCAAATCAGAACTAGAAAGCAAGTTGTGCATAAGATGTAATTAAAAGTATTGAAACAATAAAACTAGGTAAATCAGTGGTACAAATACCTACTAATAAAACAGGCAGAAAATACTTTTTAATTCCTAGTGCTGCTCAAATTATACTACAATAGCCAACAAAAATAGGCATTAAAAGAATAACAATAAAACAATTGGTGAAAGATTTTATCTCACTCATATTAAAGGAGGAAAAGTTTTTGCTCTTTTTTGCTTTGTTAATGCTAGCTTTTGATAAGACTAATAAAAAATATCACAAGATACGTAGACTCAACATCAATACCAATTATTTGGAAAAGGAATCAAAATAATACTCTTTTTAAAGAAAGTTTTAAAAGTGGAAGTACCATTCATAAACTCCAATGAGTTTAATTTAATTCAGCTACATATAAAATGGCTTGTATACTGTGAAATATATTTATTATTACTACTGCATCAGCCTGTCTGCTTCATTTCTATCGCCGGTCTCAAAGGAAAAAAATCTCAGTGCCCAGTTATCCTTCCATTGTCTTGGGACTATTAGGAAAAGTTTAATTATGAGACCAACTTCTGTGATAAAACCACAAACTCACTACTGAGTAAATTCCCAGCAGTGACCATATACACACCTTGTAGGGAACTCCCTTTCTATTCGATTCCAGTGATTTTGCAATTTACTCTCTAACTCCCTACCTAGTCACTGTTTAGCAAAGCTGTATGTGCCTACTTTAAAAACCTCACATTTCCTTCAGTATCTTTACAATCCTATTTCTTACATAAATTATTTTGAAGTATGTTGATATTTTCAGTACCAAGATGCCTGGACCTATATACAATTTCTGAGATACAGTAGAACCAATTGCTAACAAATAAATAGCACCTTTCCAATAACCAGACTAAAGAGGCACCGAAGGTAATACTAAGAGTTTAGTTGGTCTCAAAGCAAGAGCACTTTTATACTTTCTCCTCTACAAATGCATAAAAAGCCTTAGTCACTTATTAATAACTATACATCAGTGGAAGTCTTCTGATCTTTTTTCTTCAGAATAAAGAAGAAGGGTACTTCAATTTTAACTAAAGAAGCTTTCTGAGAGAAATAGGCACAGTAACTTATTTCATTCTCCACAGAGTCAATCACATGGTTTCAGTTTTTACCTTGCACCACAATCAGGCAATGCTAGCTCTGCACTCTCACTCCAGTCTAGCACTAGGCTTTGAAATCTCAGGAGCTCAAGTCAAAAACTTAATCTAATTTCTTTTCTGTGGATATTTTTTTCTCTCAACCATAAAGGAAACATTACACAATTACTAATATGCAGCTCAAAACACAGCTCAAAGCTGCCATCTTTAGGTATTATGTTCTACTACTCTTCATTGTAAACTATTTTTCTGTTTTTTCAAGAGACTGAAGATCTAAAAGGAAAAACATCAAAAGTTTATCCTAGTAAGCTAATTTAAGAACTTATTGCAGGAGGATATATTTCTTCTACTTGCATGGTCAGCTTCTTTTGGCCGATGTAATCTTTGATATTTGACATAATCACTAAAATCAGCATATTAGTTAATTATTTCACATATGTTCTTTATCAGTAAATACTGATTGCTAATTAACATGTTGTCTTCAACAACAAGCAACATCATCTTCGCTACACACTTGCTTGTAGCTTTCATTATTATTGACAAGAGTTGCATTTCCTCACCGAGATCCAAAGAGATTTCTCAATTAACACAGGTCTATTATATTTAATATTTTCTGGTAAAAGTATTTCTAGAATAGTTACCCTTTAGTCTGGAATGTCTCAAGAAAATATTAGCACTGTCAAATAAAAAGGTGAAATGATATTTTAAGCCTTTCTTCTGATCTGCTAAATGATACATTACTCGCATGTTTCCCAACTAAAAGGTCCACATTCTACAAGAAGTGTAGGTAACCAAAGACACCAGTCAGAAAGATTTGAGCTTTCAAAGAATAGATAATGCATTAGTAATGAATCAGGGAACGGATGAGAAGGAAAGCAATTTTTGAGTTGATGTTGAGGCATCCACAAAATCTAGTTCATATTGCTACTGAAAACACCTCTACAATATTAAACATGCCATGTACAGATTCAACATCTCTGGAAGAACAACAGATGCCAGGAAAACAAAACAAAATATCCACCCACGCCTTCTATTCTGCTTGACTTCACAGAAAGCACTATACAAAAGGAAGACCCAAACATAAAAAGAAACTAAAATGTACAACTAAAAGGGTAAAATCTTTAATGACAATATGAAGACATTTCAAGGACATCTGCTCAGATCACATGAATGCTTCCTATTTAAAGAAAAACCCACAGAATTTCCCATTACATATAACAAAATAAAGCTCAAATTAGCAGAAGGATAATGGAGACTTAGAAGAAATAAAGACTTTTCAAAATAAAGGTTCAAAACTCCAGCAGACTAAGACACATATAAAGGCAAGGCATGAAACAGCTTAATGAGTTACCTGCAAAATTTATATCTAAAGTACTAATATATCATTTTTCAAATGCATTAGCAATACAGCCAACTAGATACTTTGTGGTGCCAACAGACAGTCTGAAGGAGTATTCTGAGAAGATAAAGCCATAGCAATAAAGTGAGGTTAACTTTTCCACGTGAGTCCTTCATGGCAGACTTCACAGGTATTTCTGTAGCAAAAATCAAAAACACAAGGTTAAAGTAGTGGGGGAAAAAAACGGCAAAAAAGTCACCAGGATTAGTTCTGAAGGAATTTAAGAACGAAACAGCTGACCCCTGTCTGTAGCATGTAAATTCCTGCTTAAAAATGGGTCCATACCAGAAGACTGATCAGGAAGAGGCAGAAAGGCCAGAATTCAGTGAATAAAGCAAGCAATTGAGGAAAATGCTATGAACTTCTGAAAAGGGAAGCTATATCTTGCAAATCATTGGTTTTTCCTGAAGGAATCAAAGGTCCACTTGACACATTTATCTAAAATTTCCAGTGGATGCTTCATAACATTCCTCATGCCCTAAAGAAAGTAAGATGCCCTGGGACAAGCAAGGCAGAAAACACCAGGTTAAATAAGTCAATAAAGTTTGGGAGGGAAAAAGTAGTTACTTCTTAAATGAATAAAGGTCATTAGTGGTGTTCCACAGAGATCTACAATTGGGATTTATTTGTTCAATATACTGAAAAACAAGTTGGCAGAGGTATGAGAGGAAAAATGGCAATGCTTTTTGACAACACTGTGTTACTCAAAATAGCTGAGGCAATGGTCAAAAGCAAGGAATTGCAGAAGAATCTCCTAATACTGAATGTGCAATACAAGAACAAAAAAAAGGGTAAATTAATGTTCATGTACATAAGCATGAAAATATGCATATGTGAAAAAAACAATTTTAAGTCTTTACAGGGGATGGGTCAGGGATGGGTTTTGAATTGACTAGAATTAGATCTTGAGGTTATAACTGACAGTTCTCTGAAAATACCAGTTTAAAGCCAACAGTAGATTTTCAAAAAGCTAAAATACCCTAAAGAATTAATAGAACAAATTAACTAATTCATTGATGTCAAGGTAAGAATTCATTAAAGACTGTGATTTCCCCTATCTCAGAAGGGATATAACAGAATTAGAAGAGGTAGAGGCAATGACACAATGTTATCCAAGGTATGAAATATCTTCCCTATAGACGATTATTAAAAATACAAGAAATTATCAGTTTGAAAAAGAAATGATAGAGGATGTGGTGAACTTACAGAAAATCATGAGTAGTACAGAGAAAATAAAATGGAGATTAAAAAGTGGAGATTATCAAAATTAAACCATCTAGTATCAGTACTCAAAAGGTGGTATTTCTTGAAAAAATACACTGGAATTCTTAGGCACTGGATGATATCAATGCTAAAATAAATATATGGTCCAAACATTTGGAAAAAAATAAACTTATTCATATTTTTTTCACTAAAATACAATCTTATTTTAGGAAATCCCAGCTGCAAAATAGGACAGTATTCTGAGGAAGCTTGTATACGTTCCTGTCATTTTTCCTTATATTCTTCCCTAGGCATTTGCTGTTACCCATTGTTCAAGACACGTTACCAGGCGAGATGAACACTCTGGTCTGACCTGACACAATCCTTTTTGTCCTTCCCTGCTGGAGGTGTCTTATGCAAACAAATGAAAGTTTGTGATACAAGTTCTGTAGTTCTCTGTCACAGTTAACAAGTTTGTCATCATCTGTAGCTTGTATCCTTGATGGATACCTCAGGCATATGTTGTAGCCTTCTCTCCAGTCCTGTCTCCTTGTGCTCCTGACTGAAGAGTTCCCGGACCCGGGTCATCCCTTGATACATCTTGGGGCTGCCAAAGGACCCTGTTACCAGCACTTGGCTCAGACCCTGGGGATGGTGCCTGGTCAGCAAGAGCATTGCCCACAATTCCAATTATATCACACACACACCTGCTTTTTATTGGCAGTTTAGCTCTGAGGATCGTGGTCAAACAAGTGACTTAGATCTATTGCATAACCTCTGTACAAAAAAAGTGCAATACATTTAAGTACTGAAGAAGACACTAACACAAAATATTTATGGACTAGAAATTAAATTATCCCCAAAAATTCACAGGGAGTCATTTTAAGATCACTGACAGCACACACAAAGAAATTCATTATATAGAATGCTGAAGAGTCCATACCTGATACAAAGCAAGAGTGTGCCCATATCTCTGCAGTGGCCCTTTGGATACAGGTACTACATTCCATATACTGCTTTCCAAATTGTAGCTAGAAGAGAAATAGAAGAGTAAACATTTTGCACCTGCAGAGAAATAGAGGGGTTTGTATGTTCAGACTAACTTCTGTTTGGCAGACTTGATCAGTCACTGTGTCTCTGACATGGTAGTTTGTTTGCAGCAGTTACATGATCACTTTTAACAGTGCACTAACTTGTGATATTGTACCACGTGTTCATCAAGCAAAACAGAAGTAGCTCTTTAAGGGACCCATCAACAGTCTCAGAAAATGGGAGTATAATAAAAATCACCAGATTTATAAGAAAGCTATGACACTGGGCTGCTAAGCCCACTGATATCAGATGCATAAAAAACACACCCCACTAAACTGCTCATGCCATGTATTTTCACACTGCTTTGAAGATTTACTGCTGAGCATCCTCTTAGCTATATGGTTAATTTCCATTACATTTTAATTAACAATTAAAATTAATCCCTTAATGCACTAACACACAACAAGATGGAAGAGAGGTAAAAAAATAAATGACAGAATTAGAAAAGAAAAACACCACAGAAGTTGGGATTTGTTTTGGATGATTGCAAATGTATGGAAGAAAATAAGAGGTAGACAAAACCAGAAGTAAACATACCAATGAGCATATCCTAACACTTGTATTTACCCCATTTACAGCCTCTACATGTATACAAGTTACACAATATGAAAATCAGCTACACAATATTTACAGCTGCTTCAACTTTATTTTCAAAAGGGGGTCAGATACACATACATACAAACTATCGTACATATAAAGAAGTGAAATACAGTTGACCTGCCTAACCTGACTAGCATGTCATCAACTGATTAAGTACATGCACTAAATACAAGTCTCCTATAATCATAAATTAACTTGAATAACGCAGATAACATTTGAGATGTACTGTTTGAAAACATCAGCACGTGGATTTCTCTCACTGTTCTACCACCACAAACATTTATATGTTTGGCAGTTTTTCACAAAACTGAAGAAATTACACATTAGTATCACATACAGTTTGATGTTGCCCATACTTTCATTTTCCGTAATCATACGAAAACTACAAGCAGAAAATAAGACCATTAAAAAAGAATCTAAAACCATATAAATCTTTCCATTAAATTACAAGATAGAAGCTGTCTCCCTGGTAAGATCTGTTTTCCCTGAGCCACATCAGAAAGGATGTTACAAAGGAGAAATCACTTACTTCAACACCATTTGGAAGGAACTGTAGTTAAAAGTGTATCCACCGATCACCCACATAAACTTCCCGTGTAGGACGGCCTTGTGGGAAGCGCGGCCCACGGAAGGGCTGAATGGCTTCACGTTTGGGAGAATCCAGTAAGACTCCGTGGAAGGGACGTTCAGAGAACAATCTGGACCTGTTTTGTAAACAAATGCGCAATTTGTACAATCTGTTCGACAGGAACGTTAAAGGCAACAAAGCAGAAACAGGGGAGGCTTAATTACAGATGTCAGGATTGCTCATTCTGATAAAATATGGTATAGACTTTTATGTTTAACAGATGCTCAAGGAATAAATTGACAACATGGGATGTCAGTCAGTTTGAAAGCATTAGATTAGCTCAAATAATAACAATCCATTTCTGTGCCCTTCTAAGAAAACAGATTGTATGAGTCAAAAATGGAAAGAAAGGCGCAATACATCACATTTTTAGATGACTTATCACTGAGGTCTAAAACTTGTAGCACAATATGCACTGTATGTTACCTCTGGAGAAAAACTATACTGTATTTGAACCAGACTAAGCTTATATCAAAGCAAATAACATAATAAATTAAGTTACAATATACATTGTATAAAATCTCAGAAGTAAAAATTTGCCCTTTGCCAATGCCATTCTGCCTTGTTTCTCAAGTGGAAAACACACTATAAAGCACTTTATCAAAAGAAGTATTTGAATATTTAGATTTTATAACATTTTATAGATCATCCTACAAAGCCACCAAACACATAGCTATATGTTATTTTCAAATATATTTCAACCAATCATTTTTTGTTAAATAAGGAAAAGCCAGAAAAATGCATAGGTTTTTAGTTATAGGACAATTAAAATAATGAAGAGTAAAGTTTTTTTTTAATTTGTTCTCATCCTTTTATCATTAGTTTATGCTCTAGATCTTGTTATTTAAAACCTGAATATATACAGAATTTTGCTACCAAAAGAAAAAAATAAGGCCAACACATGCACTATTTCTCTCTTGTCTTGACTGGTTTTATTTCTAGATGGGGAACACTGAATTTTAGGACACCAGTGTGCTCCACTTTATGCATTATCAATCATGGAAATGAGAGTTTTGCCATCAGTGATGGCATACTAGTGTTGTACAACATTTATGATCCTGAAAGAGGATGAACAATGAACAAAAATTGCTGCTAAAGGCAATTACTGGAGGGCACAGAGAATCAGATCTGCCTGAAGATCTGAAGAACCACAGAACAATTCTACATAGTTAAATTGAAAACTAAGTAAGCTACATTTCAGGATCATCTTAGGATATTTCATGAAAGTATTACATCACCACTCAGCAAGGGTCAAAATAATAAGTCGTGTCGAAATAGAGAACACTGTTACCTTACTGCATAAATCTAGGGTTTGTGTACCCTCAAAAAACTGTGTGTCCTACTGAAAGAGAGATTGGAGCTGGAGACTGTTTACAGCAGAGTAACAAGGATGTTCCAATTACAGAAGTCATCACATTCCTTCGAACTACTGACTTTTTCACTTGGAGAAAAAAGAAAATAAGTGACAAAAGGAGAGTGGATATGAAGAGTCCATAGTCTCTCTGAATATAAAGAACCAGGATTCATCAAATGCAGCTTGAAGAAACCATGTTCAAAACAAAGGAAGAGGAGACAGTTCTTCATGCAAAAAGTATCAGATTTCCTTGGCAAGGATGCTCCCCTGGCAAAAGATGCTCTGAATGCAAAGATTTACACTGTGTCAAGGAGAGACTAGACACACATTTAGAAGAGAGAGCTGCTGAAGTTTACTAAACAAGTTAAATAAGTAATGTACATCAAGTTCATATTTCTAAAACATATTATCTTGGAGGGGGTGGAAGTAAAGGGAGATTACATTTTCCAATGTTTATTATAATTTTTGGGGCAACATGTTACAGTTACTTCTTATACACAAAAACCAGGCATCCAATCTGTACCTAACCAGCTGTCAGCTTTTCCTAGTTCACTGAGAAGAATGATGTCCACTTGTCTCCAAATTACCTTCCACTCACTAAATGATGGAGACACTCAATTCCCACAGTTCATTATACCTTCTACTCAGAAAAGATTAATGGCATTTGAATGAGGTCTAATGAGAGTATGAACAATTCAGTATATTATTTCTTAAGCATTAATAATTAATACTGTAATAGAGCTGTAACCTCAGCAAAATTGCGATTTGGTAAACCACTGGAGAAAACACTTAATTTGAATCTAAAAGAGCTTTAAAATAAACAACTGATTAAGTATTCTTTGATCGGGGAAGAGCTTAAAAATGATGACAACGGTGCCCCCAGTCAGAAAGTGAAGCCGCGTTTGCGCCTGTTGTTGTCGCGACCCCGCACAGAGATGTCGCGGCCAACAGTGACCCCTGGTGGCCAACGACGAGCAAAGCAGCGCAACTCCTCGCACGCCAAGCGACCGGAATTTTCACTTCTGGAGACAGGGAGCGGCAAAAATCCGTACGGCAAATCCAGTTATAGCGAGATGGTACTGACTGTAATAGATGAAGACAAGCAAAACCTATCTATACTAGGTTAGCCACGCAAAAATCTCAACAACACTGCGAACCAGATCAGCGACGAAAGTATGTCACAGACAACTCTCTTCCAGCCTCAGGGCTTCCTTGCTGGTCAGCACTGAACGACAGGAAAGGTGAGATAGAAAGGAGAAACTATGTATCATAGAATCATAGAAAGGCCTGGGTTGGAAGGGACCTTAAAGATCCTCTAGTTCCAAGTCCCTGACTTAGGCAAAGACAACTCTATTACATATCAATCAGTACAAAAACAGAATATGTAGTTGCAAAAATGCGAAACAATAGAATCATACTGGCTTTAACAAAACATCATTTAAAAAGCAAATGCTCTTGTGTGGCCACTGCTTTATAAAAGCAAGGTAAATGTAGGACTCTTAAATATCACTTATAGATTTTCCTACTTGAATACATATACCATTATTTCAGCATAAATACATTTTCTTTTCAGAAACATCCCATTCACTAAATGCGTGCTTTTTGAGCAACAGAGAGCACTACAGCTGCAGAACAAAGATAATGAAAAATATGTTTTGTTATGTTCCATGCAAATATGATTTCTCTCCATTTACTTAAAATTGAATTTCTTTCTTATCTTCCTAGTGTGTCAGTCAAACCACTGGGAGAAAAAAAAAGATTTAAAAACAGCAAACAACTTTATAAACCTGAATTGGAAGTCAATTATGTTATCCTCTAAGGTAGGAAAAAATTCTATAGGTTTAAAAAAGTGATTTATCCACACAACACATGAGAAAGAATCTAATTTCTATTTATTGAGAAGTTTCATGAAAAGCCAAAGTAACAATCTATTTCAGTAGCTTAAGTCATAAGATCAATTTCCACCTAATGACTAAACATCATCTACTGTCTTCAAACCTAATCTTTTCCTTTAGGATCATAGGAAGAAAATCCCAAAAGCATTGATGTGTCGAATATAAATTTCACAGTCCTCTTTTTCGTACAATCTAATCAAAGCAATTAAATAAAGTATTTGTTGTTCATTCTGTATTTGTTTGATGTTTGATCACGAGTTGAGAATCATTGCTTCAACATAACTTTTCAACCGCAAATACAAACCCAATACCACTTTTCTCCAGTACCCAATAAAATCTTTGCATGATAATGAATTTGAGATTATGAAAAAAAACCCTTTTTTTTAGATAAGCGAATATATATTAATATACTTTCAATAAAAATATTATAAGAAGTTTTACCAAGCAGTATTTTAAGGGAACTTCCCAGTCTGACCATTTACAAGACTCTGTCAGTCACACTCCCAGCATCAGAGATTTTCACTGCTGTGACTGGAGCCAGATAAATTCCCCAACAGGTAAATCACCTTTCTTAAAGAAAAGTGGTATCAACTTTGTATTTTCATGTAGTTAGTATTTAAAATGAGAATGAAATGTTGTTCTGGAATGGCTCACAGGCATCCTGATAGGAGGCGTATCTATGTATCTCTATGCTGCCACTGCATAGCTCTGCAACATCCACACAGGATGTAATTATTTATCCCATCCTGCAAATAGCCTTGTTTCAAAGGAGACTCAGTGGTAGGCAGAGAGCCTGGCTAGGTCTCCAGCTAGCTGTGCCAGGACTCAGCCTCCTCCATGAATGAAACAGAAACCCAAATGCTCACAAGCTGAGGCAGTTCTTAAAATGGCATCTGGTTTCTTAGTCAGTCCCATTTGTTTCCTCAGCCAGGAAGGTGGATCATCCAAGAGAGATCTGGCCACAGGGAATCCACAGAGTCAGTCTGAGCAGTCAAGCCAAAGAGGCTGCACTGCTGCCATCAGTGTGTACTGCTTGTGTAGTACACAAGGGTACTGCCATCAGTACCCTTGTGTACTGCTCAAGGGTGCCCTTCAGCTGTTTGACTCCAGATCTCCCACTCAAGATCAACAAGGTAGGTACAGAAGAATAAGGCCTGATGGCACAGCAGTGTTTACTAACAGCACATGCCACAGAAAGCTTTCCTAGTCTTTCATGAACGAGAACAAGTATGTTCTTTGGTAGACTTTGCATGAGATTTGTCATCTTAAACAAAAATGTGCTTTGCTTCTCACTCTCTAAAAGAAGCAGAGCTTTTCAGACTAGCAGTAGCTGACAATACCCATTGGACTAGACATTTTGAGACTCCATGCTAATGGCAGCAGGATATCTAGCTCTAATATCTCTGCTAACTTCTAGAAAACTTCAGAGCTCTAAGTCAAAAGCCTCCTTCCAGTTTTCCAATTATGTTCTGATGGCTAGTTTATCTCAATTTCTCTTCTACCAGTGTTGATATCACTGAACTCAAAGAGCTGGTCTGTCTATACACCCCACAAATGTTTATAAACAGCAACACTCCTCCCTCCTAGCCTTCATTTTACTAGTTTAAGCAAAGCATGCTCTGTTAGTACCTTCCATAGCCTTGGCTATCCTAATGGTTCTCCAAGTCTATTTGTATTCATAGAATTGTAGTAAGAAAACGAAGTATACTAGTAATGCTTTCATATCTTTAACTCAAGTTTCCTACTACTGCACTTGATACTTTACAGCCTATAGTTTGTAGAGTATATAAAATTAATAATATTCATTAGTTCATGTTCTAATTGAGATAGAAAGGCAAGTTTTCTCCTATGTCACCCTCCACACTTCAATCCAAGATTATAAAGCCATTTCTTAATGCTCTTAGTCTCTAAATGTATTAATTTACAATTATACTGAAGTAATTACACATTACTCAAAGACTTTTTTGCAAGATATTCTGGTCCTCCTTCAAACTTAAAGTAACTTCCACCTTTGTATTACCAGATTTCTTTAGCAGTCTTATAAGTATGTAACAATATCAGTCCCAAGATCAGATTTTAAGCAGTACTGATATCTTTCCATCCTAAGTTACTTGTTCAGCACACTCACATTTTATAATTAAGAAGCTGAGTTCCTTTTACTGTTTCCTTATATACTGGATGCCTTCTTCAGTTTCAGTGATTTCCTGTCATCAAATGCTGAGGTTCAGAAAATCTATTGCAATTTCTTGTCCCTTTACTTACAGACTATTTTAGCATAAACTACATTGATAAATTCACAATTCAACTGTTTCACTATTCAATCACAGCATACCTTTAATTGCTTCCTTTCTCAAGTTATAATCTAGAACTTTAGACACTTCTGAAATCAAGCTTAAAGTTTTTAGCTGCATGAATCACTTTCTTCCTCGTCTTAAATGAAGGTGCTACAGATCATGAACAAAATTTAGTATTGCCCTTTATCAGGGAAGTCAGCACTATCTATCTCCTTCTTGTGTTCAGAACAAAGTACTGCATGCAATCATTAATCAAGTGTTTGCATGTTCTATCTTACTAGATTTAAATGTATGCATTTTAAATAAATATTTAGAAGGTCATAGATTTATTTTTAATGGATTATATTTTTCATTAAAACTCACAAATAGCAGGGGACTCCCTTCCTAAATCTCAGAATAATTAGACATACAGAGCATTATCAACCACTTTAATGCAGCCATTTATTGAAATGAAACAGATAAGTTCTGCTAAACTTGCTTTCACTAATTGTCAAATGACAACATAAAGGTATTTAAAACTGAAGTTAGCTTTTTGTTTACCTGTGACGTTCATTCTCTTGCAATAAGGATACTTGATTTTTCTCACACATAATTCTCAGACACTAAATTTCTAATTATGATAGCTATATTTTGTTTACAAATTGCACAGTTCTCAAGGATGCTTTACAAATTTTTAAAATCCATATGAAAATAAAACAGAAGAACATTTCTAGTACATATGAAATAATCATGCATTATAAGACTATTCTATATATGCAAAATCTCCTTAGACAACTCTCATTTCTGTGATAAACATAAAAAAGTCTACAAATATGGAGTGCATAAATTAGATTTTAACTTAAAATTGTGGGAGGAAAGGACTCCTTGGGTTTGTGCTTTTATGCATATATAGTATAGACGCACATATATATGAGGACATCTCCCAGAGTGTAAAACTGCAGTTTCTCTTGACTGAATTGGTAGTTGGCCAAGAGACATCCTGAAAAGTAAAACTGAGACAAAGAGGGCATTACCATGGGGCAGAACAGTTATCAGACACCTGCCTCTACTGTCTTTTTCCTTCCAAAAACAGGTCTATCCAAAGCAAACGTTACACCATAGGTCCTCTTCTCTGAAACTAGACACTTGTTTGCTTTCTGGCCAAGAACATCCAGGTACAACAGGCCAAAAACTCAGATTTCAGACCTCTAAGCATTTGGCACAAGCTCTTTCCAGGGCTACATTTCAACTGCAGCTGCCTGAGCTCCCATCTCAAACCTTCTCCATTGGTTTCAATTAATCAGATAAACCAGCACCACAGAAGCACAGCTTTGCTAAATCTCGGCATTGAGGAATAAGGCAGGCCAAACAAGGGAGTATGACTTCAAAGTTTTCCACTGATGCAAGGGGAACAAACTCAACTCTAGTTAATCCTTTCAGGATAACCTAAGTTGTACATTGACACACATTGACATAGCAATTCTGGCTATACCCAAATGTCGTTAGAATAAATGCTACAGCAATAAGCAAGGCAAAATACTGATTTTACACTGCAGTAGTCATAGCTCCTTTTATACTTTCATTGTTTACTCTTCTCCTTACATAAAGGTTCATTTTTCCCCAGAGAGATGTTATAAAACTCAAGCTGCCTGAATTGCTAATGGACTTATTTCAAAGTTAATTAGTTTAATTTCAGAATCTGGTCTGCTACATCTCTATCTGCTAGGAGCAGATCTGTAGGGAGAATCAACTAACTATACGTGTTCCAGAATTGTTATTGCTGTTTTAACTTTGCAGTGGGGCCGAATGACCGTTTGTGGGTGGTGTGCATTCTGTGCAACCCTAGAGCTCATCTTCTGGTGCATTTTCTTCTAAAAGGAAGGTAGTTCCTCTGTTTTCAAGCAATCTCACAATGCAATCCAACACACAATACACAAAAAGGATCAGATTTGCTTTGAAGGTACCCTACTCATGCTCTGTAAACACACCCTGTAACTCCTCCAAAGCAGACTCCCCTTTTTCTTGCAGTACTGATGTTCAGTGATCAAAGTATCAAGAAAGTTTCTCTTAAATTTAAGAGAGCTTTGAACTCTATTTTTTTCCTTTTTACACCCAGTAGTTGGTAACATTTTCAGCATGTCCAAAGATAGTCCGTTTAACTCTCTAAAAAATGTGGAACTGTTCACAATCCTTTCAGTTATTCCGAATTTTTACACCTGTTACAGAAGTTTTAACTGTTTGGAAATCTCTGTGCTCCTTTACAGCCTAGACAATCTAAGACACAGTGTTCCCAGTATCAAAGAGAATTTGCTGGCTGTGAATACATTCAGCAGAAGCATCGTTCTATAAACTTCTTAAATAGGTCAACTAGTGCAAGAGCCACCACTTTTGTCTCGGTGGAGTCCTCATTCCTCTTTTACCTGCACCTAGCAAAGAAAAAGAGATCAAGTGAGCAGTTAAAAGGCATGTTTTTTTCCTCCCTGAATTACATCCAAGCCTGTAACTGCAGGCATCAACACATTCTGCTATATAATACAGATAAATTAGCCAGTAATGGGACAGTGTAATAAGATGTAATAATCATAAAGGAATCACTCTTTAGCAAAAACTTCAGCCTCCCTTACATTGCCTGAATAGTTTAAATTAACCAGATTTCACATAAATATTAAATTTTCTTCCTATATGAGACCAACCATCTCAGAAACATTTAACATTACTAGCATTATTTAAAAACTGCTTTCATTTAAAAAGACCCACTACATTTAACAAGTACATTTTTTGCTAAATGCAATGCCTGATAAAAATAAAAAAAAACTTACATAAATTATTTGCTTTCCAAATCCAAAAGTTATTATTGTCATAGCTTTATTCTATATTGGTATGACTAACAGCCAGCTGCAAGTATCTACAAGATCCTTTTATTACATTCCACAAAATTCATCTTATAATCAGAGGATCCTACTTTTCACTCAAATAATTTTTCTATCCCCAAAAATACAGTATTTTCTTTTCTCAGAATACTTGTTTTAAACATGAAATGTTCTTCAGAGCTGCTCCTTCCACAATATCCACAAGATGTCACCATTGTAAAAGAAAGAAACCCCATGTTGTAAAAGGAAATTCCAGAGTTTATGTTCTGAACCATAGATTTTAATTATTATACTTCCCAATCAATTCAGTTCAATGATTTGTTGTTATATAATATAGGCACTAAACGTATTCAACAAAAAAAATGGGAATAAAAAACAAAACATAAAACTGTTTTCAAAATCAGAGAGAACGAGACCCTGTAGTCACTTTGAATTACTAAACAAGGAAAAACTTGTCAGACAGCAAGACCATTAAAATAAGTAGAGAAATTTATGATTCTAGCAGTGTAAATGACTTACACAGAAGATACTATCAGTGTAGAAACTATAGAAAATGTAAATGCAAATAAATAAAGAAATAGACTTGAGAAGCAAGTAGTCTCCCAGAGAGCTCAAGGAAAGTCTGGTATTATTTTTTATTTAGTAAGGAAATACAATTATGTAGCCAAGCCGGTTCATCTGTGACAGAATAAAAAAGAAAAATAATTTAAATCTATATAGGTTCAGTGAAAATCCAAGGAACAATGAAGGAAATTATATCATCCTGTGCACTGTAGGAAAGATTGAGAAGCCAGTATGTACAGAAATGCTAAGTGAAAGGAAGGTACTAACAGAAGAAGTTAGACTTTTAATTTTATTTAGTGCTCAAAGCTTCTAAGGAAGTTTTTAGCACTGTAACTGAAGGCATAGACTAAAATTAATTTCCAAAGATTTGTGACATTTCCCCATTTTGAACACAGGGATCTGAAATTGCAAGGAATCCATGCACAGTTAAAAGGATGATATTCTTGCTACAAATTCTATTCAGAACTTCCTTACAGAGATCAAGCTTTCAGGATCTTTCTGTGCATTACAATCCTGGTGCATTCTAAAGGACTCAGTAACAAGTCTACACTATTTCCATTCAGTGACCATATAGCTAAACCACTTCCCTTCTGTGGGTGCACTGACTGCCTTTTAATGAACAACTCATTAATTATTAAGAAGAGAAATGTATTAAATCTTATCGTGTCTTTGGAGTAATAGGTGTGACAGCTAATAGTAGTAAAAAAGTCATTTCCTTTGACAGGCAAAAATAAACAGCAATAAAACAGAAGTAGAGGCAGGAAGTCATAGGAAGAGGGCATATCAGATAAGTAATCTGGAGGTATTTTAGTGTTTCTGTTAAGAGAAGAATGGCAATTTCAATTCATAGCAAGCTAATCCAATTGAGACTTGTAAGAGAAGTGGTAAAGGATAAAAACAAAATTCACAAACATCTAGCATAATTATAGTCAGTGAATTAAACATTTAGGATCTTAAATAATTTATCTGTAATGAGAAACAATTATTTATGGAACTGGGAATAAACTACAGCATATGCTTAAAGTACATCCATTAGTCCACAGTACATGTCCACACATAACTCTTGTACTGTCATAAAAAAGCAGTTTACCCTCCTTTTTCATTGAGAGGTTCATACAAATAATACCCAACCAAAAACCAGACAGTGGATACTCACTTCAGGAAGCACTAAAAATCTGATGAGATGATATGACATTAAAAGATGGAGGAATAAAATCAAACCTATCTAGACATTTAAAAACAGAATAGAAAATTAGGCTGTGGAGGAATTTAGTCTTCAGAAGTACTCACAACTCTTTAGTAATTACTGTCATTATTTTTTTCAAATTAATGATCCAAAAAGAAAAATGCCCAACACAAGAAAGTCCAGGTCACATATTTCTGCTGTACCTTCAGACAGAAAATATCAAAGCTGTTAGCCTTTCATGACATTAAATTACCCATACCTATATCCACACGGAAATTTATTCCAGAAACCAGTATTTCATCTGTGTTCGTTCTTTAGAGAGGCCAATGTGTATGCTACATAGGATGCATTAAAAGCAGATTTTTAAATAGATTGACTTGATTCCACATAACAAAACCTTACCTTGCCAGCTATCATTGCAAACACACAGCTTCTCTCCTGTCAAATCACAGTATCCGTGATCTGGACTGCCACAGTTGGCTTTACAGTATGGAATATCACAGGCTTCTCCTTTCCAATACTTGTCACACTCACAGTATACCCGGCTTGGTACAGACACACTGGTTGTACACTTCCCATGTTCTGAGCAGTTATTAGGACAGGAATTAATTCTGGGGAGAAAAAAAGAAAAAGTAAAATATAAGGAATGACGAGTCGAGATGACAGTGGTTTTATCTGACAGTACTCCAACAACATTTGCTAGATAAAGTACTTTTTACCATGAAAAATTTCTATTTTCTGATAAAACACAAGTCTAATGGTGATTTTACAGGCAAATGAGTTCAAAAGTGTTTATCCAGGCTTACATACAGAGTCTGTGATGCAGCCAGGGTCACAAATATCTTGCACTGTAACAAGTATTGACATTAAGCAGGAGGACAGGCCCTGCCTGGGCAGACCACCACCTATTTTTTTTCCTCTGTTCCAGTATCAGTACTCTAATCAGTCCTTTCAAATGCTTATTATCTCTAGGAACAAGCCCACTGGAAGTGACTGAGCTTAAACTCTCCACCACAGGCTTACAATTTAAAGGGTTTTTCTGAGTAGCTTTGTTCCATACTATAAAACAGATGTCTAACATCTGAGGGGAATAAAACAGGAAAAACAATGTAAGGAAAAATACAAGATGCAAATCTAATATCCCAAAACTACCTACAGGTCGCACTGCATGCTTTGAAGCATTAATAACAGAGCCACCTTAACTCTGCCTCCTTAACTCTGCAGTCAGAGTTGCAAAACCAAGAAAGCTTAGGCTGAAAGAAGTCTGTGACTATTATGGGAATTAGTGTTTCTGTGATACACCCTACCAAACACTGAGATCACAGGCAATCGGACTGCAAAATTAAGCAAAGTGGTTCCAGAAATGCAAGCAACTCCTTGGAGATGAGGGGAGATGGAGGATGTTGGAAGTATGTGGGTCCAAGAGATTCCATGAACAGAGTCCCAGGTGGTATGTGCCTGCTGAAGTCCAAAAAGGATTTGAAACCTTTTTTGATGACTCATAGCAAAGGGTTGGGTTGAAACTCAGAATAAATTGTTATTGCATAAAAACTGCTGATGTTAACACAAAGAACTCCCTGTAGATGTGAGATGGATACTGGTCATAGCCTTCCTTGCTCTTTCTGAATGAAGAAAGGACTGTGAAAAGTTAGCAAACAATTGTTTGAGGCTGGTCTTTGACAAAATGTAGTTGTGGTAGGACTGTGAGCAGATATGTTTTTGTTTTCTATACACTACTAAAATAGAAAATCCCACATCTGAACTGCAAACATCCTGGGCTTTGCCTGGTAACACACATGGCATTAAAGCCATTTATGGCATTAACTGCTGCACGTTACAGCTGTGAGGAACCTCTCCCCCCACTTCACAGGGAAACTGTTCTGCAGGGAGATGAATGGTTCAGTTTTTCCAGCACTCTGAAAGTAGACAAATTCCCACTCCAAGAGGTTCATTAAGGATTCAAATGAAATGAGAAAAATTGGATCAGCAGAATTAGAAGCAAGACGCCTGACTCCAAGGAACACGAAATTCACTCAGACTGTTGTGGAGTAACTACTGTTGTTTGCAACTGGCATGGCACCTTAAATCACAGATTTTGTGCTTCTGTCTTTCCCAAAATAAAGGAATAGGAGCGGTCCATCAAGATGAAGTGGAAAATCAACGAAGGAAAAGGGTAACAGAAGCAGAGTGCAATAGATCAGTAACAGAAACAAAATTAATGCAGCCATAAAAAGTAATTGTAGGTACTTCTTTATCATAAAAATCATTACTGTTGGCTTATTAAAAAATATATATTTTAAAAGTATCCATTGCAATAGAAGAAACACAAGATCAGAGTACATAAAATTTCATGAGTTATATATGTAATGGAATTAAAAACTGGCAGGTTTTTTCATTTATTTTAAATCTTCCCAAAAAATTAGGCAATGATATGCAGCATGCACCACATTACCAAGTAATAAAAGAATGCAGAGCACATACTCTCATTCCTTAAGAATGCCATGTCATATTGCCATTTGCTCCCAAGACAAATAAAAAAAAGTGCAATAAAAGCTTCAGGGATAACTGAAAAATGTATCTAATTACACTAGAGAAGTCTGCCAGGTGATTGCATTTTACTGATGTCAACAGACAAAAATTAAAAATACTCAGTCTTCTAGACTGCCATTTCCAATGCAATATATTTCGTGAGGTTTCCTAAACTCTGAATAGCCATTTATTATCTGGTCAAAGGTAGGCAAGCTGCAAATTACAGGAACAATCTTTCCATAGACAATTTAACAAGTACCTCTGCCAAGAGCAAAGCTATGGTCAGAAGCACAAATAGGAAATTTAAATTAATAAAGAATATGAAAAAAATATTACATGTACTTCCACATAAGAAATGCAGTGCTGGCCACCACATCCCAGTAACTGGTATTTCAGAATCTGAAAGAATTGAGAGAAAAGAACAGGTATATCTTCAATCATGGAAAAACTACCACATAAAGAAACAGGTCCAAGAGGACCAAGCAATCCCCTCTTGACCTAAAGCATCCAGTATGAAGAGCGTTGCATTATGTGTCACAAGCATGTCCCAAATGAGACAGCAATTGAGATCAACAGTGGGTACATAAAGAAGGAAGAGGTTCAGATCCATTGGATGCATCTTCAGAACTGCTGACACAGAAAAGGAGACCGGAATAAAGCACAGTTATATCAGATTAGACTCCGCCATCAGAGGAACTGAAAGACGGACAGAGTAGATAAGAACTGTGAAGGCAGAATGCAAACTGAGATGGAAAACAGGAAGGGAAAGTACCTGAGAAGTAGAGAAGAAATGGAATAAAATCTTTGTGGCTGGCACAAAAGCCAAAGTAGAATTTCAGTGGAGGTTTCATAAACCACAGAAGTATATTCAGCAAGAAAAATCCCGATCCTAGTTCAAGAGAAGGGAATTGACATGACAGCAGATATAATCTCCCTTCTATTCCATATGACAACTACATGTGTTGGATAAACACTGGAAGAGATACATTTTAGTTCCATATGGCATAAGAAAAACATACTCTTGGAATGGCCATGTGGCTTCACTCAAAACAATACACTCTATCTCTGAGATTTTTTTCCCCCTAACTTGTACCTTAATAACTTACTACAACCCTGGCTCCCTGGTTTTAGGAACACACCACTAAGTATAACCATTATGCCATTGAAAAAAAACAAAAGTCACTACATATTAAAAAAATACTTACGAATAAAAAATGTTAAATCCCGTTAGGTTATAAGCAGCATCACTAAAAAAGTGGAGCAATGCATAGCCAGATGTAGTAACTACTTCAGGAACAGTTTCATTTCCACGCACTTCAGGGACTATTAGACCACTGGAAAAGAAAATGGGAAAAATGCTTATAAGTAATCCTTGGGAGAGAAGGGGGGGGCGGGAAGGAAGGAGGGAATTAGCTATTCTGGTGGTTAACTATATAAGCAAGATGGTGCCTAAATATAATTTGAGAACTTCTTTTTAAAAAAACAAATCATAAAATGTGTATAAAACTTGTCCATGGTAAGATAGGGGTTTCCAGGAAAAATGCCAGTGTTTAAGCATTAACACTCCAATGTTAGCAGTAAGTACAAGTCACAAAACGGATTTACGCTCTGATCACCTAACCAAAGATGTAAGGCTTTAGAACTCATCCTAATATAACTCTACATACATATTCCCATATTATTAATAAAAGAAAGCAAGCTAGTTAACATATTAGAGCCTCTAATATTATTTTTTCCCCAGTAACTAAAAATGTTCATACTTGGACTAAAAGATTCATAAATACACTCACCTAAATACAGCTATTAAAGGTGCATATATCGAATCTCCATCATATACATACATATGGTCCCAACTACATTCTGTGGCAAAGTGATTAAATCTTAATCTTAGTATCGCATTTGGGCTGAAAAAAAATAGAACATCCATGTAAAACATTATTTACAGAATTATTGAGCTCATAAGATAAAGAACTTACAGTAAAATTGATCATGCCAGCATAACTCTATTAAAACATTTTGAGTAATAATAATAACCAAACATTTCAAGGTGTTAAATAACAAAAGTCAGAGCAAGCAAATATTTCACTTTATCTTAAAAAAAACCAAAAATAACATATTCAGTCCAAGTCTAATAATCCCTAAAGTTAATAAGAGACTTAAATTTATCAGATTTTATTAGTATTCAGAACCACAAATTTAGAGCAATCAATATATCTTATTTTAATATACTAGTTTTAGTTTACAATGTCAGGACTATGAAGTTTAAAGAATCTTTCAAGAAAAAAAAATTACCTACACATCCTCATTCCAGTATTCTACTAGTTATTGAAAATCTTAAACCACAAATCTAAAATAGCAAGCAATATTAGTGCAAGTGCCTGCCCCCACCCTCTCCCAACACCTGGGAGTCAAATTTCACTAATTTTTGGCTGAGATCCAGATAGATCTGTAAACTTTCTGAAAGGAGACTTCTTATGTATTGCAAAATTACCGATACATATTCCATGAAACATAATGATTATTTTCTTTTATGTCTCCCCGCTTCTGACAGGTTTGAGTGCAATTTGTCAGTTTGGAAAACGTGGGTTTTTTGTGACAGGTCCTTTGAGAGAACTCTCTGTTCATTTTTTAAGAAAGAGTATTTTATATATGTGACTTCCTTGTATGTTGACATTTTGCACTGTGTTACTGGTTGCTTTACTCTCTCACATACTGTGCAACACACTGTGTCCTCCAGCTGCCCACTCCATCTCTGGTGAAGAGGAGGAACGGAGTGAAGACCAGCTCCAAAGCAGAGTTTGCCTGTGCTCCTGAGGCATGTTTCCACGTTAGCACAGTGTAGTGCAGTGCAAACATTCCTGAGCCAGCTTGGGTAAAAAGAGAAGTCTAGCTAGGGCAGAGAGATATTCAGCTACAGCCTGGTCAGCTAGATATTGAAGCTTCTATTTAAATAATTTTGCAAATTATCCATAACTTCACTGTGTTTAAATTATTATCTGCATATGAGTAGAACAAAATTAGATCAGATACTATACTTTTACCTTTTCTGATACCTTTACTGAACTTTTACCTTTGTTTTTTACTTTACTTTTAACTTAGATATCTGCTACAGAGCAGATATCTATGGTAATTGAGATTATGACAACACAGAAATACAGAACAGGTTAATTTTCTTCCAGAATGTTAGTAGAACTCAGAACTAGAGTCAGCAAAATCCTGACCCACATCCAGAGGGGGAAGAGTCCCACTGAGATGCAACCAGTTTGTGCTTTTAACAGTTAGTCATACTAATGCATGTGTCTCATTATTTCTTTGGGCATGTCTGTGTGTTTCTGTGCTGCACAAACTGAAAAATTAGAAACAGATGAGACATCTAAACTGTGGGCACAAAATTGTTTTGAAATTAAGTACATGAGGAATACTAGAATGCCAAAGAAAATACTTTATAGAAGCACTAACTTTTGAGCAACATGTAACTGAATAAGCGTTCTGTACTTGAGACCATTCCTGATTTACCACTGATATGAGTTAAATAAGATTGGTAAGATAATGAGTGAAATAATGGGATTCTGTAACTACATGTAGAACTTATGTAAAGGTAATCAAACATGCAACAAATTTATCATTGGGTTTTGAGAGCTTGCAGCACTGGCCAAATTCCAACGTCAGCCTAACTTTTGCCAGCAATTTGAATGGGAATGGAATTTGGCCAACTCTGAGGAATCCTGAAAATCCTACTTCTTTTATTTTTTTTTTTTCTTTATAACATTTAAACAAGAACAAAACAAACAAAGACCAAAACTGTTTATATTGTATCCACATGCAGTTTCTACTTCAGGAGTTCTTTCAACCTCTAGAATACACAGTACCAAATTGTCAGAAAATCGAAATTATATAAATAAATACTTACTATCCTTCAATTAACCATGTACATTTAGTTTTATATTTATAATTTATGGGTCCATCTGTTAAATATCCAGAAGGTTCTGTTAACCTACAAGAGGAAAAAACAGTGCTGTAATAAACTGGAGACAACACATCAGAACATGCATCATAGACATGCTAACAGAATCTTTCTGGATGGAAAGAAAATTAGAGGTAGGGAAAACAGTAAAGTCTCTTTTCACATTTCTTGTCACATTGTTTGTATTCATAAAAACTTGAATTCTGACTATTCTATATCATTGATTTGCTTTCTTCCCCCAGGCAAGCAGAGGATTTCTATTTTTTCTAATTCAGTAGCAAATAATTTAAATTATCCTTCACACAAAATGTATCCAAGCCAATGTAAAGGGGTTTTGTTTAAAAGTATTATTTTGGTTTGACTTGCTTGTTTACTTTGCCGTTGTCTTGCAAAATACTTCTGAAATTAGATATCAGAAAAGTGTTCTAGATCAAGAAAAATTAAGGCATAAATTTAAATAAGTTTAAATAAGTTTATCTGTAAGCCTCTTCCTCTCTCATTCCTAGTAAATACCCTGTCTCTTCACAGTGGCCTACAGTGGATATGCAGGAAAGAATTTAAATCCCTACAGATACTCCACACAGCTTTACACCACCTTCAGTGACTTCCATCTCAGGGACGCTCTTATTCAGAGGTTGTGCCTTTGGGTTCATGTTTGTCCCAGGAGTTACCGCACATAAACTCACATAAACTTGCAGCATCTAGAAGATGCTGAAGGAATGATTTCCACACATACACAAGACATCTCAACTGTTTTTGTCCTGAGCCTACCTCTTGGTTTCATCTATGTCCTTAGGTCTGGTATTGGATGAAGGGATGAACAATTGTACCCTATTCACATGCTTGATCCCACTCAAAATGTAATGGTCTGTGTTGTTTCCTTCCTTTCCCCCACTGATCCTTTTCCAACCTAAGAAATCCTTGCTCTCTGCCTTTAATGTGTCTTTTCTATTCTCCTAGAGCCATCTGAGCTGCAACACAAAGAGCAGCATATTGTATTCAAGATGCAAGTGAACCACGAATCTGTACAGTAGCAATATTATTTCCATTTTATTCTCTATTCCCATTTAAGATTTTATTTGCTCTTTCAACAACTACTATTCTGATATTTTAAACAGAATAGCTGCTATAACTTTTTTTCTGAGTGATAATAGATAGCTCAATATACACATATAGAATTCATTTAATGTAGAAAGAGAACCTTTTTCATCTGTTCATATATATTACTTTGCATTAATCTTTGCAGTGATAAAATAGCAGATGAAATTCAATAATCTATTAAGATAAAAGCTTTCTGAAAGAGCTTATTATCTTCAGCCCACTGTAACTTCACTAATCCACCCCATTTTCTGCATCCTTTAAGATTATGTTCTATAGTTCAGGTCTTGACATCTCTAGTGGCCTTACTCCTCTGGGAAAACTGACCCTCCTACTTTTTAAAATGTTACAACAATAATAATGAATATAAATACATACTCAAAAAAGCTCATTTTTTTCACTATAGTGTTGAAAGATCATCATTAAGAATAAGTATCACTGAATTAAAAAAAAGGAGGTTTTTTTCTGTTTTATTTCACTACTTTAAATAAATCAATAGACTAGATCTAAATCCAGAGGCAATGCTGAACAAGATGACCAAGTCACAGCTAAATTTTCTCATCAGGAGTCTAGCTGAACAGGAATTCAATATCTGCTATCCTACTATATATGCACCAATTTTAAAAATATTCATTACCACATCTACTGCAAATTATTTACACTGGAACTCATATCAAACACTAATTGCATACTTATTAACAGAGAACCAAACATAAAATTATAAACGTGGAAATGAAATTAAAACAAGGGAGCAAGAAAGAATAATTTATGAGACATGGTCTGTGCAAACTCACGTTTTTACACAAGTTCCTTCACCTTTCCTGCAAGAATCAGCATCAGTTTGTTGGGCACATTGTTCCCATCACTGGTGGTTTGAATTACACGCACTTTCCTTTTGGGACAAAGCTGTCTAATGTGGGAACTGGCCAAATAACTGTACTCAAAAGATTTTCAAGGCATAAAAGTATGTTTCTGAATCAAAAAAAAAGTTTATGTTTCTGAATCAAAACACGAAAAGCAAGTAAACAGCTGGTAACACGAGCAACAGACTGGGAGGGGAAAAAATAAAAACAAAAAAACCACCATATACTCTAGTCAGCTGACAGTTGAGAGAAAATTTCCCCCGTAAAACCCAATACATGGAGCTGGTCTGAAAGCTGCAGCACACCACTTCCCAAAAGTACTGTATCCTGGTAAGTGCTACACAAATGCTGGTGTAGCCCAAAAGCAAAGCATGAATTAGCGAGGCATGGCTGGTAACTGCCACTCCTCCCTCCCAGCAGCCGGGAGGAACTGCAGAGATGGCCAGGGAAAGGTTAAACACGCTCCTGCCAGGTGCTCTCCTTAGAATCAGTGTCTGGCCACAGAACATTTTTGCTTGAAGAAAGCAAAAGACACCCACAGTTTAAGTTTATAACATTTCTTCTTGTTGAGAAATATCAACTTTATCTAAAAGTATACATCAGTGCTTCTACACGTGACAAACAGGTTTTTCAGAGTTATTTCTGGCTTCTTTACATAATAATGACATTGTTTGGACGATGCTGAAATTAACACCAACCTATACTTTGGACGTCTAAGCTTCAGGTCACTGATTTTGAAATCAAGCTATATTGATGCTTGGCCTCTGGCAGAACCTTAGTGAAGCTGATTACAGGAGCAGATCCTATGTTTAAGTGTGTGCTAGACTGAAGTATTTTTTCTTTCTTTTTTTTTTTAATAAAAGGCATAAGATTCCAATAAAATTAATTGTAGTGCTGGCATATCATTTATATACAGAAGCAAAGTCCTATTTAGCATGCCACAGAACATTTATTTTCCTGGAAGAAGAGTGAAATATAACTAGTATTCATTTGCAGTCATGACCATTGCCTTCTTAGTAGCTGTATAATGCAATGGAGGTGACTTACAAGAGTTGTTTTTATTAGATCAGCCCTTTGGCACCAGTAAAGTACAAACAATTTCCCTTGTCTCCTAAGCTGATAATTTTTTGATAAATAGTTTCTTTTGGAAGAGCAGATAGCCTTTGAAACAGCTATTGCACTTTGCTGGAAAAAGTAAATAACTAAGAGCACAAGTTTGCAATAATGGTTGTGGAAAATGGTAAGATAAGGGGCTGTTCTATTTAAAATAAATACATAGCAAGACAGATGGGAATTCTTTTCAGTTTCTCGAGTCATATCAAGAACTTTTCTGTGTTATTTTTTGTTCCAAATGTTATCAAATACCAAATCCCACAAATAACAAAGCTAAGCATAACTACTTTCCTGTAACCTCTTACCAAATCAAGGTCAATATTCTCCTTCATATAAAGTCAGGTATTTGTGGGCAGAGTTTTCCTCTGTGACTAGCAGTGATTCTGTCAAATAACCAAAACCCAGAAGAGTCAACATGACTATACACTTTTTAGTCACAGAAGCGGAATAGCCAGAACGATGCCTGGATGCTGCACCCACATCCTTGCTGACTGCTGAGAAAGCCTTAGTGATGAGAGGAAGCCAGAACAATTTGTGTGGCCTGCTTAGGCATCACAAGTTTATAACACCAAGATTCCAGCTTTCTAAACAGAATGCACAGGGAGTAGCTAATGTTGTATATTGTCATTTTAAATTGCACACCAGCTTTCATAAACACAACAATATTGTTTTTAGTTGGCAAGGTTATAATCAAAACCTATAAAGAATTAGAGGGAGCATGCCAAGAGAACATTTCCCATCTCTGTGTACTGTAAAACAGATCTACCAAATAACAGGAAAAAGTCAGGATGCTGCATAGCAGAGTTAAAGGCATCCAGAAGCACCAATGACAGTTCAGTCACTCACCAAGCTAATCAGTCAGTAATAGCTTATGTGACACACACATGGCACTACAGGGTGTTTCATATAGCAGACAGATATACCAGAAATGAAAGGGCTAAAGCCAACACAGGGCAAACAAAACGTGCAATATTCCCCTGGAATATTAGCACTGTTATAAAATAACGGCAAATATAATTGAGTTAAAATGTACAATGGTAACATTTGTATTTACCACTGCAAAGACTTTCAATCAAGACTGAGGCATTTCAGGAAAAGAGAAAAGCATGTTCTAGTTCAGTCAGAAGTTATTGGTCCAAAATGAAGGAGTAGTCAGATGAAATCTATGCTCCACAACACATAAAATGTCAGAGTAGATTATTAAAATATCCCTTCCTTCCTGTAATATTTATAGATCTATGAAAAACACAGTCTTGTCATCTCCTGCATATTCCTGTAAAAAATAGTATCATCAAATCTTCCTGAGAGGGGCACTAATTTAAACCAAAGAAGTCATTGGATATTTTCTGTCATCAGCAGAACATGAAGATCCACAAAACTGCTGATAGATGGACAGAGGTGTGATTTATAATAGAGGTACATTAAAAGTAACAAAGCATAAAGCACATTCATAATATTATAAATATTCACTATTAAATAAAAGAAAGGTTATGAAGACATTCACTTATCTCTATATTACTTAGTGTCACATTTCTACTGAGAATTTTATGAAATGCTGGATTACTTTGCAATTCCTACTTCAGATATATCTGAATATAACATATAAAGCATATTTTGCTATATAGATTCATCTCAATGTCAGTATTTGTGTGCCAGTCAAGAGCTATTCTCTCCATTGCTGAAAAATTTTGCTCCATCTACTTTTCATTTTTTTTGAAAATATGTTTTATTAAAAAAAATAAAAATCAATAACTGTGCTTCAAAGTTATAAGATCGAATTCTTCTTAAATAGAAGTACTGGTAACCTTTCTAGCTCAAGCTCTTGTGCCTAACATTTACAGCAGGGAAAGAGACTGCACATATCTGAGATGTGAGCAGCTGAACATATTAAGGAAGAAGGAAAAAAAATTTAGACCACCTGACAGCACAAACCTGACTCAGTGAGCACTGTGATATCAGAAAGAAAGGCAGAATTGATCAAGAGGCCATTTCTCATACCATACCATTATGTGATAGACTAAGAAGGTTTTCTAGTATTATTTTCAAAGGAAGATCTGAAAAACATGTTCTGAAAAACCCACAAAGCAGACTTTTATTTTCCAGGCATAAAATATTGACAAACACCTGAAAAAAATTCAAAGAATTTGAATTTGATTTTCCTGTATTTTTTTATTTACTGCAGAACTTGCTGTTGGTTAATTTTTTTTTCATAACACATACAAAAACAGAATATACTGAACATACTGTAGTTCTAATTTTTCTTCAATGACTAATCAAGAGGAGAAAATATTTAATACATTAAGAAAATATTTGCATATGCTAATCACACTCCTATACTTGTTACATACTGCTTTGCATTAATAGATTAACGTATATTTAGAAACACATTAAGGACATTCATGACAACTTCTCACATGCCAACTAATCACAGACATGCTCTGAAATAGGTCTGACTCTATTCATTGACAAAGCAGCAGTTTCCTTTCTAAAGTGTCTCTACTGATTCATTCAAGTATTGAGTTCATCCTTCTAATTTATTTTAAACAAAACTGTGCTCCAAAACAATCCAAAAATCCCAGAAAAGTAAAATGAAGACTAGAATACAAAAACATTTTTTCCCCATAAGAATAAATCCTGTATTTCAAGAAGCTTAACACTTGTATGGCCCAAATGTATGTTTTATTTTAAAAATGAAACTAAGTTACCTGAGATATAAAATTTGATTGGTGCAAAACATTAATTTAAAGTTTGCTCCAACAGCTGTAAATGTTCCTCATTTACTGTTTCTGAAAAAGGTTGTTATTCTATACCAAATTTTTTTTAAAGTCCCCAAAACAACTGAAAGGATGCTGTGTAGAAATAGATTTTAAAAAACTGTATGAGAGTACTTAAAGATTTTCTTCTACCTCCTCACAAAGTGGAGCTTGACTTTTTTTTATCCAAAACCCCCTAAATTGCATTCAGTTAGAACGTGCTGTAACACCTACCCCAACCATACTGAAATCTTTCTTCACAGTTATTTGTCTAATCTGATTTTAATAATTCCAATGAAAGAAGTCTACAATCTTCTTAGGCAATCTATTTTAGTACTGACTTATCCTTACTATTAGAATGTTTTTCTAGATGTCAAACTCCCCTTTTTTCTTACTTAACCATGTTCTTTCCTGAACACAGACCTGTACATTGGGTAATATTCTTCCTCTTTCTGCTTATCTTTTACAAACATCCGCCTTCAGGCTTTCCTTCTCTGAGAAAAAGCAATTTAATCCAGCATTCCTCAGGTGTCATTTTCTAGACTTTCCTTCTCTAGAACTTTTCCAATTCATCTGCATCTCAGAATGGTACCTACTACTCCAGTTGGAGTCTGACCAGCATAGTAACCAAATAATTATTTAATATCCATAATATCCTGAATGTAAGTAGCAGAAGAGATGCCTTTATGCTGCTTTGTATATAACCTGCAATTCCCTGAGACTGTTGACTTCCTCAGAAGGACAAAATGGTATTACTCTGGTTCATCTTACTGAGGTTAATTATATCTACTCAAGTGTAGAAATTCGAATACAATTCTCTCAGCATGACTTTTTTTCAGGCAGTATTATATGGGATCAATGCAGCTTGCATGAGCTGGAACTTGCTGCATGGAAAGTTTCATTTATTATCATTTTTTCAGTAGGAAAATCTATTTTTGTTTTGTGATATAAGCATTCACTTAAAAAGATAGTAGCTTCTGGTCACACTGCCTAGTGAGAACTCCACTTAAAAATCAATGAACTTCACAAGAAGAGCAGAAATTCCATTTGTGTGTATTTGTGATAAAGTCCTTCAAAAAAACTCCCATATTTTCCATAATAGCCACTTTTCTATTACTCAACTATGTCAACAGTTTCTGAATATTATTCGTATTCATTATTCATTCACCTTAAAAAGCACTAACATGAAGTCAGTGTTAGTAAAAATTATAAGTCAAGTGCACATATGATCCTATCATGACAGTTGCATTAATTTCGTGTATTATAATTCAAGTCATTCAAACAATTCACAACAAGGTGTCATTTTTTTGAAGGACCTACAGTATACAAGTATGCAAGTATACATATTTTACTGAAAAATGGTTGACCTCTTTTCCTGAGGTTTAACCTGAATCCAGAAAGTACTTCCTAAGTAAAAACCCTCTTTTTGGGGAAGAAGGAGGAGAGCTGTTTTGTTACATTTTAAGAAACCCAAACTACTAAGTACTGTATCACCCCCAAACATTTAGAAGTTATCAACAACCAAAAAATTATGCTACCTAGTTTTACACAGATGGATTTACATGTAATATTTATGAGAAGTTTCTATAAAATTGAGTGGAGTTGAGTCAATCTACAGAGTTCAACAGTGAACTCTACATTTTCTAGAGAATTGCTACACCAATTAACAGTTCAAATCTTGCCAATATTTTCCAGGTGGCCATGGTTCTCCATGGAAATCAACTTGGAAATCAGTGCCTTTTAAAAGATACTGCAAGTAGACGATATCCTCCACTGACCTGGAAAAAACTTAGTGAAAAGAAATGAAGTGAAAGAAATGTAGCTTCACCTCTCTTATCTGGAATACTACAGACATTTGATATTTACTATATTAATATCATGGTTGGACAAAATCATATGAGACAAGCATGTACTCTATTTGAAATACCCAGGCTAGTTCATAGATGGCATCTAAAATTCTGTCTATAAATAGGCCTGCCACAATACTTAAAATTGAGAATTGATAGAAAATGAAGTTGGCATTTGATACAAGCACAAGACATCATATTTCCCTGTATCTCATTTAAGTATGCTACTTTAGATATAAAATCCAAAAGGTCAAAAAGCTCTATAAAACCCTACAAACTTATACAAACATCTACCTGATTCACTGACTGAACTTCTTGCACTCAAGGTTTCATGTCATGGTTACTCATTTTCCCAGAAAAAAGAGTAAGGTTTGAAATATTCAAAATTCTGACAATTCAGTCTTGATTCACACAAATATTAACAATAGTCCCAAAGTTTTCTCAAGTATCCATCCAGATAGCTACTATTAGAAGCCAATAGGAATTAGCAAAAAATCTGCCAGGAAGCAAGGAGACACCCCATTGCTCTAACATTTTACAACGCTCGCTTCAGCCAAGAGTTATTTTTATGGCCAAATGTTGCAAAGATAATTAAGAAATAAAAAAAAAAAAAAACAAACCACAAATACTCCATAAACCATACTCCACCAGACTGAAGTGGTTCTATTACTTTCTTTTTTCCTACCACATTAATACTGTTATTATTTCATTTAGAAAAGTTCTGTACCTTCATAGATTATGTTACTTTACGATCACCCAAAGTAACACATTATCCTTATGTTATTCCTTGTGTTCAAAACAAACAAACAAGAGTTATAGTTTAGGCTTCTTTAATAGCTCCAGCTCTTTTTTCTAGGCTTTGTTTTCTATAAGGCAGCCCTCCATTTCCAAAAGTAACATAGTTAAGTGTACATTCTACCATTATTTTCTTCATCTCTGAAGTCCATCAGGGTACCCTTGATCCCATCTTCCAGTTCACTCATGAAGAAAATGTTGGCCCCAGTATTGATCCCTGGTGGACACCACTTGTGGTTATCACTTTGAAAAGGAGCTGTTCACATGCAGCCACTCAGCCAGTCCCACACCCACTTCACATATCACTTGTCTAGACCACAACACTCATTCTGTACCAGCAGGCATGGGAAACCATACTGAAAGCCTTGGAGAAATTCAAGTGGACATTGTCCACCATTCACCCCACATCAACCAAGCAGGTTACTTTGCCATAGAAGGCAATCAAGTTTGTCAAGCACAATTTGCCCTTGGTGAATCTGTGCTGCCTTTTCCCACTCTTGTCTTCATCTTACTTGTGATAGCCCCCAGGAGAATTCATTTCATGACTTTCCCAGAGACAGAAGCAATAGTGATGTGTCTATAATTTCACTTCCTGGATCCTCCTTTAAGCCCTTCCTGTAGATTTATTTAACACTAGCTTTTTTCCAGTCTTCTGGAAGGTCCCCCATCTCTACAACTTCTCAAATATTATGGAGAGTGGCCCCACAACAACATCAACCAACTCTCTTAACACCCTCAGGTGGATATTGCCAGGGCCCATTGATTTGTAGGGGCCAAGCTCTGTAATAGTTCAGGTACCAATTCTTCCTTTGCTGACAGTGGGTCTGCGCTTACACAAACCTGAGTTTTTGTTCCCAGGGACTGGGGCACAACAGTGCCAGTAAAGACAGAATTGATCAAAGTGTAGAGAACCTTTGCCTTTCCACATTGTTGGTGACTAATCTACCTCTCCTGTTTAACAGCAGGCAATTGTTTCTATTCCGTTTCTGCTTGTTTATGTACCTTAAGAACCTCTTTCTTGTGGTTTTTGATACCTCTGGCCAATTTCAATTCAAGCTGAGCTTTTGCTTTTCTAACTGCACCTCTGCACACCCTGGAAATGCCCTTGTAGTTCTCAACAGGGGATGCTTTTCCATCTCTGGGATGCTTCTCTTTTGGTTTTCAGTAGATTCAGACACAGTTAAGCTAAAGGGGTCTCTTGTGCTACCTACTTCCCTTTCCTTTAAACAGATTTCAATCCAAGTAGTTTCTACATTAAAGTAAGATTGTCTACAGGTTTCGATCCAGTCACAAGGTTAACATGAGTGAAGAATAAAGTTATTATAGTTTTTTACATATTTGTATATACTTAAAATATATGCACGTATATATTTACATTCCAAGCCATATATAAGTATTTATAAGACTTCTGTAATTGATCAAACATGCTACAGGATCTTAAAATCTGGAGCATAAAGTATATAGACAATGCAGACTGAGGTGCTTGGCAACAAGGAGCACTGTGCTAATTTTTCACTGTACATCACCATAAATCTCATTTTCACTTGTGACCTAGTTCAGGGCTTTAACTTAAGCTTCCTGAGGTAACAGCCAAATGCTCTAAATCCAGTGTGCCACCTACTCCTAAATTTCTCCTTGAGTATTTAAATCAAGTTTCTGATAAAAACCTATGCTCACCAAGAAGCACCTATTCCTGTCTTTCAGTCATTTAGATTGATTACTGCCTAACCATCAGATTTTACATTTGTTAAGGACAGAATTCCCATGGCAGGAAACTACCTCATACCACAATGCTGCAAGCACCAGCTCCCACTAACAATATTAGTTCTGGAATTATCCAAACACAGTAAACTTTGACACACACACACACACACACACACACACACACTTTCCAAAGAAAAACAAAAATATCATTATCTCTTAGCATCCCTCTCTAAGGATACAATAACAGAATTTTCTTTTATTTTATATTATTTATGATTTGTTTTGTTTTCAACACTTTTTAAAATTCAGTATTTTCATTTCACACACACATATATACATACATAAAAACACCAATTCCTTCTTCCTCTCTCACACTTCACATCAGCACACATGCTGCTTCATAAGAGGTTCCCATCTCTCAACACAACCTCAGTACAAATGTTGAGATAAGAAGAGATAATAGTGCTTTTAAAAACGTAATTGATTAATAAATTCAAAGGGCTGGTTACTGACTAGGTTTCAAGTACTGTCTTTCAGATGATTACACAGATAATCTCTTCAGACTCCTCTGGCTATAGCAATTATCAGGACATTACACATTCACCTTAAACACAAAGCACATCCCTTTGTTTGCTGTAAAGAAATGAAATAATGGTATTCATGTCTCTAGCGTATCACAAAGCATTCTTGTTTGGGAATATGAAAGATTCCTATTAGTAATAAGAAAGCATAATTTTAGAACACATTTCACTCTATGCCAGGTGTCGTGCCACTCATTTTCTGCTTGACTTTATAATTCATGGGTAAGTGATAACGCTGTTAGCAACTTCTATTGCTGCCTCTAGAAGTGGATGAAGAGTTATAAGAACAAAAGAATATTATATTTTGAGTACTAATTATTCCAGCTGCCAGTTTCACAAAATCAAACATTTCATATATTGGTCAAGGGCTTTGGGGGTTTTTGTTTGCGTGGGTAGGTTTTTTTTGTTTGGAGGTTTGTTTGGAGGCAAGGGGAGGGCATCTCTAGCCTGTAATTTGTATTTAAATGCACAACCAGAATTAAGGAAATACTCAAGTCTAGTTTAAAATGAAAAACAGAATTTCTTAGCAATATTAGCTTTGAGCTCATATGCTCTTAACTGGAATAAAACACCAAGAACAATTTGCAGATAGTGATGAGAAATATCAGAAGACAGAGCACGCACAGAACTGCTGTATGTTATGTCCTTCAGTTACGGAGCTAAACAAAACTTCCCATTTACTGAATTATTAACAGAAGACCTGCTAATGCAATGATTTTGCATCTCTAAAGCTGGTGTTGTGAAATATTCTAACAGCCTCAAAACTGTATGATCTTAGACCCTTCTGAAGTAAGTCTTAGTCCGCACCACAGGGCAGAGCAATTTTGCAATTTTGGGGGGGTCGTAGGAGAATGTATTGTTGTTTTTACTGTCTGCAGAAACACAAAAGATTACAAGACAAAAATTAATCATGCTATTTAAATGGTGATAAATTCATTTTTCCAGTATTTTCTCTTACCTCATTTTTTTTTTATTTGCAATGAAGCACAAACTAGTGAGAGACTATAAATATACAACACAACACTAATGGGAATCTTTGGAAAGTGGCATACACATTTTTAAAGCTTTACACCAAAAAAAAGACACATTCAGGAAAATTAAGAGGTTGCATCCTGCAAGCTGACACATGTATTTGCATTCCTGTATTTCTAATGAGAAAACTCATCTGATACTGCACGTTATTCCATTTACAGAGGCTTATATGGGCTTAGGATTTAAATGAGGCATCATATTAGTATAATTAGGAAAGAAATGACTCTAAAGTAAGAGTCAATGTAACACTGAATGGGTTTATTCACCACATAGGCATTGAACAAAAAAATTACTTTTTAGAATTTATTTCTGCTAGGCATAAAAATTACAACAGAAAACTTGTTTCCTTCACATCCTGACTTGATAAGAACACTGCCAATTCACTGAACAAAGACATAAAATTTCTGCTGAGATTTCCAAAACCCTTCTGTATTCTATCTTGCCAAGGCACTCATCAGTATCAGCCAGTTGTTCAAAAGACATAGATGGAGCTAAGAACAGGGAAAGAGAATATAGAAAAACTTATGCTGGGACTGTTGTCCCTCATCTCCCATGAAAGGAGAACAGAGGTCAGGCAAATGTTGCTTGGAATGCCCACTTTACCTTTCACAGATTACAACAATAAAACACACACCTACAAGACCAGAACTCTTACAGGTCTGTTCATGTTATCCTTACAGTGATACAGCAAGGCATGTGGGACACACAGCCAACATGTCTTATCAGTGAGAGGCTATAGAAAGTGTTAGGATCATCATTCATGAGCAGAAATTCTTATGATTGCTCCTAAGGTAACAGGTTGTCAGAGGCTGACCATCTAACTCCTGCTATAAAAAGCTCTCAGAGCTGCTACTGATCTATTCCCGCTCAGTTCAAACACAAAGCAGAATAGATTAGAAACAAGGATTCACTCTTCATCAAGACAGCATAAACAAATTATACCTGTACACAGAGAGGAGTTACTGATACACAGCTTAGTGTTCAACAGCCAGCAGGAATCAACAAAGCCATACACTGAAGTCTAAAGTCAGTAAATTAGGCTGCTGAAAACAAGAAGAGGAAAAGAAACGAGAAGGCAAGCAATCACTCTGAAATAGGGTCAGGAAAAAGCAGTGACCCTAAGTGATGATTCAGGTAGCTAAATCCACTAGAGCAGAGAATTGTTTCAACGCAGCTGAATGGTCAGGGAGAATGAGAAGGATGGGTTGATGCTGCCCCTTCTCCCAAATTTCCTGAATCCTATGCCAAAGAAATCCACAGGTCCTACTGTGTGACAAGCTTCCCCTCCTCTCAGCAACTGTAGACTAAAACAGAATTGTTCAAAAGAGATACTTTTCTTGTTTAATATGCCAGCTTATAAACATGCCATCAAGTATCACCTCATTCAACAAGCCATTTAACAGTCAATGCAGAATAAATTTCCTGGCAATGGATTCCTACGAAAAGGCCCTTGGAAGATTCAACAAATATAGAGTAACTATTGCTTCGTATGATTGGCCTAAACAAAACAGGAATACATAGTAAATTCAGGAAAAGTACACTGGTTTGCACATCTGAAAGACAACTTGAAAGGAATTTAGACATCTGAAGGAACTTATTCAGCTGAAAGAAGATTATTATTGCAGCAAGGATGATAATTAAAACAAACTTAATTTAAATAAAATTTACTTTCCTTGCCTACATGACCTTACCTGCTCTACTACATGGTTTCTTTAGTACCATAGTCCACTATTCCAAACAACAGGCATGCACTGACTTAAGCAGTACCGTCTATATCAGCAAGATTCTGTGTTACTGACATGGTCTGAAAGCAGTATTCATCAAGAATTCCAAAACTGGTTCAGAATCAGATCAAAAGAAACCCCTCACAACAACAAAAGTCTTAATATCACCTTTATTCAGTTCACAGTTTGTGGACTAGAACTTGGCATTTGTGCCATTATCTCAGATAACTTGTGACTCTAAAGTGTCCATCGCATCAATATTAGATGATTGAAACTGATTTGCTTATCAATGCAAAAAAATTCCTCTGGTAAAGAAAATAATTCCAAAGCTTAAAAGCTCAATACCAGCAGCAAGTCACAGGAAAGGAAACAACTTTCCTTAAACTTTCAGTTGACCTTAAATGCTTTCAACACTGTTGCAATATATAACACCGTCTTCTTTCAACATGTGACTATTTCCAAACCAAGGTCTTGCCAGAATCAAAGATGTTACAAATCAAAACAAGTTCAAGTAGAGTTATGGACAAAAGAACATTCAATGCTGTTTCAGGAAAAAAAATCTACATTAACTAAACCACAGCTGAACCTCAGTTTCTGACAGAGTTTCTGATTATTGGTACTCTTTTGTTAGATCTTATCTAGCATAAGCATCTGTTCAGCAATGCTTGAAAACACAGAAGAGATTAAGAGCTGGGGGGAGGGGAAGGTTCAAGAGCAGAAAGGCTAATATTTCAGTATGTTAAGCTGTAAAACATATCAAATCTCATTACATACTTCTGGATACATTTCTAAACATTCACCCCAAAGCCAAAACAAGCTTCTTTTTTTTTTCTTTTTTTTTGGCCTTTGATTAATCACCAGAAGGTGCTCTTAAATCATTCATCTGAGCTTCAATCATTTCTGACCTCAGCTCTCTGAGGACAGCATTGTGCACAAGGCTGTTAGTAGGTCATTAAACTGCAACATATTATCATTAAAGCAAAATTCAAACTAATTCTAGCATGGCTTGCTTTTCAGTAAGGAAGTCATTTATCATCAGCCTAAAAAGAGCCAAAGGACTTGTTGGATCATCCCAAAAATAAACTTTTATTCAAAACTGCAAAAAGCTAAAACACACCTCTATGGTTGTATGCTCTTTATCAAAAAGAAAAAATAGCCACAGAAATTCCAAAGAGACAAAAATTACTCCAAGACATATTTTAAGCACCTCAAATTATACAATTAGGAAATGTAACCCCTAAAAAACTAGTTTAATAAAATAGCTGCTTTTTAAATATCAAGTCTAAAAGTCATCTGAATATACAAGACTGAGGTGGCTTCCTCAGCCTGGAGTTTGGGAATTGCCAGCCCAATGTCAGCTTTTGCATTTAGTTAGAAAATAAGCTAAATCTTTGCTTGCAAAATCAGTAGGAATACAATTTTTTAATCCCTTTACATTTTAAAATGCTTTTCCTTGAATAAGCCTAAGGATCCAAGTGTTCCAATTCATAGAAGTTCTTAGGCTGCAAATCCATTTACTAACGATAGGATTATACAGCACATGTGCATCATTTTACATACGATACTTTTAGGGAATTTAAACTGACAGGGCTGCTTTAAAAAGCTTTCAGTTGATAAGTGAGCTTTAAGGAAGTATTTACTCATATTTTTTGAATTTCAATACATACCCTGTACTATCATAAAAACTTGAAGGGATCTAAAAATTTTACTAAGCTTAAAAATGGACTTAGACCTTGTCTCGGTTGCTTTGGTATAAATCTGCAAGAGTCACCTGTTATTACAAAGAACGTGCAAATACTGTACTATTGTTTCAATCACATACTAATGATTAAAAAAAAAAATAATCATGGCAGAATGTTTTTCTGCTAATATTTCAATCAACTGATCATGAAGTGTTACTTTAACAAATCAGAGAGTTGATGAGAATAAATCCAGCTGTTTTCAGACAGCCCTCTATTCAAAAATTGTCGAGGCTCAAAATTTTATGTTCCCAGAGGATGCCCAGCTGCTGTACTTACTTCACACTTATCAGGAATAGCTTATTTCCTGTCCTATGCATCCAGTAAAAGTAGTCAACTTTCACAAAGAGACAAACACCACGATATCTTGGTCTTCTTTATATTGCTTGGGTATCCCCCCCCCTTTAAAAGCGAGATAAACATATCAGGATCACAGACATCTTAGGACTCAGAACCACATTGCTGGTGAACCAAACACACACAAGTCATCATCATCCAGAAAGCTTCCTATTAGTCACTGCCCTAAACAACACACAACTTACTCAATCTCACAAAAGAAAAAAAAAAAGCCATGAAATTCCATTAATCCACTGATCTTAGCATTACAGTTAATAAGCATGTAAAATATCTCAACAGCAAATTTTAAAAACCCTCCAGCACTGATTTATTTCCTTCTTAGAAGTGTAGATGGAGGGTTTCTTCTGTAGTAAATTGCATCTCTCTGCTTTTGCCAAGAAATAAAGATTGAAACCAACAGAAACGCACAAAAGAAGCGATAAGCTAGTTTATATTTCAGATGTACAGTGACAAACTTCCATTTTCTTTGGATTACAGGGCATACTGCTTAGTTGGAGTTTTTTAAATGATTTGTAAGTAAAAACAAAAGAACCTCTCTTTAAAAACTTTGTTATAATTTACCATAAGAAAATTAGATATGGGTGGATTATGCAGGTTTGGTTTTGTTTCATTCATATATTTTCAAGAGAGTGATGTTCATGAAAATCAGGCACATGTGAACGGTACTGTTGGATACATATATAATACCTTCTCCTGTATAAACAGTATTGGCGCTCAGGGAGGTAAAAGTCATATAATTCATTATAAATCTCTTCCCCACCACACAGTTACAGTAAAGATACTTATTTTGATACTGTATCAACCAGAGATACTAAATTAGATGTACCAGGTGCATTAAGTATTTAACAATAAGGCCATTACTGGAGCATATAAGAGCACCAAGGCTTTTTATATTGGGCAAATTGCATAATTACTTTAAATAGCAAGAGCAGCTAATTAGCACATTTTAACCCTGGATGTACGAACCTTAAGTCTTAGACACTTCCATTTGAATTTTTCATCAGTGACTACTACATTTCTACTACAGGGAACAAAGAACAGAGAAGATGGAAGACTATTATGTCCACGCATTATGTACTAGTATCAATTTGAGTATCCATATGGACATAATAGAAAAGCCAAAGCAGCTGTACATACTCATTAGCAATCCAGCTGTAATCTGAAGTGATTAGCCATTGATTAAATTTTTACCTTTAATAACTAGACAAGCACAGAAATAATTTATCTTTGCAAACTACTTTGCAGAATACATTCCATGGGATCATAAACTTGTTATGAGATATTATTTCTTTGTTATTGCCAGTTAGAATGTGCTCTCCCAGTGACAGCCAGTAATCATAGAAACTACAAAATACTTAATGGTTTTGTTTACACAATTAATAATTAAGATAATTGATAGAAAGTAAATAGGGAAGCAATATAGAACATGTGCATTTCTAGTACTATTCAGCAGAATTAATTTTCTAAATAGTTGAACTTTAAGAAGCAATGAAGATGAATCTAGTGCTATTTACCTTAGAGCCAACATGAAACTAGCTTTATGAGGAAATACAAGTCAAAATTAAAACACTGCCCAAACTCCCAGCGAGTCTAAAATAACCAAGAACTCTACATAATCCTAAGATTACTTAATGTCTAATTACAACTCAAAATAAAAATTGAGATAATGTGATTATAATCTGTAACTTGGTCAGTACTACCTCTTGTTCTAATTTTAAGGAATGTATACATGACAAGGCAATCAGCCACGAAACCAAAACATCTGAGCTGTAATGTATAAACCCTAATAATTCTAGAGCAACCAGTTCATGTGCAAATTTTTAGAAAATAATAATGTTCTCAGCTAAAGAAATTTGTTAGATCATGTGTTTGCATGAGTGCATATATATATATATATGACTACAAACTTGTCAAATAAATGACAAAAACATCAGGAATCATGAGGCAATAGAAATTAAAGATAACACAAAATAAAGAAAATGTTTGATGGTTTTCACTCAGGATGATGATGTAAAATATCACTTAGTGAAAGCAAGACAGCTCATGGAATGAAGTGTGTAGAATTGGATAATATCACATTTTTAGTAGTAACAAAATTCAAAGAACTTATTGTTCTACCAGAAAAGAGAAAAGAATCTCTACACAAGAGCCCTGGGAAACAAAAGAACCAATACATTAACTTGTAAGTTAAGCAGTAGGCACTTTATTAAATATATTAAATTATAGCATTTGTCATATTCCAGCAAATATTATACTGAAATTTAATGCAAAAAAAGGAAAGAATTACTCAGAATTAATAGAACCTATTAGTTTAGCTTCTCATTATTCCATATTCATAATTTAATCTAAAAATATGGATGTGAGGGGAAGGCAGAATAAAATGCATCATAAATTTCTTAACATCACACACTATCTTTGATAAAGCAACTATAAAAATTACCATTATAAGAAGGCTCAATAATAACCTGTGCAATTAGTAATATCTGGAGACCAAGTTAATATGAGAACCATAATGGAAGTCAGATAGAAAAAAAAGTCAGATAGAAACGGGACCAAGAGGTTGTCTAACAGAAAAAAAAAATCTAACCCAATATGGGAAATACAACTGGATGGTAGATGTAGTCAAAAATTGCCCTTAAAAATATACTTAACAATGATAACACAAATGTGCTAGTGCAATTTATATATGGCATGAAGTTGTTCATGCTATTAGAGATTAACATATCCCACACAAAGAACCAGGTGACGTGAATGCTGGACTAACAAAACAGAGAATAAATTTAGTAATTTAGTCTGTAAAGTCATGCACTTAGAAGTCAGGGGAATAATTTTAACTAGCCCACTGGAGAAGGATAATAATAATTAAAACAGCACCAGAATGACTGTAGAATGACTACATGCCACCAACGGAACACTTGCAGAAAGAGAGATAAATGATCCTACAGTGTGGGATTTCCAGAGATCAGGCAGTGATCCAGATGTGGGATTTCCAGAAGCAGGGAGGCAGAAACAGTATCACAGCACAGGAGACAAGGCAAAGCCATATCCAGGAAACAGAATAGGAAAGATTAAACTGGAACATGAACATGGAACACTACTTGAAGGACCAGAAGGAATAAGAGCCTAGTAAGAAGACACTTGCTTATCCTTGCATAATGAAGTCAAAGGTAAAAATATGACACTTTCTGTATGTAAAAACAGGACAAAAGGAAAAGGAAATGGAGGGAAAACAGCTTCTCTCACTAAGTGACTATGCACCCAAAAATAGACATGGATCAGAGAGATTGCATGAACAAATTTAGAGTAACCGTCTAAATTCAGACAGTCAGAAATATAAGATTCAAGAAGCTTTGAACATGTTTATGGCATATTTAGTTACAAAATAGTGCTATTTCACAGAGTTTGGGAATATGGCATAAAGAGTTTGATAAATATTCTTTTATTTATATCTTGTATACAAAGGTATGCTTTTAAGAAATACCTGCTCAAGTTTCAGATAGAGGTGATTGCAAGGGTTTGGGGTGGGGTTTTGGCCATTTCTTTTTTTTTAAACACATAATACCCCCTCCCCATAAGAATGTCCCCCAGTATAATAATGGGGAACCGTCCGTTTGCCACATATAGGTAGCCAAGAACTTAATTTAACTCAATAATTAAAAAACCCAAAAGCATTACACTATGTTTTCACACAGTTTTTAGGTCCCTGCAAACAATTTATGTCTTTGTCCCAAAAATATCATACATGGACTACTAGTCCTTCAAGGGTTGGGGAACAGAGAAGAAAAAAATAAGAAAGATAAACCCCTTGCAGAGATGTCACCAGCCAACAATTTTAATCACTCTGGCTGGTAACATGAGACAAAAAACTGGAGGGAAATGAAGATGAGAACAGCTTGTAAACTCAAGTAGGACAGAAGTATTCAAGCCTAAATTGCAACTCAAAATGCTTAGCCTTGCTGTCCAATCCTGCAGACAGCTATTCTTCACAGCTATCTTACTTTTTCCCACATTGCAGCTGTGAACTCTTCAGCAGCTGTGCTTCCAGGCATCCATAAAAGGGTGCAATTGGTTGGATGAAGTCAGATGTCATGTCTGCACAGACATATGAATCTCCCTACCTAACTCCTCAGAGATCTTGATAGGCAACCTGGGAACACAGCTCACAGAAATGCTGGGGCAGGGATTTGATATGACAACACAAGCAAATAAGGAGATGATGAAACACTTCCTCCTTCTCATTCCCACTGTCATTCAGCAGCAATGGTTAGGGGTACTAAACCCAGATAAGAGAGAAGGTTTCCAGTACTGGTGCAGCTGCTTCAAGTCAAAGGACCAACAGCATGGAATAATCTGTACGTCCTTGTACACTCTAGAAAATTCTATTTTCAAGTATATTTTTATATGCATACATAGATATACAAGTAGATACATACACTCACACATATATACAGATCTATCTGGTTCAGAAATATTTTGCTTTTATATGCAAGGCTTCACCTTTCAACTCATACAAATCCCTGCTGCTTTACAGGCATGCCTTTTTAATTAATCCCAACTTGCCTGCCTTCTTAATTAATCCCAATTTGCCAGAATGGTGAGCAGGCAGGCAAGTCAGTAGAAAAAAAAAAAATCAAAGTACTTGAAAAGGAAAAAAAGAAAAAGAAATACAAAAATGTACAATACTTCAGGAACATCATCAAGAAGTTTCATGTTAAAAAATTCAAAAGTTGAGGCAAAAGAACATAGCAATTTTAAAAGCTCACATTTAAATAACCGAAAATTACAAAAATCTACAATTGACAACTATAAATTAACACAGCACAAGACCCAATAATTTTCATTTATCCAACAACAAATAGACAATAATTGCTATTTGCAGTTCCTAATACAATGCCAAATAATGTTCTAGGAAGGCTGAACCATAACAGAAATAATAAAAGAAATTTCAACATTTATGTTCATTCAAACTTCACAGTCTAGTATCTAATTTTCACTCTCTGTGTTGGTTTTTTGGTTTGTTTTTTTTCTTTTTTTGGTAAATTAGAACTCCCAGCTCCCTCCCCCATAAGACTCAGAGTTACCTCTTTGCCCCAGTATTCAAGATTATAACTTCATAGCAGTTTCAGACAACTACAATGTTCATCTAGAGAAGAAAAGAAATTTTGAAAACAAATTTTGACAAAAAATTAACAGAACTTTGTTAAAAATTGGAGCATTATGAATTGGAAACATACTTTAGAAACCCTACATATTTTCTCCTATTAATAATTTAAGTAATTAGTTTTATCTTAAACCTACAGTAATAGTTCAGTCATTGCTTAAACATATCATTTTGCTCAGATGACTGTGCACTGGTGGTGAAAGCCCATCGTCAGTGCACTGGTGTTTCGTACTTGTAAACTTGTATCCAGAGTGAGCACATTCCAGTATCACAGAACTTCATTCATTCATTCAATAAATAAATAAATAAACACCCCCACCAACACACACAAGACCTGTAGATCCAGGATTAGTAATCTAAAGATTATTGTCAGTCTCCTAAATTGTGAGGAACTGAAATTAAAACAGAATGCATGTGAGGCTGCATAGTTTCTTTTCCTCCCATTTAGGAGAGAAGTGAGGTGAGCAGGAGTCCCCATATGAGATTCACAAGTGGCTGATAGAAATATAAGTCATAAACAAAGCAAAGCATTTTACTTCTGCACTTACACACACTGGAGACATCTCAAAACACAAAACTGCAGTAGTTGGACCAAGAAATGCTCTCGAAGATCAGTAAAGTTTTAGCTATGCTATGAAGGGTGCTACCAAGTCTTCTATAATTTATACGTTTTTTTCCTTACATATAAATTGTCATTTACCGTTATTATTTAAGTTAGAGGAAAAATAAAAAAAACTTTCTTTCTGCATTTCCTAAGAACTGAATTGCTTCCATGGCTTAGCAACAAAACTTTGCCTCCTTTTATCTTTTAATTTCTGGTGTTATTGATGTTTCTTCCCCTTCTTCAGTCCATCTCCCCTCTCCCATTAGATTATGCAATTAAATCTATTTATGATATAATAAGCTGTTTCATCAACAAATCTTCAACACAGCAATACAAAACAAATTCATAACTTCTCTGTTGATTTATACAGCAGTAAAAGATATAGGAAAAGAGAGCATATAATTTATTATAAAGGTAGTAAGAAAACCTCTAAGATATTTTTCATAGAAATGAAGTTCTCAAACTCACTGTCACATGGCAGTTTTTAAATAGGGACAATCACTAAATACTCATTTCAGAGCTTTAAAAAAACCCCAACAATTTGATTACTATTTTGAAAGGGAATTTTTTTGATCAATTGTTTTAAAAACTTCTTTCCCCTCAAAATTCCATGACGATCTTATATTTATTGATTGTTGGGCACTTATTTGCTTTAAAATTGCTTTTCCCTAAGATTTGATATCTCAGGAAGAAACAAAAACAGACTGTAGCATCAAATACTGAGATTTAATTCATCCAGATCACCCCACTCTCTCAGGTTCCACTTAGAACAATTTGATTATAATACAATCCAACTATTAACAGTTCACAGTAGTTTGATACTCCTTTGTGCATCCTGTCAAACAAACAGGAAAAACTATATGAAAAGCTACTTGAAAACAGGCAAGCTTCTCAGGTTTTGTGAGAAATTCAGCATTTATCCCCAGGAGCATTAGACAAGCAAATAAAGCTCTATGTGTAAATCACCTGAAGGTTACACAGACTAAAAGCTATTCTTCTAAGAATAATAACTGAGACCAGGTTCACAACTGAGTGTTATCCACTGCAAGCTGGTCTGTACGATGTCTAAAGTATAATACAGCTGTATATGGGAAAAATACAAAACTACCATGTGTAAAGCCCTGCCTGAGGCTTTTTGTTCATAATAAAATAAACTCCAGCTGCTTCTGAGGGCACAGATGGGAAAAGTCTATCACTCTGAAAGGCTGACTGAAGCACTAGAAAGTAACAGGACTCTTGCAAGACCTTCCCGCAGTCTTTGAGTCGGATAGAGAAACACCCCCTCAATGGAATTCTTCCAACAGAATGAGACCACTTACCGTGGAGACTCCTGCTAAAAATGGCAGTTCCAGAGTACAGATAGCAGAACCCAGAGTATAAATTTATACATAAAAAAACCAAAGATGATCAAATCTGTTGGTATTCATAAACATCACTTTTCTACCTCTTTGTTTCTTTGCTGTTTTTCCCCGCAATGCAGAAAAACTTGAAATCCTTAGAAGACATTTAGTGACCACACGTTTCAACCAGAAATGGCCCTCTATGTATAATTAAAAAGTTTGATGCTTTAACTGCTGGTACTTGTTGGTCAGATGCATTTGCCAAATTATCAAATACAAAAGGTCTTTCTACTCATACAATCCTGCCAATTCAGTCCAGATGACACAAACAGCAGAATTCTGCTTCAGATATGGTCCTGGCATCTCTAAATCAGATGACAAATGCACTTTGATAACATTTTTGAACACCTACAAAAGACTGTTGCTCAATTCCTAGAACATCGATTATATCTAGTACCAATAACAGAAAATACGAGTTGAGAAATAAGTGTCTCCCATGAGAGCAATAACTTCAGACATTCCTGACAAATACAGATACAACCACTGAGTAATGCGGACACTGGGTTTTTACTGAAAACAAAGACAATTGATAAAATGCTGCATTAGTTCAATGAAGCAACAGAAACAGGCTTAAACAGATACAGAATTAAATATTCACATTTTATACTAATTGTACAAAAAAAACCCCCACACTTACTCAATTTCTTTTCTCTTACCCTTCAGCATATGACTGTACATCAAAAACTAACATTCATCCTGAACATTTTTCCTTCTGTGATCTTTAGCACAAATTCAAAACCCAACTACTCCAAAATAATAGTCACACACTCTAGTCCATTTATTGTTTTATTTTTCAAGTTCCCATTTTGTTCCATAGTAAAATTCTAATTTCTGTTCTGCATCCAAAGACCCACACATTTTATAATAACAACTCTTCTTTTTCTCAAGAAGCCTCTGACAAGGATAAGTTAAAAATATTTTAAGAGAGAATAGGGAATTCTACTTGAACAAAAGCATTTCCCTTTCTTCCCATGCATAAAACATTCTTGAAGAGAACATTGCCTTGGACATCTCTAATTCAAGGAAAATATTTCAAACCACAACCCTAACTAAAAGCAGAAAGTTAATAATTATTTTCCCTTCCAAGCACCACACTAATGTAATTAAATTCATAGCTTGAAGGACTATTTGTATAATGAAGACATTCTTAGCATGAGACAACACCTTAACAGCTTGATTCTAAAAGTACTGGGAAGATAAATACTGTCCCCAACAGTTCATTAGGTGAAAGAGATTAATTACAACATCTTAAGACTGTAGCAACTGAGAGTCTGCAGTAGGCCTGCAGTCTACTTGCAAGTGCAAAATTACGAACAGCCTTATTATTCCTTGTTATACCATAAATACTAATTTAGCAGAAAACATATAAATTTAATTTAATTTTATTTCTTTATAAATTAATGGTTTTTTTATTAATAATTAAGTTATTAATAAAATATTTACATTAATTTTTTTATCCTACAGCTATCGCTACATCTACAATGGTGTATGCCTTCATAAAAGTTAACTCATCTCCAAAACCAAGAGATGTTTTCCATCCTCAGTCAATTACAAGCCCCGAATCTTATTTTGTGGATGTCCTCAAATTTCATCTATTTCTACAACACTCCTTACCTTGCACAGAGTGACCTCCTTAGAGAGTTTCTTTCAAACCCTGCCTCAGGCAAATACTCCTGCAAGTACGTGGAACCTCTGAACTGAGTTCATTATCCACACAGCTCCTGAAAATTACTTTCTGAAGAAGTCTACTTCCCCTTCCCAAAAACTCAACATGATTAATTAGATGAGCAAATACATATAGTATTTCTGATCTGCAGACATCATGCATACACACACAGGCATGCAATTTTCTCTTTGCTGCTCAAGTGAATAATTTAAGAGTCAAAAAGACACATACACAAACCCCTGAAGAACTGCTCAAGCAAATCCGGACTAAACACAATTCAACATTGGGGAGAAAAAAAAACAAAACTAAAAATCCTTCTGATAGTCTTAAGCACAGACAATTGTTGCCCAGAGAGGTTGTGACCTCCCATCTCTGTGTTCAAGACTAGGCCAGATGGGGCTCTGAGTAACCTGGTCTAGTGGAAGGTGTCCCTGCCATGCCAGGGAGTTGTAGCTGGATGATCCTTAAGGTCCCTTCCAACCCAAACCGTTCTATGACCCTATGACTATCCTTCAAAATTCTCATCCCTATTATGAAAAAATCCACCCTTAAGATTCACAGCAGCAAGAAGCTCAGATTTATGTAGCCTAGAACCCAAGTTACCACTGAAATCTAGTACAGAGATGTCTTGAACACCACCAGTATATGCTGTTGAGCACATGAACAAAAAAGAAACATATAATCTCTGGTGTGGACCAGAATATGCAGCTTTTTTTGCACAGTAACAGCCTTATACACAAACCTGCTGACCTCAGTTCCATAATTCCCTTCAGAGCCATAGTTTGCAGGCTCGCAGACATTTCCATACAGATTTTTCACAGCATTTTCCATTTTCCACTTTTCTATGGAAGTGATGACAAAATCTTTTAGACTACAATAATCTTAACCATTAGGCAAGTACATCTTACCAAGAAGAATGTAACATGCAAAGAATGGAGAATTCAACAAGGGTGATCAAGTGTCCTTAAAAACAGAAACACACAAAATGAGGACATTTAAACTATATCAGAAGACATATATTTGCTAAAAACATGATATACTGAGGATAAGTTTGCATAACTTGTTATCTTATAGTTTGACATCAACTCAGCCAGCCTCCTAAATACGTCTGGTGTGTTAACAACAAAACCAATAAAACAAACAGAAAAGGAAAAAAGTTCTCAATAGGGATGAAAAACCCAAAAGGCGCTGCTTCCTAAAAAAATTGTAGATTTCTAAACATAGGATGCCTGAGAATCTCCTTCACAAAATAATGTTGTTTTATTCAAAAGGATGCTTTCAAGTATAAGAGAATAAGAGATATAATACACTAAACTCTAAGCCTGCAACGGCATAACTATGAGAACAAAAAAGAATATTTCTTCCATTAAAGAACACATGCAACTAAGTCCATATTCACCAAAATTAGCATATTTTAGTTTTGTTTCTCCCAGCCTTGAAGCACAATAATTTACCACCGTACCCTGTGAATTACATTAAGACAATAAGGAAACCTGTAGATTGCAAAGTTACAACATCAACTAGATTACACATTGCACAATGCCTTCCTTGATCATTACAGAAAAAAACCAGACTAAATCTCAATTCCTGTATTTACAAGTAAGGACTAAGATCAAGTGTCTTGATGTTGTCCTTCATCTGCTTTGGTTTTCATGAGAAGATGGAAATAAAAACACACATTTATCAGGATGATACAAAAAACAGCAACTCTGAAGAGCTACAGGTGAAGTGTTAAAAAGAACTGATAAGACTCTTTAAAAAGAATGCCCCTTAGAAGGCAAGAACTTCCACCACAGGATTTTTTTTATTAATAATAGATAGGTCTTTATAAGATCTTTATTGAGTGTGACCTCAAAACTACCAAGACAACTCAAAGGAAAAATTCAGAGTAAGATGTTCCCAAATTCCATTTCAGGGTAACACTGCAAGCATTCATCACTCCAAGAGAAGCTAAGAGACACTGTCTCTGCTTTCCAGTCCAACTGCTACTTAGAAACACAGTCAATCTAAATTAGAAAACCCAAGTCTAACTTTAAAGATATATTTAGCTGTCTGTCACTTCAGAGTTCTATGTTAGAGAACAGATTTCTGAATGCATACAAACCCCAAATGCTATAGGTACACTTCAAGGATGAATATAAAATTGAAAATAAAATAATCCAGCAATATTCCTGTTAATGAACACCTTTTGTGAACTCAATATCCTGTGCTGTGGTTTCCTTGTTCCTTGCCTCCACTACCACTCCCACCCTCCTTAAAAAAAAAAAAAACAAAAACAAAACGAACGCAGACAATAGATTCACTACAAACTCAGTCCAGCTTTCATGTGCTGGGTCCACCTTTCAAGATCAATTCTCTAAGTATTCATCAACCTCTAACCTATATTGCTATTTATACCTGCATTAACAGAGGTCTCCCACGTACTCACTGAATGACATGCAGTATGTGTTTCAAACCGTCAGTATAAAATATTGCAACACTCCCCAGCTATATATCCATACCTGAATAATAGACATATTAACTTCATATCTTCTCCTGCATCCAATTATGTGACACAGTAAAGGTACCTGAGAAAACAAAGAACTTCAAACTATACTGTGTATTTGCAGAAAAAGAACATACAAATTGAAGACAGCTCAGTCTTTCCAAAATGAGGACTGAGACAGAATTACAGAACATTGTATTTACTCCCAAGCTTCCATTTCAATTCAGTCACTTATTTGTTATGTTACCTTAGACAACCACACGATTTCAGATTTCCTACGTGTAAAACAGTTCAAAAAATAAATGTGTGTTTCTCAAGGCCATTATGACACCTGGCTACCTAGTGCTTAAATAAGATATCCAGATACAGAGTGCTATACAGATGAGTAGAGGTAAGTACTTCCTTGAATACAGATTGAGTGTATTTTGCCCTGTGAAAGTTAAAATAGAACAAGCTGTTTGAAAATTAAAACCTCTCAAAAAATTGTGCCACTTTTAGTTTAAAATAGATGCCCCTAGCAAGTGCTACGCTACTACAAATACTGGGGGATGGTGGGAATGGATTTTAATACACACATTCTGAATTTAATACTTATATCAGCATTAGATTTTAGAAAACATCTGCAAAAATATTTTCTAACAAAACTGTCTTAACGTGATATTACAGCTGTGCACACAAGTGCAAATCTGTATGTTTTCAAAAGCAGCCATTTGTTTGTCCAGTACTTTTCATTTTTCAAGACCACCTTCCAGCTCCTGTTCAAGGTTTAGTTTTAAGTTACCTATTGGAAAAGCCTCAGCTGACTTAGGAAGCAAACAAAACAGATCTGCTGATACCGAGGGAATTACAAAAGCAGCATCATTAAAGCAGCTCTGTGACACTTCCTATGCACACAGTTCATTTCCCTCTACCCCATAACTGCTTTGGTACTTGCATATACCACACACAAGTCTGATTACCAAGCATCCTCCAAAGCGTCTTCATCAACTGGGCTTGCACACACAAACACGACTGAGAGCTATTTTGTGTTTGGTTTGGATTTTCCTTATGAGAAATACATACTTTAACATATGCACACTCTTATTCTATAGATTAAAAAAACGAAAAAAACAAACACTAAGGGTGCAAATTATCCTACAGGTGGATTAATCAGCATTTCAGTTTTACTAATAAAGCTGGAACTACCAAAGTATTTGACTATATTTGCATAAGTCAGAATTTATCAAAGTTTTCTTGAGTTTTGAAAGCTGAGATGCCTTAACAAGAAAAGTAAGCTTGCCATATTTTAGTCGCTTCTATCCATTACAAAAAGGAAAGTATTTCAAACTGCAGCATGACTAGCAAGATGTTTTTCTGACTAATTTATCTCTGTCCTCGGATTGTGGGTGGCGATCAATGAAGCCCATTTGTCTTCTTGTCCCACAGTGAGACACTCACGGTTTACTTGAACAAAGTTTCTGTAAAGCTCACCAGAATATTTAAAGATATTACTAACCCCAGCTCTCCTCCCAGGCTTATGACCAAAATCACTGCTGCTCACATTTTACTGCCACAACTGGTAACATACATAGCTAAAAACTTGTCCTTTTGGGACACTTCTGATTGTTCTTCATCTCATAACATACTCAACATGATCCATTTTTTCATTGAAGGCAAGTTATTAGCCTTCAAGATAACAGAGAACTAGATAAAAACTCATACACATGGTAACAAACATAAATCTGCGCATAAAAGTTCACATTTATAATTAAAAAATCTACATTTAAAGACTATGAATCCAGATTGATAATTCTGTAATAATATTAATGCAATCAACCTACAAATTAGGAATTCGTGATTCTTTGATACTGGCATAGGAATTTAATTACTAATATAGAACACTCTATTCCCACAAGCAGAGCAGTAACTCTTCAAAATATCCATTAAGTACTACAACATATCACAATATTTTGTTTGTAAGATTTAATCCGAGTTTGAGGGTTAGGTCTTTAGGGGTCTTTCTTCTGAAAAAAAAATGTTAATCAGTGACAGCCAATGCACATTTTTTTCTAAGGAGTCTCTTGAATAAGAGAATATTATTCTGCAGTGATACAGACTGCAAGCTTTTGGTTTATCTGACCTAATGAGAAAGTGATTTTACTTATCTGTTTGAGATACACAGTATAGTTTGGACAACAGTACTTCATGCCGTAGTATTTATCATCTTCTAGGAAGAAATGCAATCTCTAGAATTTGATCTACCTTATTAGTTGTGCCTCATGATTACAGTCATAGGTCACCTCAAGTCTTTAAACAGGAAGCATTATGTCCTTTTTACAGATGAGACACTGAAGCACATAAATTATGGAAGAAATCCATAAGGAAATGTAGATATTGAGTGTCATTTTATGTGTGTGCATCCAATCTTTAAGTAATTCAGCACTTGTTCCATTGCCAGGTAATCCTAGAATATCCTGGATTCAAAACTCCCTACCCCAATCATGGTTATCAGATATGTGCTGCTTAAAACTTGGAAATATTCTACATCTAGCTTGTTTCTAAACATTACTAGCATGAACAGACTAGATATTATGCCATCAGATTATGGTAGTAGCACATTTCCATCCTTAGCTAAGAAATGTAAAAATACTGATTCAAACAGATCCTAGAAACCATTTCTTACAGATGAATAACATAAGTTCTAAATTTTGGGAGAGGTTTTATAGCAGATTAATTTTTTGAAAAATGCCGTGGCATTAACAGATAATTTAGGATGTTTACCATGGAATAGTTGGTGACTAAATTACTTTTTAGCGGTCTAAAAGCTTTAGGGTTTTCTATCTGGAGGAAACTTCAAAGCCAAACGCAGTTCTTGCACCTTGTGAATGAACACTAAGTAACCAACCATACTGAGCTTAGTTCCATCATTTCTCAATAGGGTTTTGATCCACATGTAGCTCTAAAATCAATGCAACTCCTAGTCCACTCATTAGGTTTTTAAGAATATAAATGGCACCCTCTAATATTACTTTGAAAATTCCCACTGCTCATCCACCTCACATGAAAACATCTACTTTGCCCGTAGTTCACTATTTTTCCTTTATTACTGTTAACAGCTGCCATTCACTGAAGTGCCCATGTTTTCAGGTATCATCATTATTTATTCCTCCTTACATGAACTTTGCAGCATGTTTTCTAAGTCTAGACCATAGAGCTAATAAATTTTGTAGACACTGACAGATAATTATTCTTCAATATTGCATGAGTTTTCCAAGGTATTCTTATTGTCTATGTAACAGTGTTTTAAAGTAAGGTCTTTTTTCATCAGTATTTGTAAGTATGTGCAAGAATATCCCAAGGATATTCCTGTAGTATCTCATATTACCTCCTACCTTTTATGCCCACATTTTGATACAATTAAATCAATTTCCAGTGCAGTATGATAGACTGATATCTCAAAAACTACTCATACTCATTTTAAAAAGATGACATGAACTATGGTAATGCCTCCCAAAATATGATCATCAGGCCTTCTTTTTGATTAAAGGAAGTAAGAGAAACACAGCACGAGACTATTTATTTGCCAAATAAATTTAAAACATGATAAATATCAAATGCTAAACCTGTACAGGCATTTATGTATCATTTACGGGTAGACAAGCATACATGGATACAACTGAGCTTTTTACACACCCAAAGCAATGGCAACCAGCCTTTGCTGCTGTCTGAAGGGCTGGCAGGGCCATCAGCCATCTGTTCCCACACTTATTTGCCCAAGTATCAAACCACTTAGCCTGCAAACAAACCAGACTCCAGAATCCACAGCCCTTTGCCTAACTTGCATTCAGATTCACTCCTACAGATAGTCTCAGATACACACAGGAAGGGACACAGTATGTTGTTAATTATCTACTGCTTGATGGGGAAAGACGAGTGTTTTTAAAAGGACATCCCATACATGTTGGGAGCTCCACCATTAAATATCCCTCCAAAGAGGAGAGGCTGTGTTCAGTTCTCAGACTACTTTGAGAAAAGCAGGGCCTTGGTACTGAGGAGACAGCAACTCCAAGACGACTTGCGAAGCAGAAAATAATGGTGTGAGCTGCCAGCACGGTGCTAAGCTGAGCAGCACTCTCTGCAGCTGCACACAGCAGGACTCCAAGCAGCAGGGGAGAAGTCACTCTGTGTCTATGTTTTGCCAGTACATCCACTACCAAAAGACAAGCGTCTAGTTCTGGCACTCACAGCTCAAGAACACTGATAAAATAGGGGAGGCAATAAACCAAGAGAGCAATCAAGGATGGAAAAGCCTGTTTTATGTTGAGATGACTCAAGGAACATTGCTCTCCATTCTCAGTGAGGAAAAGGGGACCATATCTACACCTACACAGGGAACAGACTTCACTTACTAAAGGTTCTGCAATAAAGACCTGACTCAGAGCATGAGAAAACTGAAAAAACTAAAAGAGAAAAAATTAGGTAGGGAAGATTTTGTGTATTAGGGGGATTCTGCATTTGTTGTTGCTGGTTACATAAAACACTGATGATAACTAACCAAGAGAAGAATTTTGAAAGCCTATAATTGGCTTTGAGTCAATGGAAGTGTTTTCAGACTTGGTGAAATGCTTTCTAAAGCACATGCTCAACTCAAACAGGAATTAAGAGTTACCCTATAGCCTGAATAAGGCAAGTGGTAAGAACAGGTAATCAGAGGTAACAGGTAAACAGGTAATTTCTGGTCTTGTTTACAAAAATCCATAAAAAAAAAAAAACATTAAAATGGTTTAGTGGTGGCCTCAGTAGCGTTAGGACAGTGGTTGGACTACTTGCTTTTAAAGGTCTTTTCCATGAAGGAAAGACCTTCAACAAAAATACATTATAATAAAATTAATTTAAGATTTGCAAAAAGACTGCTTTCCTTTCAAAAAACACTTTTCAGTGCAGATTGTTTAGCTTGTAGGGGGAGTTTAGTGTGGCCATATGGCTTATGCTTCTACAATTCAAAACAAGATTTTAATAAAAAAATATTCTTTAAAAATTCAAAGTCTCTTGATTATACAAACTGTAGTTGTGGTTTAAAATTTTAATACAGAGAGAGTAACTCACATTGAAAGAAAGATTTTTCAGAGCATCACCACTAAAGTCAACTCAAAATAAAGATCACGTTTTATAAGGATAAAATCATAATCACTGATGTTTTTCCACTGGTTTAATTTTATTAGCATTCACACGTTGAGTTATAAAAAGGCAATTTGCAGGTGCAAAATCTTACATGCAATTCCACTGATGTCAATAAGAATAATTATGTCTTGGATCAGATACAGGTCATGCCGATGACAAAGGCAGTTTTGAAATTATACAGGGTGAAATCCTGAGTCATCCTATAATGAAAGTTGCACCAGTTTAATGGTGATGTTGTTTTACATTAAAGTTATGGAAAACTAAGTCTGTACCAGTTCTAAAAGTAACAATTTTCTTTTCCTCTCTACACCTGCTCATGCTGCCAACTCCTTTGGATCAGCAGGAGGTTTATGCAAGTGAAGTAACTTGAGCAAACTGAGCTAGCTTAAAAAAAAAAGTTGGCTGAGAGGTGGGGAGATATGTTCCTGTTGATACTTTTCAAATCTCAGCAGGAATATTAATGCTTACACAAGAAGCAGAAAGATGTAATCAAAGAGAAGCGTAAAGGATAAAGTCACCCCTTTTCACAGCAGCATGAACTTCAACTGGCTGCAGCTAAAGCTAAGTTTTTTCTAAAGATCTCTTCTTACACAACATTATCATTCATTTAAAATCTGCAATTTAAGGACACTTTCCTTGCATGAGTCATTCTGCAGACAACAGAATTCAGAGTTTTAGATAAAAATAAGGATTTTGCCTGGAATAACAAAATTTTATACCCTTCTAACATTTCAGTTGTGAGTGTGATAGGAGCTCTAGAAATTAAGAATATGCAGAAGGTAATTTAAAATTGCAAGAAGAACATCTGGAGACAAGGTTTAATAATCACATAGATCCATTTGTTCTTACTCTCTCCATAACAACTAGATATCTAGGACTAGGTAAAGCAGATTAACTGAGGCGTAGGTCCTTAAAGGTGCTCACCTATCCTGTACAATCTGCTTCATTGCTTCTGCCAATTGGGACTCACAGTTATCAAATAAACAACAATAAGCCTCTGAGGACACAACCTAATTTTTCAAAAGCAGAATTTTAGAAGAATGGATGTTTTTAGTCATTCAGGTACTCAAAACCTTAGGAGGAAGAACAATTTCATGAGCAAATTTTTATCTAATGCTCTTCTACATGCCAGTGTCCAAAGCAGAGCTAGAGAAAGGGAAACTTTTTGCTCTGACCTGGGGGATTTTTTTTCTTCTCAGAATTCATTCTGTGAGTAGCAAAACTAAAGAAACCTGTTTTCCTGTACTGCTGCATCTCAAGACTCTTGACTTTGACATCTAAATACACAGAAGTGTATTTAGAAGTGTCACAGAAGCTGTGACAGCACTTTTTCCTGTAGTTTGGCCATTCATAATGTTTGTGTCCCTTAATTTCCTGGAGTCTCATAACACAACTAGGCAGCCCTTCCCCCTCCCTTCTGCCAAAACTCATATCATCATGAAAACTGCAAATGACCAACAAATTCAAAGATATAGATAGGACAGGGGAAGAAGGAGTGGCAGATGTAGCATCAGAAGCTTCACTTCCTTGATAAATCAACCTAGCAAAACAAAGTTGTGCGCTGTCCTTTCATGCTTGTGGTTGTTTACATCTTGGGAACTGCGCTTCTTGAAACTCCCTGCTATAAAAACAGAACTTGATCACCCACTGGTTTTCTTATCTTTCACCTGGCAGAATTCCTTTTCCCTTTTTTTCCATAAATAATTTTCTCTTTTTTATTTTGGTTAAAAAAAAAAAAGGGTTTTGTATTCTTTTAGAGCAGAGAGGAAGGAATAGAAGAAAAAAAAGGTTTTAAGAAATCACAAAGTCAGAATTCCATTCAGATATCCAGTCTGGACAGAGAGTGAAATACTTTACCACCAGCCAGAGATGAGGCCTAGATCATCCTGAAAAGTGAGTAACACAGATGTGAATGCACTGCAGTAAGAATAGCAACATCTCAATTTCTGTAATGAGTTACCACGTTTCACAATACAAAGGGTAAATAAAGTTGGCAAATAAGAGTAAGAAAATGGTAAAACGGTGCTGGACAACCTTTCTGCTCATTTTATCACCCATCCATCCTTCTTTCATCCAGCTCAGAGCAACATTTGCTAAGCAGTCCACTTACTCGGTAGTTCTCTTACAGGGAAAAGGCAAGGTTACCATAATACTGTCAATTGACACCTGCTTACGAACACTGATCAATTATTTCTGATATATCTCTGCTATGTTATTATTTCTCAATCGAGAAAAGAAATAAAACAAAGTAAAAAATACTCCACATCTCTCACCAAAGAATTAATGGTCCCAAGTTACCCTTAGGCAGAGTATTTCTCTTCTTAAAATAATGTTTCAGGTGCTTGCTAATTCAAGTCACTCATTTACAGAGAGCAAAAATAACCATACTTCACTTAGATGAAGAAAAAGAAAGACCCTTTTATTTTCAACTGTTTTAAGCCTATCCTTGAAAATCTGTTTCTTCAAATAACATAGAGACAGGTTTTACACATGTCCAATTTGGGCTATTAAAAGTTCAATTAAAATCTTGGGTAACAGAGACACACGCAGGCACTTCAAAGAGCTGCAACTTCGAAACAATGTAAATGTTTAGAGTAATAAAAAAAGGTTCTATTAACATTTGTATATCGTATCTACAATCCACCAACCGTAACACAAACACACTTTGCAATTTTTGTCATTCTGAAACAATCTGCATAATAATTCTTATTAACAGAAGTAACTGCTGCAGCAGTGATGTACATTAAACAGAACTTGTCAAACTGCTGCAAAAGTTCAACCATGGCTATTTAAGGATAAAGCTCAGCTTCACAGAAAAACAGAAACAATAAGCAAATGTTCCACCACAATAAGTCAAACCATCAACTCCCAGAGAGGTCAGAAAGGTCTTCAATCACCTACACATCAGGCAGACAAACATTCTCTTTCCAGCTCTTCAGATGGAAATACATGGAGCTTGACTCATCACCCATTCAACACCCATCTGAATTTTCAGGATTCAAAATACAACCACTCCAAGCTGCTGCTTGCATTGTAAGAAACGTTTAACATATTTCACTCCATCCCCAACTCACAGGGCTTGAACACCTTTAAATCTTAGGCTGCTTATTTTCATTGCAAAGTATACTTTGCTTCCAAGAATAAAGATTAAAGATGAGCTATTAGAGATACTGCTGTGAAAGTGTCCTCAGTAAAAAATAGGTCTCCAACAGCTTACTTCCGTGATCAAAATCACAATGCAAGTATCACTATCACTTCTAAAGCTAAGCATGAAAGAATATAGAGGAGTTAATGAGAAATCAAAACTTCTAACAGCACATCGATTAACCACTCTGTTAGCTCAGCTCAGAAGAGGTGCCCTTCCAACATTCAGGCAGAACTTCCTCTAGGTGGGGATGGATTATTAACTTTCTACCAGAAGGAAAATATAACCACTGTGCTTCCTCACTTGACAAACACAACCAATGTCAAGAAATATAAATGTTTCAACAGATAAGCAAGATAATATCTGTAAGGACAGGATAGAGGCTCCAGTAACAATTCAGAGAATATACTAAGTCATAACAAGCTTTGAAACTGAAATTACAGTTTGCTCTGGTCCTTGCATTATCAGGGTCTGCTCCGAGTGGCACCAAGACAAAGGATACAAGTAATCCCTTTAAAGCAAGGAAATTATAGCTCTGCAGATCCACACGCACAAAGAAGATTCACCTGGGCCGCCTCTCCTCACTCTCAATCCCTCAGCAATTAGCTCATTGTTCCACTGCACAGAGCAGGACAAACCCCAAACCCCCAGTACATACAGGCAACAAATGACCAGCTTTGAAACCTTATTATCAAGTTCATATGCAGAAAAGATGTATTATATTTGTTCTTGCATTACCTTTATACCTGAGTTATAATAGTACTGATGGGATATTATCCAAATATTATCAGCGAATTGTTACTTTCTCAGCAGCGTGTACATTACTTCAGCCAACACGTCTGACTTCAGCTACTCCTTCCCAAGCTAACAAGTTAGTGGATTTACCTTTTTATTTATTTAAGAATGAGTGACTATGTGTTAAATGTTTAAAAGAGATGTAAATTATATAGCTTAATTTCAGTACTCCAGAGAGAAAACTGAACTTAAAAACAATTTTTAAATTAAAATTTTTAAAAACAATTATTGATAGTTAATCTATAAAAAGTAATTTTTCAAAGCCAGGATTTGAATTCTCTGAGACTTAACTTCACCGATGTCTCATTATTAATCAGATATTAGAACACTTTCTAGCTATATATGTCATCATACTTAATAAATAGAGTTCCTGCTTTTAAGGGGTGTTTTACAAGGGAATGAAATGAGATGTCCTACCCAAGATTATATCGCAAAATAACAGCGAGCAGTATTCTTCACATCCAGTCTTCACGCTGATAGCAAAGGGGGCGGGAGGAAAGTGACAGCCCTATAAATTAAGTCTTTTTTCCCACTACATATAGAAAAGCAAATGTCTGGGTGTGCTTCTTTCATACTGATCAATGACTCGGTATCACATTCACTTTTAAGAATGAGAAGGTATTTCGAGCTCTACTGAGCAAAAACATGTCAGGGGTTTACGTTTTCCACTCTCTCCTGCAAACCTTGTCCTTAGGGATGTACATTTCACTCAGTTGCACTCACGTTGTGCTGAATGTAACTGAGCAATACCCACTTAACTAGAACACCTGAAAGAAAGGAAGACTGGAATGCGCTAAACACTTTCACTCTTCAGATGGAAAAAGTCATTAAAATCCACTACTAGTTTTTGCTCCCTGGGCAGCCCTATGAGTGCACATGTCATTTCCATGACCCTTCCAGAAGGGACAGCAGCGACACAGCTTCAGGTCGATTTCTGTCTCTCGGTTCCCATGAAGTGGAGCAGCCTATTTTCAGCGGTAAGTCAGCAGGTACTATTTTCCTTCACAAGACTGTGTCCTGTGCTCTTAAGAGGTGGAGGAGCATATTTCAGCCTTAACTTCTGCCATATACTTCCACCACACATGAACAGAATCACAGCAGACACAGTCAAAACGAAAAACAGGCAAGTGAAATGAGAGGGAAAGGGTGTAGAGATGAAAAGAAGTAAATGGTAATAAGCAGAGACTTACTTGAACCTGCCCTGGCAGTGTTGGCACTGGTCTCCCACCCAGCCCTGGTCGCAGACACAGGTGGAGTTGACACAATGACCCGAAAAGCAGGAGATTTTGTCGCAGGACTTGGACTGGGACACCTGGGCGTAGAGAGCCAGGTAGAGGAAGCCGTAGAAGAGCAGCCAGCTGTTCACATCCAGGAGCGAGGCGAAGCAGCAGCAGCAGGCGGAGGGGAAAGGTCTCCAGGCGGCCGGGGTTGCGGGGGCAGCTCCCGCTCTCGGGGCGGCGCTGCCCAGGTCCATCTTGGCCGCAGGGGCCGCGGGCCGAGGCCGGGCGGCGATGGCAGCTTCCCCTGAAGGGAGATAATCCAGCCAGGGAGATTCAAACCCCCCGCTTCCTCCTCGCCTTCCTCTCCTCCCTCCCTCCCTCCCGACCCCAGCGCTGCCTCCTCCGGCCCCTTCAGCTCTCCGCGCCCGCGTCAATCCCGAGGGGAAGCCCGGCAGCGCTCAGCCATCCGCCCCTTCTCTTCGCCGTCCTCCTCAGGGCTCATCGCTCCCGTCTTCTTCCATGGAGGAGGAGGAGGAGGAGGAGAAGAGCCGCCTCTTGACCTTGTGTTTCCTCCTCGCCAGAGATGCCCCCCGCCGGCGCGCACACACCACCCTGGACCATGTATCCCGCGGCTCCCCCTCCTCCTTTGTGGTCCCGGTGCCCGCGGCTCACACGCAGCGGCAGCGCGGGGAGGGAGGCGGGGAACGCCGTCCCTTCGCCAGGCAGCCAGCTGGGAAGTGAGGGCGGCCGGGCCCCGGAGCCGCTACGGCATCGAGCTCCGGCGGGGCGGGGAAAGGGCTGGAGAGCTCTTATCCCCGGCTCCGCTATTAGCCCTGCGGAGAAGGGAGGCGTGCGGCGGGGAGAGGAGGGTTAACAGCCCCTCCGCGTCCCAGCTGACAGCTTCCAAGCAGCCATATTTAAAGGCTAATTGTCATCTCCGCTCGGAGCCGCCTCCCGCCCCTCGGTCCGCTTGGGTCCGTCCCTGGGTGGGAAGGGGGGTCCTGCCCGGGGAGGGGGAACCGCGCACCGGCAGCTCCCGCACGCCGCGCCCGCTCCTTCCCCCGCGCTCCCAGCACACTCTGCCTCCCACGCTATGGAAAACAAGGGGATGGAGAGATGGAGCCCCACGGGGCGCGAAGCGCCCGTGGCTTTGTGCGGACACCGCCCGCACCTCGGAGGCCCCGCGGGGGCAGCCCCGCCCGGCGCTCGGGAGCGGGGGAGCGGCCCCGGTAGCCCCCGGAGACCCCTGACCCGCTCCACCGAAGGTTCTGGTGTCCCCCGGTCCACTACCTTGGCTTCTCTTCCCCGGGCCGGGCTGCTCCGGTGTGTTCCTCGGGTTCTGCAAAGTTCAGAGGCGGTTTGCTTTGAACTCGCCCCGGTCAGTACTGGAAGAGATGTTACAGCTTGTTTTGGAAACCTCACCTTCCTAAGGTTTACTCCATCTTCCCGTTTTACGGTTCAGATCAAGACCTTGCCTCCTGCTTATAACATGAGCAGTCACAAAAGTTCTTGTGCAAAAGTAGTTCTTGTAACAAAGTTGTCTAAAATGTCCTTTTCTTTTTTTTCATGAAACGTGTTCCGTACACAGTCCATCTCTTCCAACTTTACTATAACCTGTTTCATTTTACAGTCAGTCAAACCCTCTGAAACTTTCTCCTAACACTGAAATTGGGAATTTATGACATGATGTCTCTGTTCCAAGCAGATGAAGAAAGGGTATTTAATTTCATCTCCTGGTACCATCTCAAAATAGGTAAGTCCAAAGTGACCACTTTTAGTGTCTGGAATCAGATCCAAATTGACCACTCTCCAGATTCTGAAGTTCTTACCCTTGGGGCACATAGGAATTGTTTGGGGTTTGGTTTAACCTGTTTTCCTAGGCACACCATTAAATCTTAACCTGAATTCCCAAAAAATCAAAGTCAATCAGTACTACTGTAAGGGGTATCTATTTGTACTTTGTGTGAAAAAAAGAGGCCAACCCAGATCAGGATGTCAAAGCCAAACACAGTAAACATCACAGAAAAAGAGTCTGTGCCTTAAGGAGCTTACAGTCTTGATGGAGGGAACACCTGCTAGTGTGTGGGGAAAACAGAGGTGAAAAGTAATTTTTCCAGAAGATGTCAGGAGGTCCAAAAGCTGCTCTCAGTCCAGGAGTACATTGTACATTGTCTTCCTAACAGCTGAGATAGATCATTTCATTGTCCTGCATCAGAGACATTTAATAGCTATAAGGCATCTCTTTGTATGTGTTTGGTAATGACTTGGTGAGTTCATGCAAGGAGGGGAAATGGAAATTGTGTTACTGCTTTATATTTTATGACAAAAAGCTGAGGCTGAAGCCTTTGTTGAACAGTCTGCTAATTATACAATATCACATGTGATTAAAGCTGCTGAACAACTGTCCTCTGTTAAACACCATTATGGGACCAGAAATGCAGTTAAAAGGAGATCCCAGTCCAAGACACAATGTCAGTTCAAAAATATTCTTTAGGCATAGTTTTGCTTACCATGACAGGGTAACGTTATACATTCCTCCTCCACTTTCTCAATTCCTTTAAACCAACCAAAAAAGTTCTAAAGCTGGAACCATCTTTTTCTGAGATTGAAGGAAGATTTTGTTTCAGATCTAAAGAAGTCAGCCAAATTTTTGAAAATGTTTGAAATTAACATTCAAATACCACTCACAGCAAAGCTAGGATTTCAACAACCCTTTACCAGGCAAGAGATCTATTCAAAAGCACAAAACCAAACCCAAAACAACAACAGAAATATACAAAGTTATGTTGAGCAAACTTAAACAGCTTTTTAGTAATTGTGTGAGGCTTGAGAAAAAAAACAAACACCACAAATAGGCCAACAGATAAGTACTAGAGTGGTTATAAGAGGTGCAGATAGTAAAAGCATGATAGTGCTTTTACTGCATAAACAATCATAAAAAAAATTAAACACAACTAGAAAGGTTTCTAGATTTAGAACATCAAGGAAGAAACATCGCACCGCTGTCTCCTGAATGAAAAGTAACACACTGTGAAAATAAAGGAATGCAAAGCTTTTGTCTGCTGTATGTCACAGCAATGCAGTAGATATTTCATAATTCCAGGAAATGAATGATGTACGAATGCCAATACTGGTTCTCTTCTGTGCTGATTTGATGGGATTTTTTTTGTGTCAGATGAAGTTAACAAATCTGGCTGTGAGGAGTCAGTCAGATCTGTCAATCCTTTCATTTTTACATGCATATCTGTAAGTTCCACTTTTCTTGCAAGTGTAACATTTTACACCTTTCATCCTTTCCGTTCTTGACACAGAAATCATTTACACTTTTAAAAAACTAATGTACTGAACCATCTTGGGTAGATTTAGAACTTAAAAGCATTTGAACAACTTCTCAAAAGTTTTAAATGAGTGGATAAAAATAGATAATGAGCTTACAAACTAGAGCAGCGATGTAGAAGGTGATGTGAACAAAGCCTTCCAAGAATATATCCATTGTAGCAGGGAAGCAAAAAAAACTCAACCAAATATAAAAGCTTCCAGGCTGTTACTATCAAAACCTAAGCACTAATATACAAGGAAAAATGCCAATACATTCATGTTCATTCACTAAAACAACTTCAAGTATATTTAAATTCTCAATGATTGCTGTTATGAGACAGGGTGGAACGGATAAAGCAAAACAGCCCTCAAACACAGACTTCTTCAGCTGTTCAGAATTTCTGCAAGATTCTGAGGACAAGATATAGCAGGAACCATCCTCTCCTCCCTGGCCCCCATGCACACACACATGCACCCCTCCCTGCTCTGCTGGCCCTCCCCTACAGGCTGATACTGATGAAGCCTTGCTTCAGACATCCTCTTCCCTTAAGGATGCTTAATCCTATTTACAGTATCCAGTGCAGATGTGTTTTTGCAGTGATGTTGAGAAGAACAATATAAGCAGCTGAAGAGAAGAGGGAGAAAAATGATTATCATTTGGGTTGACCTCTTCTCAAGGATATTAAGAGAAGCAAATGTTTTCTATGCCCTTTCCTTTCTCCTTGGGACAGATATTATTGGACTCATTAAGTAAAAGGGGCCGAGCTCTGCACTGCTTCTGGACAGGGAAATATAGATCTGAGTTGGCCTTATGACACATTGGTAAAAGTAGTGTGTAGATGGCTGTAATGGAGGGAACAGCTACAGAGTGATTGAAGAGCTTAGCACACCAGAACAGTGTACAGGCTTCTTACTGAGCCTTACAAGGATAACTTGAGTGTAAGCTTTCCCTTTTCTTTCCAAATATGCACCCAACACTTTGTATGAAGGACAACAAAAGGCTTTTTTTTTTTTTTTTTGTAAATTTCATGCTCAATTTTCATTGAGCAACATTGAGTCACCTGAGCCATTCCATAAAACCCTTTCTGATATTATGAGAACTATCAGTCTCTTCCATTAGGTAAAAAAAAAGTGTCCCTATTTATCAGATTCTAATGCTAACAGAATAATGTGTGTTACAATTTTCTGTTCATATTGTCCTATCCAGTAAGTCAACTCTTGGGAGCTATGAATTTTATAAGATTAAAAATATAAGCCTTCCCTTGCCTACTCATTTTTTTCTAAATTTAGAAAGACATAAACTTTTCAGAAAATTCACTGATATACTTTTAAAGTGAAATCTTGAAACCTTGATAGAAAGTCTTACCTCTCTTAACACCTCTGCATGTATTTTGCTATGGCAGTAAGTCGACATGAATTATCATCTCCAAGAAGCAAACTGCCATAAAATAAAGACTGTAGGTGCTGTAGGAAGCTTACCAAACTCAGAAAGGTCTACGAAACAAAGGAGGGGAAAATTAATGTTTATTTAATTTTCTCAAAAATCCGTATCTGAAGAAAATACAGTCAGTTCTGTATTTTTTATGCATGTGCATAAGGTGAGGTGTAAAATCTATTCTACAAAGAAACAGGCTGGAGTTTTACTGAAATATTTGTCCATTTGCAGAATTTTTTCATGAAGAAAAAAATAATGACATTTTTACATTCTTATTTTTAAGTTGTGGACTGTGGGTGAAGAATAATGTGGTAAATTACAAGTTGTTTTCAGGTCCATTTAAAGGTGAAAGAGATTTCAGAAAAACAGAGACCAGAAAATACCAGCATTGATAATGACATTGTCATTATTTGAAACACCTGTTTGCTTTCAAATAAAAGTCTACTAAACCAGGAAATAAAATCATACTATGTTTTTCTATATACTTTCTGTACACATGCTAAAAATTAAGTAGCCTATCTGAGCACTTCCATTTATGATTGAACAAATCAGCCAACATTGATCTTGACTCTTATTATGAATCTTTTATTTTTTAGAATACTAAGTTTTTAGAGGTCTTTCTAATGAATAGATATGTAATTTTATGTCATTGCCGAAACCTTGATGCATCCTGCACTGACATTTCCCAAGGCAAATGTCCCTTCTGCTGCAAATTTTTCTGCATCCATTCTCCTGCCTTTCATTTTCCCTGCTATTCCTTCTGGAGTTTTTCACAATCCTGCTTAATCTTGCCTAAGCTAGGGCATTTTTGCCTTGTCAGCAAAGCTCAGTCTCACAATTCAACCTTCCTTACACATCATTAGTAGGTATACTGAATTTATCCAATACCCTTTTAATGAACCCAAAGGGACACCATTATTAGACTTTTTTCTTGCTTAGAAAGCATTTACTTTATTTTCTCTCATTCTTTTTTAAATCAGGAAATGATCTTTGAGATTCTTCTTTTGCCTTTGTTTCTGTATTTATTCTTTTTATTCATAAGTTTCAACAAAATGCTGAAAAAATTATTAGAGGATAATGAAATTCCATTGACCTTACTGGGATTTAAACCTCTTCTTCAGAATTTAGCAGAGGTTTCCACATTTTTTCTGGCTCGTTTGCTGAATGATATTGAAAAAAAGCCTTACTAAAAGATTTTGAAAATAAAAATAAACCATATGCTCCAATTTTCTCCTATCCACTATTTTTTCTTTGCAAGGCTTAGGAAGAATGAATTTATTATTGATGGCTTACTGGTTCTTCCTCAACACATTATACTTTACCCAAGAGCTTTGTAAGTCCTACACCAATTTCTTCAAAGAGTATCAAATAAAATGTTTGGTAAATGTTAAATCAGCACTATAATCAGTATTTTGATAAATACAGTTTTTGTCTTTATATCGTGGTTCGGCTCCTTAGGGGTGATATTGCCTAGTCTTAGTGATTCTACTTCAATATAATCTCATGCAGATTTTTTACTTTTCTTTTAAAAGAACTTTTAATAATGGCTACCTTACTAACCTTTTAATACTTATTTTTTCAATATTTTTTAACTGTAATGAAATAATTTGCTTTTCCTAAAGTCATATTTTCTTTTCCAGTTTCTACTGAATTTTCCTGGGTTTTCCTTATATGTATTTTTTTTAAAAATTACTTCCTCCTTTTTTCAGTTAATACTTGAGTAGTTGTACTATTAAACTTTGGAAAGTGATACTTGCAAAAAAATGGAAAAGCAAGTACATCAAATAGACTGCAACAAGGATAGCAAAGCAATAATTGTACTAGGCATAATGGAATAATGCAATAAAATTATGCTCTTTTTTGCCATTTGATTTGCATAAAATTGGCAAAAATGAGAGGCTATGCATGCATTGATCTCTGTCTTCTCTACTAGATGTCAAAAAAGAACTGAGTAGATTAAATTTTCCCTCTGTATTCATGTCGAAACAGACATTACATGCCAGGAATATAATTGGCATATTGTATTCATTCAATGCAACTATTTTCAGTAATTTGAAGAAATAACTCTCTTGTATAAATATTATACTTTTTCAAGCACAGAAGCAGTTATTTAATTAGCTTAACACATTAATTTCCACATTTTCAGAGAATGGTAGAAATAATAATTATTAAGGATTACTTCATTTCTCTGAAGTGACAAGGTTTATTGCCACAAAAAAGCAAACGGATGCATGTGGCGTCTGTTATTTGTACACTTGTGTGCTGGTGTTACTGCAGGGATGAGGCTAGAGAAGCTACAAGTAGAGATAAGCTGACCTTATGCACGCCCTCAGCCATAGATAAAGGCTCAGGCTGTGCCATGGGGAGCTCTGGCTGCACAGGTGGTGCACAGGAGGGCATGGAGGAGAGCTGTCTGTAAGGCTCACTGCTGAGGAAAACCTTCTCACCAGCCTGGCAAATTGCTCTGCATGAGCAGGGCTTAGAACTAGTTTTAAAAGGTGAAAAAAAATCTGCAGGCTTTACTACCCTCTCTTTTCAGGTTACGGGTTCAGAATGTGCATGGCCGAAGCCAAGGAGGGGAGGAGAGAGAGGAGAGAATGGAAAAGTTTGCAAGAAAGGGAGAATGCAAAGTGAGCCATCGAACACCCTGAAGTACAGATCCACAAACAGAATCGTGGAACCAATTAGGTTGGAAAAGAACTCTGAGATTGTTGAGTCCAACCTATAACTGAACAACACCTTGTCTACCAGACCATGGCACTGAGTGCCACATCCAGTCTTTCCTGGAACACTTCCAGGGACAGTGACTTCACCACCTCCCTAGGGAGCCAATTCCAATGTCTAATCACCCCTTTTGTCTAGAATTTCTTTCTTTAGGAGGAAGTGGTTGAGAATCTTAAATTGGAAGTTAATTCAAGTGAAGAAGATCATAAGAATGATAAGTTTCCATTCTTCCTTTAAATTGTGACTAACAAAATAAGGGTAATGGACTTCACGTAGCTCTGGGGAATGTAAGTATCTGAGAAGTGATAAGGAAAAAAGGAATGTAAGAGATAAAGACAGAACAGCAAATTATCCTAATATGGAGGGAAGATTAGAATTACATCAAAAATTAACATGATTGCATCAGGAATTTTTTAACAATCTGAAAGTCTAAAAAAAATCATAAAATATGGGAAGAAATGACACATATTTTATGATAAATATAAAGAAATAGACCAAGCAAGCCAGATTAAAATGAGAAAATGCTGAAGCACAGAACAGGTCAAAAGTGGCATGATGATATTCATATTCAGTTCAAATGGGAGAGTTCTGTGCTTGAAATAGTAGTAGCTTCTATATTTCTTTGTATCAAAGACTGCTGTTTTCCACAAGGATTATACCACATTACGATGGCTTGTCAGTTGTTTTCGAACCATTTTCCTCTCCAAATTCTCCATCTCGTACTGATGCTGTACCTCTTGAACTCCTTTAAAAGCAATTTCAAATGCTTGAAGCAAAGACAGATGGTGGAGTTTCATTTTTTTCAGGTGCCTTCCCCAGTCACATTGACTTTGACTGTCCACCATCATTACAAGATGAGATGTGCATCTGGCCTCCTGAAATTAATTCCATGTATCACAGTGTACTTCAGCCAGAGCTGCACGTGGTCATATTAAATATTAAAGTGATGTTCAAAACAAGATTATGAAATATGATTTTCAACTGTGTCTCATGGAGCTTATCTGTGGCTTCATCATTGCTAAAAAAAATATTATTGCCTGTGCATCAGTATCAGGAGAACCACATACTGAAAGGTAACACTCTGGATGGGTTATGCCTCTAACTACAAATAGTGTTGTTATGCCATGAAGAAAAATAGCTTCAGGCTATATGAAAGCCTGAGAAAAGGAAGGTGTAATAAAATCTCATGGAAAAAATTTTTTTTGCAAAAGATCCTTATTTCAGAGCAGTATTTTATACAGCAGTGTAAGTAAGTTTAGTGTATTTTGTGCTTCTGTATTTTTCTCCTTTCCTCCATTTTTCTACCTAGAGGAAGATTGCTTTGTTGTTTACCAAAAAAAACAAAATGAGAAAAATCATAATTTGGTCTGAGTTTCTTTCCATCCATTTAAATAATTCAAAAGTCTAATTACACCAGCAGAAATATTTCATAATAAACTTTGTCTATATAATTTACTGGCTGAAAAGCTACCATAATGTAAGGCAAGTTATAAAGTTTTAACCTAATGTTCAAGTGTTAACATAGGCGTGCACACACATGAACATGAATGTGCACACACACACAGTAACACACTTCTAAAATTTTGTAATTGTTCTAGGCTTTTTTGGGCTTTTTTAGTTCACATACCCCCACCTATATACACACCTTATTCCAGAATCTGCCTTTATGAAGTAGAAAGTTCCAGGTGTTACTTCCCCTGCTGAAAGGGACTACTGTTAGCAAGGCACCAATAATGCCTCGAATAAAAAGGCTGTTAGATGTCCAGGTTTGTGTATGAACACCTGCCAAATATAAAATGAATGCCAATTTTATAAACAGCAGACAGTATGGATGTTTCCTGTGAGTATTTTGGGCAAAAACGAATGCCCATTTCTCTCTGAAGAATATCAGAAAATTATAGCTGCAGAACAACAGCACATCACTTGAAGGGTAGGTTTAGACACTGAGCTTTCACAAGTTTGCATGGTCTACAATTAAAGAGAATAAACTCAGGAATTACAGTCTGGGCCTCAAGGGAAAAGTATTTAATGTGCCTGTTTGCCTCTTAACTAGAAGAAAACGCTGTTAGTACAGTCAGCTGCCTATGGGAAAGAATGCAGAAACACCTCTGAGGAATGATGGTGACAGTTCACACCTGAGGAGTTTTAAATCCAGCAAAGCCCCGTGTGGCACTGGTTAACAGCTGAGCAGCTGGGGCTGTCTTGACCTTCAGAGGTAGCATAAAAAACAGAGGTGACAAAAACAATGTTGGAGATAAAAAAAAAATCTTCATATTTAATGACCTCAAAAAGAAGATGAACATTAAAAAGACAGACCTTACCTGAGCATGGAAGTGTTGTGACATTGGCTTTAGCATGCATTCACTCAAATCTGTGAAATGCTTCAGCTTGTTTGGGGTACCTTCAAGAGAAGACATTTCACATGCTAAATTAATTTGTAAAGTCTAAGAGTAAAAACATTAATTTAAGAAATTACTACCTTGTCCTTGTGTCTTGATCACCCATTTGGGATCAAGAATCAGAGCAAAGAACCCTCCTCCATGTTCAAGTGTTTGCATCAGAAGTTAAGATCTGATTATATGCTGGATAGCAAGGATAGCCCTGGAAAAAAATTAGGAGGAGTCTTTTTGAAAAACAATTATGGAAGGGAAGAAGTATGTAAACAGATGAGTACAATGTTTGAACTCTGGGCAAAAATAGAGCACACATTCCCCAAACCTCCAGAATATGCTTGTTTTGCATAATTGATGCTTTTCTTGCCTAATGACTGCTCTCTGGCCTTCCTGCAAAAACTTTTGACATTGTGTCTATGCAAAAATACCACATTACATTTTATACAAGGGCTATCTTTCATGTGCCTGTATCTGCATTATGAAGCAAGACCAGAACAGTCCCTAAATTAAGGGAGAAAGAGGGAGGGAAGGCAAAAGTGTCTGTCACACTCTTTATTATGGCAGCTGATTTTCACATCTGCAGAGAAATATAAGCATAATTCAGATGACTTGTCAAGGGAAATATGATTGAATTATCTCTATAGCCCAGCTGAAAGGTGAAATGATGAGCAACCTGGAATTAAATTAAAAACCTAAACCCATTAAAGTATTCAGATTTCCCAGTCTAAGATAAAAGTGAAAACCTTTGAAATTAAGCAGTCTTCCTACCCTTATCTCTGAAGCTGAAGACGCTGCTGCTTTGGATAACACAAAGGAAGCCAGACTGGATTATTGCTCATTTGAACACTGGTTTTCAAATGCACCATATTTTCCTCAAGAAATGAACATTATTCATTTCAGCTTATACTGGATATCAAAGTAGCTGTAGAAAAGGACACAAAATAAATTACCAACCATCCTTTGATCCCAATACACTGCCACTGCTCCGCTTCCCCACTCCAGAGAACAATGTGAAGGAACCAAATCTATTGCTTATTCTCAGCACAGTGCTGTGCATTCTGAGTCTTTTAAAGCTCATTCCTTTTCTGAAGGATGTCTTTATTCTTAAATTTGAAACTATGCAGAAGATTTCCTTAAATGCCAGTTTTCTCACATGATCTCTCCCTTGTCTTCAAAGTGATTCCTCTTAAAATGCAATTCATGAGTCCCACCTTGTCTGGCTTGAAGAGACAAAGAAATAGTTCCTAGAATCTATTCATCCATGCCATAACAGGGAAGCACATTTCCTACAGAAGTGTTCCATTCCCATGTGCAGTATAAACAAGAAATAAAAAGTGTTTTTCTGTTTAAACTTGTTTTCATGTTGGTGCAGTTATACTTTTGCAGCACGTGAAATTAATCCTTACCTGCTCTCATAGAGGCATTTAGAAAATAGTAATGATAAAACAACACCATCTCACCTTTATTCTCAAAAGTGGATTTAAAGGCTGATAACTTAAAGCCTGATAACTTAAATTACTGTAAAAACTTATAAAACCCCCATATAATCTCATAAAACTGTAATTCAAATAGAGCCACAAGGGGTCAAAATCAAATTACTTCATGTATAACAAAGTGAGAAACATTCTGCTGTGTATTTATTAATTCAGGTAATGCACCCACATCCCTTTCCTTATGTCTGTTTATGAAGACTTCAGGTCAGGCATTTTTTCTTTGGAACTTTCATGGCATCAACATAATGAAGCCCCAATCCCAACAAGTGTCAATGAATAGAAAATTAATAGAAATATTTACTTATGTTTCTACTGTTATTGTTATTGGAAAAAAGCTATAGCTTTTCATCTTCATTTTGAATACAAGCAAAATCAAAGGCAGGACTGTTTCATAGTTCCTTATCCCTTCTACATCCAGGAGTGGAACCAGCTCCATCCTTCAGCAACTGAGGAGCAATAGCAAACTTACCCTGATATGAGCTGTATGAAAGGGCACAAAATTATGAAGATGAAGCTAAGGGAATAAATAATTATTATGATCCTGCCTCTACAATCAAAATTTTCCAGTAATATTTTTACAACCCTTAGAAACTCTTTGGTGGGGAAAGTCATTACTGTACTTTATTATTACTCCTCAAGCATTAGCCTATGTGCCAGATAACAATGTGGATATCAATGGACGTTCCCTCAATAGACATTTTTTAAATTCAAACATCAAACATAAAACCTCTAAAATGGTATTACTTCTTCCATCATCAAAATATTGTGCTTATGTAGTTAAATTTCCCTTTAGCCTTGGGTTTGGATTCTATAGAATTAAATATTCCATTTCAAACCACATATGGTAGTTCAGTGATTTACACCTCATCTAATTTTGCTAGACGGCAGAAGCCCTTTTAATGAGTGCTTGGAGGGTTTCATTCCATTATAGTGCCAGAGAAGCTGATGCTGCATTTTCTTTCGAATCCAAAAATTTAGTTGGCTGACATCCAACTTGCAATCAAATAATAATGAATTTTTAAAACAACTCCTTCCCAGGCAGAATCTCAAGAATCAAATGAAGAAAAAAAAAAAAAAACTAATACAAGAACAAATATACCAGATTTATACAAGTCTCTGCAGCAACTGTCTGAAAGATGAAGCACATTGCTAGAATTTCTCAGAAATAGAACCTGTAACATTTGGGATGTTTCTTCATCTAAACAACTGAAAATATTAACAATTTCACATGTTCAGTGTTCTTACTGTATCAAAAAGAATAAGCTAAAAGCAAACATAATGTGAAAAAGCATCTATTTAAAACCTTCTATACTGCTAACTCTTCATTGCATTGGACAGATTGAAAGCACAGAGGGAGAGTAGCAACCTACATATACAAGCACAGTCAAGGATGATAAACAGGATTAGTTTTGAACAACCATGGCAGAAATACTAAACAACAGATTTGATTCCTCAGCTTGATTCTACTACTGATTTTCTATATGGTCAGAATTCCATTTATCTGCCTTTAATTTCAAAATTTAAAACAGCCTTTGCAATGCACCCTTTCTTCTACTCATCTTCTCCCACCTCTGCCTACCTGTTCTCACATATAATATGCAAAACGCCCTGCCACCCCCCCCCCCAAAAAAGGCATCTCTGTACACTCCTATAAGCAAAGCAAACAAAGGACCTGTGAATGTTATCACAGACTATTTGGAGAACAGTGAATAGAGAATTTCCCAATTAGTTTACACCAGTTTTGAATGGGCTCACTTTCGTCCACCTTTTATATGATGGTTTGCAAGAGTCATTTCCATTTTATGAAGATGATTTTCATAAACCAAAACACCATCCATTATCCCAGTGAAAAGCATATGGCCATATGGTGTATACTTCATGTATATAATTGATGAGCAGTCTTGCTAGAAAGTTAGGTTGTCAGGACCTGCTGAGGTGGCCAGGTGCTCTTCGTGACGGTATTTGTAAACACATTTACCACCAACAGTTAAAAACCAGTTAGTTATTTATTGTGTTAATACAACAAAGTTCCAAGTATCATCTGATCTATTAGCTAAATATTTATATAGTAAATATTAACAAAACAAGGAAACAATAGACAAAGAGCACTCTAGCAAGAATTTATTCAACACCCCACTCTTCTGTATATAAATGAAATCTCGTTGTACCATGCAAGTTGCTTTCCTGCTTATACTGGAAATAAAAAGACACTAATGTCCCCTTATGTCTTTATATAAGTCTTGTAGGATAGGTGACTGAAAGGGTTAGGTGACAGTTCAACTTTTATACAGAACTAATTTTTATCTCCTGAAAGGTAGGATTATGTCTTTGGATGCAGTGACCCTCCTTCAGTTCCTTTTATTTCCATAGAAATATAAAGCTGGAAGGGAGGTCACCTAGCCCTAGCTTTCTCTCTTTTAATCTAAAAGAGTCCCAGTTCACAGTCTTTCTTCAGAGATCATATTTTCTAGACCTCTGACTGGTCTATAAAATCTCTCACAACTCTGTTCCAAAAGCCCCTTTGACAGTTATTCCTTTATTCTGAAAGGGAATTGATTCTAAAGCAAAATTAAGTTTATTATTTAACTTTACTTTTCCTTTTTTTTTTTTTTATTTCTTTGATGGTAATTGCAACCATGTTAAAGATTCTTTTCCAGTTATAACATGTCCTTAGTGTCATAACTCCTTCCTCAGTGTTGAGCATGCTCTCTATTTATACATCAGCATAATTTACTAGCACATAACTGAATAACAGACTTAAACATTCATAAACACACTAAGTGTTTCTTTTGTGAATAGCCCCAAATGATGTTTTTCATTACTTCAAAGTGCACTCCTTTACTGTGGACTGGAATTCTCTTGATAGAAAGCACTTTGTAAAGTGTTTTTTTCTGTGTTATCACATGCACTAAAGATGAAGAAATTGAGCAATATAATTTTTACCCTGGATAACTGAGATAAATCCTTTCTTATGACTGGTTGAAGAGAGTAATGCACTGAATCAGTACATTTCTACTATTTTCATGAAATGAATATAGTAATCAGCCCTGGAATTTTCATAAACAGTCTAAAAATAAAACATAGGCACAAATTAGGCCACCATGAATGACTGGGATCATTTCTATGCAAATGCTTTTTACTTCTTTCTGATGTTGCATTTTTTAGAATGTCATCTTGAAATGTTCTTGAAAATACTCCTTTTATGAAGATATTCAGGACATAGTTACTCTATAGACTTTTTTTTTTTAGTGAATATCAAAATCTTCAGTCCTGCAAAGTAAGGATTGGTCTTATTTTTAACTGTATGGCTAAGTAGGTATGAAAGAAATAAATGTTACTGAAGGTCTCAGTAGGAGTTAGAGATTCATAGAATGGTTTGGGTTGGAAAGAACCTTAAAAATCATCTCCTTCCAACCCCTCTGCCACAGGCAGAGACACCTCCCACTAGACCAGGTCACTCAAAGTCCCATCCAACCTGACCTTGACGCTGCCTGGATTGGGGCATCCACGGCTTCCCTGGGCAATTGTTCCAGTGCCTCTCTACCCTCACAGTGAACAATTTCTTTCTAATATCTTATCTAAACCTGTCATTTTTCAGTTTAAAGCTATGATTAATTATTGTCTTACCATTCTCACCGTCACTCATTATCTCAGTTGTGCTGTTCCTTTATTGTCTTATAGGCAAGTTCTGAAATATAAACTGTGCAACTCCACATTCTGGCGCTCATTTGGAATTAAAATAGGTGGCAAGGTGATAACATTAATTACTCCACCAAGCTTATTGCAAGTCTAGGTTGAGATCAGTAACATTCTTGTCTTTTCTAGCTCTGTTGCGTTAACACAGACTCAGTTCTTTACAAGCACAAACGTTCTCAAGAGAAAGATATATTAGAGTGCAACAACGTACAGGCAGAGGCATTGAGAATCCCTCACACTGCATCACAGCAGTAACAGAAGGACTTTACTAGTATATTTTCAAAAGCCAATGACATTCTGGGGGCAGAAGTAAAGAAAACAGGGGTTCTGCCTTCTAAAAAGACAGCACAATTCATTCATTTTTATCATCATCTCATCAGCCTGGTAACTGCACATAGAGTTAACCTCTGTTCCATGCTACAGTTTCAAGAGAGATTTTTAGCAGTTATTAGTTAATTGGCCACTGAATTTAGAATTCGGTGTAATTTGTGCTGGACATCAGTTTGTAGGAAAAGAACGCAAAAGATAACAGGTCAGTTAAGTAGCTGGGCAGGGCATCAGGAATGTTTGCAGGCAAATGCTGGAAACTGTTCTTCCAGAGCACCACATTTTTGAGACTGTATGGAAATTCACACTGCTACCTGACTCTCTTTTCATTCCCTGGCTCACTGAAGGAAATTTACTCCTAAGGTTCTCAAATTAGAGTCAGATTTTTCACTCTTAGTTTTAATCAAAAGGCATTGGTGCACTCTGCAAATAGGAGAACAATTTTTTTCCGATATCAGTGCAGAAAGTCCATCTCTTCCCTCTTCTTCAAAGTAATTTTTTAGCCTGAAAAAAAACCCCAACCCATATTTATTGAAATATTTCACCCACAAAAATTAGTCATGATGAAAAGTGGGTAGCAAATCTAATGGTAGTGATGATTTTATTGCACATTACAAAAATGCCAAAGGTTTCATCAGGTGGTAACCACCATTATTTAAAATGGAAAAAGTATCTCAGAAGAACCCCTGTAATGAAATTAATCTGAACAGTTCAGCTGTCTGCATAGCAGGTTTTCCAAATGTAGGGGCTGTCAATTTTTCTTAGATAAAGAGATATAAACTTGCTATATACATACTTGTTTCTGATGTCAAAAAAAATACCAAGGTGGTATATTAAATGCAACCTACTGGTTTAAAAATAAATACTGGATCTTCTGAAGGTTTCTTTTTCCTTTAAAAACTGCTTTTCTTCTGTTTCCAAGCATACTGAAGCTAGTGACCTTCCATCCTCTGGAATCGGGGCTGCATTATCTAACATGGCAGCATATTATGTGTAAGATTTGGAAATGGGTACCTGCTTTCTTTGGATTTGAAACCAAAGTTATGATGTTCAGACTTTTAAGTGATAGTATAAAATACCCATTTTCAGTGTAGTTTACAAGAAAGCCTTTTTAAAAAATTACCTGTACAGTTGTGCTTCTCCTTTCTATGTACCAGAGAATAACTGCTTAGCACAAGAAACTCTGCAACCAGCAGCATTGAGCAAATTTGCCCACTTATCCTTTTGTGATTCTCTCAACCCGTATTCCTGCATCTGCTGCATTGACAGTTTTGGAAACCAGTAGTGTGGAACAAAACCCGGCTCAATCCCTTGGCTCAGAACCATGTTGTCAGAAAAAAGAAAAAAAAAAAAAAAACTCAAAAAACTTAAACCAAACCCCATATGTAAATCATAAGATCTTCAGTAATGGAATTGCTAGAACCATTTAGTTACTCAGTCCTAAAGACTGCCAGTCATGCTAGATAGCCTTGTTTTGTAAGTATCCCATATTCTCACTTTGGCACTGGACACACTCATTTCAGATACAAAACCAGCATTTTCCAAGTTGTTGGGAAATAAGCTAAGTGAGATTGTAAACAATGGAATCTGAGAAACTGGCTTGATGCCTTCGCAAAGGCTTTGATACGGAGTGTTGGCTCGCTCCAGCATTTGGAAAACAGTTAAACATATTTTACTGGTAGCAATGTTTTTCCATTGTTGTGCTATCCCAGCACGGAACCATAACAGAGACTGTCTCTTCCTAGGCATTTCTAGAGACTGAGCAACCAGAAACTGGGTGTGAGTACAGAGCAGGGGAAGTGGGCGAGTGTCAGCAGCTGGACACCTTCAGAGGTAGAGACCTGCACAGAGAAGGTTTAGTATCTTCTCCAGCACTGGAATTTTTTTAAGTGGTAGAGTGAGCAATCACTATTGTGAGAAGTTGTAAAATTGCCTGCTTAAGTTATTACATGCCTTGGGAATGAGAAATAAACTGTAAATTAAAGAGAGCAGAGGACTGGACCTTTGGAAAGGAATACCATGGATATCTTTAAGGAGGTTGCTTTGTGTCTGTTAGAAAAGTGGAATTTTCTGGATTCTAGATCCAAAAAATATCATAAAAATTCAGGGGATTAAGGCTCCAATTCAGAGGAATGGAAACTTCAATGAAAACTGAACCTGGGCTATAAGCAGACATTTAAATTTCTCCTTATTAAGCAAAGGGCTTAGCTGTTTGTTTAATTTATATTGAGTTAAAACAAAAGAAAGTTCATCATATGCTTAAATGCTTTTCTCAATTAGAACTTCACAATCTTTTTCTGGAAACTGATAAGGAATATTTACAACAGTGTTGACTTGCTGCAGCATTTTCCCATGTTTCAGTATAGCCACAGTTATACAGCTACTAAATGCAGTCTTTGTCTACTTTTAAAAATTAATGCACCCTGTGGGAGCTTTGTTAATGGTCAGAACTTAATTGCTTTACAATACCTTTTCATTCCAATCAAGACCATTTCTAGCAACTTCCTGGACTGAAGCAGTAACGAATCATTCATCCCAGCACTGAGGGATTATCCAAAACTGTCATGTAGAATTGAAGAAGGTTTCCCTCCAGTAGAGTTTATATTGTGGGTTTTGTTACTGTTTGTTTCTACCTCACATCACCTTTATGTATGAGAAAAACTGAAGTAAATCAATATTTTTGCTGGTTTGGATCTCTGAATTTAACTACCGCTTGACCTTTCTTGTCCTTGTCAGATCCATTCTGTGCAGTAAGAAGGGAATTCACTTAATTCTTTCTTGCCCATGTGAAGGCAAAATTTTTCTAGCTGAATAAACAAAATACACCAGGCATTTTTTTCCCCCTTAGATAACTAGTTCTTTTTAAAACTGTCTGCCCTGTGTTTTACATAATGAAATACTTGAAAAATCTGTCCTAACACTTACTGCAGTAACTAAAGACCTTTTCTTGACCTTAGTGGCCTTTGTATCATGATCTACATTAAATGGTGGCATTCTGTTTTAAGACAAATAAGAAAACAGAATTTAAAGGGACACATTGTTTCAAAGAGACTCACTCAATTCCTTAGCAACAATTTAAGAAGTCACAAGGGAAATGAGTTTTTATGGTCTCATCATTTCTTTGATGTAAAAGTGCACACTCCATCTTTTTGGCATTTCGTTCAACAGCGAAGCACATGAAAAAAGAGCCCTACTGTGCATAAAGAGAATAAAATATGTTCAAGAAGAAACAGGAAAAGAAATTCAGGTTAATATGAAGGTCAATCTCTTTTCTGTGTTTCAAATCTGCAGTTTGCTGAGATCTTAAGGAGACGTAAAAAAATCTTTAATCTTCATTGCTGTCATCCCTTAGCTGGAGAAGAATTAAAATCCAAACAGAGACGGTTTGGCTGATGCTAGACTGGTAAATTACTGTTAGATTTTAAATTATCTATCCCTGAAATACAAGGCCTTATATGACACATGTTGCACTTTATATAAAATAAAGCTAATGCCTCATTAAGGGTATTTACAAACTCCTAGACCATTTCTACATTTCACTCACCTCTTTCTGCACAGAAGAGAAGTGAGCTCACCTACCTCAGGAAGCCTCAACCTACAACACAGCCACAGATCTGGACCATTTTGCACAAACCATCTCCCAGGCCCACTCCCTTGCTGCTTCCATACCATATCTGGTGTTTGGGTACCTGAGACTGTAAATGGACACTAAAGAGCAAAGCAGCTCAACAGGACCTCTGTGAGATCCTGGCAGGTCTGGAGAAGTCTCCATCTCAGGTAACTTGAAAAAGTCTCTGGGGACAGACTAGCAGGGCCTGTAAGGACAGGACAAGGGGTAACGGTTTTAAAATAAAAGAAGGTAGATTCAAGACTAGATACAAGGAAATTAGGGGTATTTTCGATGTGGGTGATGAAACACTGGCACAGGTTGCCCAGAGAGATGGTGGATGCCCCATCCCTGGAAACATTAAAGGTCAGGTTGCATGCAGCTCTGAGCAACCTGATCTAGTTAAAGATGTCCCTGCTCATTGCAGGGGGGGTGGACTAGATGGCCTTTCAAGGTCCTTTCTAACCCAAACCATTCTATAATCTATAACTCTGGGCATGGAACATTCTCACACTCTCCCCAGGCTCAGGTATTTTGATTTTGGGGTAGGTTTTTTTTTTGCTTAAAAAAACCAAACCAACCAATCAAACAAACAAACAAAAAACCCCAAAAAATAATAAACAAAAGCAACAACAACAACAAAAACATCAAAAAAACCCCACCAAAAATAATAAAAAAAAACCAAGCAGGAGGGGTTCCTACTTCGAGCATGAGCTGACAGAACTGCGATAGAAATATTTCATCAGCTACTTTAAGATTTAACTGAAAATGGTTTTTTAATGCCAATATTTTATTAATCTACTCAGTTAGCTCTCCTTTGCAGGAGAACTGCTAGACAATGACAATGCCTTCTATTTATAACCTCTCAGAGCTGAAAGTCAATTCTCTCAATCATATAACGTATGTTTTACCAGCAGTGGTGGAAAGAGTGAAAATTTTCTCTTCTGCCAAGCTACATTCTTTTCCTCCTTAAAAGTGAAATCAATATAAAAAATGGTAGTGACCAATTAAAAAAACACACACACACACAAATTCATCTCCTAATGATTGTACTATCTGGGCTGCATTATATGAGACAAAATACAAGCAGGCGAGAACCTGTATTTGAGGTAACACAAATATTAAGCTTTTCACATAGATAAGAAATTTCTTATTATTTGAAACTATGAACATATAACTAGGATATGATAATTGGAAGTATGGGGGGAAAAATAACTGTTATTTGTGATACTCTTTAATGGCTAAACGTTAAAAAATGTAATAAATCATAAGGAGCTGATTTCTTGGCAGTTTCTTAGAGACATGACAATAAAAACAGTAAATTTTGCTGATGTCTTTGCATATTTACTTTAAGCAGTGTTCCCTAGGAATAGTCTACTGAGCAGGGAATCTGAGTTTCCATGTCTTCCTTTTGCTGTCTGTCCACAGCTGTTATTTTTCTTTTCCCTTTTCCTACAGTCACCTTGGAGAGAGTTCATCATTCAAAAATTCCAATTTTGGTCTTGTATCTTTCTTGCCTGCAATGCGATCTTCCATTACAGTTCATCAGGGAACAAAATGGTCTGTTTTTCCATTTTTTGATGGGGGGATCCATAATTAACAAGATTTTTTGAAATTTACCTACTATTGAAAGCATAGCTTAGGGCACCACCTGAAAGAAAAAAAGACAGAGTTCAAAGATACTTCTGTTTTTCAGCTCACAGAAATAGCTGTTTTATCGCCTAGTGATGGAATAGGAAGCACTTTTAATGGATCTGTAAAGGGGAATAACTTTGTCTTCTTCTGCCCCATAACTGGCTACTATTGTGCCCCAAATAGCCCACCAGTAGCTGATAGTGAATATCACTATCTGAATGCCAAATAGTGGTATAAGTAAATAGGAGTGAGAAAGCACAGCCATTCTATTTTATGAAATCCAAACTACAGCAATAGTGGCTGCTATATTCTTTGCCATTTGTTCAGGGAAAAGAACCCAAGCAATGATAGCAGTATGAAGATTTTTGTAACTCTGATCCAGATGTAAAACACGTTTCATTTAGCCTGCCCGAGGCCAGCAGTTCTCTGCGTGAGTACAGAGCTCAGCACTGTGCTACGTTAGCCTGGAGTATCTTTGAAATTTAATTCTGTTCCCTTTGATTTTTTTATTGTGTTAATCTTCCCTGTTCAAAATGGTGGTATTTAACTGGGGGAATTCACCAGCTTAAGTGTTTGATGGGAATATGCTCCCTATTTGGCATCAGCTAGGAAAGAGGCTGATTAAATGCACAACTGGCTTCATGATTTTTAGAAGAGAAGAGGGAATAAGCAAAGTCACAGGTTGAGATAAACAGCAGCATGAGATTACAGCATGAGGAAGAAATTTATTTGGAATAGAAAATAAGGAATAAATATTTTTCTCTCCACTGTGAACAAACTTTACATTTCAATCCTCTGGCTTAATGCCTTTAGCTCTCATTTCAGGCTTCTTGTTCTACTGAATTTTTTTGCATCAAAATTCTGCAATCTAATGTCTTTCCAGTACCAATTTAAAGTTTTTCTTCACCCTTTCATCCTTCAGTAACAAGCATAGACACAAACATACCTGTTCTACTTTTTGTTCCTCAGTAGTTCAAGAGCAATTTATGCTTTTGCTTGTTCAATCTTCAGTCCCTCAAGCATATTTAAATTATGAACTGACTGGATTCTTTATGAAGAACTCTGAAACTATTTCTGAGTAGAATATTTACGTAGTGACTAGAGAAAATTCTTCCAATATTTGTGTACAAAATATTTGCATGTGAAAGTGGGACATTTAAACTATGAAAGATCATATCCCTCCAGTTAAAATATTCATGGGTGCTCTACAGAAATATAAACTAGTCTTTCTCTGCAGTTGTATTAAACACATCTTGTGTGGGTGTGTAGGGGGTATGAAGAATATGTCCTTTATAACCACGGACACGAAAACTGATGTGAATAATGGACTTATGAGTGGCTGCAGAATCTGCTGTCTCACCCTGGGAATTGCACCACTATTGATTTCCTGCCCATGAACCCTTCTCCCTTGCCCTTCCTCCACAGTGGCTGCTCTCATGAAGTATATCCAGTTGAGAGCACCTAAAGATCAGACTGAAACTGCACAGCAGCAGAAATATGCAAATATGTATTTGTTGGTTTGGGTTGGTTTTTTGTTTTGTTTTGTTTTCTAAATAAAAATGCATTTTAGGATATATGTTTTCCATACTCTCACTTTCCTCTGCCTTTGGACATTGCAGGGAAGGTACAGATGCATTAGGCATCCTGACAGGTTGTTATTCTACTGCATAGGGTATGTTTCATGGACCATTTTGACATTGATTCCTGGCCAAGTTTTGAAGAAGGTCACTGCAAACTACCCCTTTGCTATTATATCACCACAAACTGTGCCGGCTTTGGCTTTGAGACTCACTAGTGGAAGGCAGTAGTGTGCCAAGTGTCAGAGAAAGTGTATTTCTTTAGAGATGATACTTATCAACAACATAGTGAGTGTCAGAATTCCTTCTCTATAAAAATAAAGAAAATACCCTGAAAGTGACGGACTACAGTTAACAATACACAAGCAGCAACCACTGAAAAGAATTCCCCAAATCTCCCAATTATAGTACATGTACACTGTTTTTGCAAAGCAGATAATAGCTTTTCTCGTACTTGTTAAGAAGAAAAATTGTCAAGAGCACGTATAACAGTTACTAACATATAAACTGTAATTCTGCAATGCTTTAGTAACACTGATGAAAAATAGAGACACAACTGGCAGAGGAGAAAAAAAGAAAACCATCATCTTAAAATTGAAGTTGGTACAAAGCCAAAGAACAATATTATTTTAAGAAGGATGCTGAGGAATACCACCCTTCTAGAATTCTGTACAAATTATCTGCCAAGCTATTTAGGAATAGATGTCTTGTCTTAGATAGAAATATGAATTCAAAGGAAAAAAAACCTAACCAGCTGCCAATCCCCTGAATTATTGTCAATCAATCTACACTATAAGTGAGGAAAAGATTATTGTCAGGCCAGTTACAATGAGCAGTTCAAATCACAGTTCCCTGGCTTATTGTCAGTCAAATTGTGCTATAAACAAGAAAGATATGACTGTCAAAACAGCTACAATAGGCCTTTAATCCATACTACAAGACAAAGGAAATAATTACATCTAAGAGAAATAGAAGTTCATGTGAAGTGACTAAAATATTGACTCTCATAAAGAGCTTGATTTTTCCAGCCTTTTGGCTTCAAATGTCTCCCCCGTATCTGCCATCTAATAGGTGAAGGAAAAGGGGAACTACCTTTCCTACCGCTCCCCCCTGGAGCACATCGAGCACTGTGGAGAAGAGAGTTGCATCTATTGCAAACGTAAATAGCATCACTAATCTGTTTGCACCCTGGGAATCCTTGACAGGTGGTTCTTAGCCATCTGCATTGCTTTTCTCCCTTTTAAACTCTTCTCCTTTTGGCAGCATTGCTGGCCAAATCCTTGCTTGTGTGTGTGCTTAGACTGTCTGGAGAGGAACAGAGCACCAACGGGAGGTCAAGGGAGGAAAACAGATGAGAATGTCTTGCTTCGGTAATTAGTTCTGATCCTTGCAATGAGAAGCAGAAATTTGGCAAGCAGGGGAGGGGAATGAGTGTGCTCCCAGATGGACAAAGTCTAATTTGGGACTGAAAGAGAAAGAAGAAGCAAAAGCAGGACCACAACCGATAAATCCATTCACAGTTTAGTCCATTCACTCTTTCTGCTGTTGTCTTTTTTCCTATATTTATATAGAGTCTAGATTCCTCCCCCTCCCTCCATCCTTCTCTTTCCTAAGATGTTATTTGGCTTGAACTATACGACAGTAATGCTGTCTTTAAAACATTAGTGTAATTGAACAAAAATGTTACATCCTTTCCTTCATACTTAACCTTTAAAGGACACATTTATTCAAAAATACTCAGCAAGACCCTCTTTTTGACTTTCTGGCTGAATGCACCCATAAGATTCCCCAGATTTATCGTGAACATAATAATGCAGGAATGAAAAATATAATAATGCTTAATTTGTTTTTTTCACTTCAGCTGAAAATGCAATGTTCATTTGTGGAAAAGGTCAGGCTACTGTTTAGGTTTTCTATGTTCAAGGCCACAGATTTCACAGTTTCCTATATACTAGTCACACAAACAAAGATGCAGTTTAATCTGGTTTTCACCTAGGGAAAAAGTGTTGAGGGGCCAAGACTGGCCTATGAAACAAGAGGAGTCTTTGACTTGTTGGGCAAGGACACTGAGACTTGTTTCTACGCAGGGAAAGTAGGGGCCATGTGGCTCTGGAAAGGGATACTTTTGATTTAAAAAAACCCATGAGTTATGGAAAGAAATTAATTTTGAGGCTCACCAGTCAGAAGGACTAGAATTTTAAACTTATGTTTGTGGTGATGCCAGGGCTGCAGAGGTTTCAGAGCCATGGTAACAGCAGTAAAGTAATTCATGAGGTTCTGAAGCAAAAGGAGATTGCTGGGATTAAGGGAAAACCTCTCTTAAGTAGTTGTGTCAGTCCTGAGTGTTCTCTCTCCCAATCAGTGTCAGTCACTATCCTGCACATAAGTCTGAATGACCACCCAGCCAGAGGCATTGGGTGGGTTTTTTTCTTCCTAAAGGCAAAGTGATTAATGTTTGCAAACTCTTTGCAATCTGCTGGTGTCATTACTACATATCAGCAGTTTAAATACTCAATATTTTAAGTAAATAGAGGACTGTGATGCTGCCAGCCTGATAAATATGAGAGGATTAAATTTGCTTAGAAAACTGAAGTAGTTGCAAATTAATTTAGTATATTTAACCTGCATTTTTTTATATATTTACCTGAAGGATAACCCCTTCATTTTAATATTGTAGCTCCATGGGATTTTTATGTGCATATCACTCAAGTCTGTTCCTAAGTTCATAAGAGGCAAGGAATGCTGTTTCTTTGGGCAGATGGATACATTACTAAAAATCACAAACCCACTAGATCAACAAGGACTATATAATTACCATGGAGAAATAAAGCCAGTAAATCTATCTGGTATAAATTATAGGGCTATGAAGTCATACATAATGAAATAAATATTTAATTTTTCTGAAATCCAAAATCTCACTTTAGAAACAGGAATATTAAAATTTAATTTCCATTTCTTATGATGAGTACAGTGTGGTTGAGTGGTTTCAGCATGTGCGTGTACTCCCAAGCACTTCTGAAACCTATTCCTGGTTCTGACATTGATTCACACCCTGGACCGAGACAAATCATTCAACCTCTCTGTACTCCTCGCCCATCTGTAAAGCTGAGATAATGCTGACCTGCTTCACAGAACCATTAGGAGAATTAAGAAACATCTGTTCTGCAACTTGAAGACATGAAATGCTCTAAAAATGCAAAATACTGTTATTCAAGAGATGCATAAAACCTTCCAGGGTTTGGAGATTTTTGCATTGTCACCAAATTTCTTAGCACCTGGCAGGAATGATTTCTCCTTCAATAATTTGGTCAGCTCCCTCTTTCTGTAAGATTTATTATTTCACTCTCCCAACTAAGTCTGTCACAATTAAAAGAAAGATGTTTACTCTCAGTTGGCTCTTCCCTAGAAATAATTGGCAGCGTGTTCCTTGCAGAGGCACAGCAGAGATCTCATCCTCTGCAAAAGACTCAACCCCTGACAATGCAGGTCCTGCTCTGCCAACAAATTCAAACAGTTTCTGCTTCCTAATTATGGAGAAGAGGTGAAGGGCTATTGAGGGACAGAAAATTATGCAATGGGAGCACAAACCAAGAGGAGAAAGGTTTAATAATTAGATCTTTTGCTGTGTATTTGAACAGAAAGAGCTTCTCTATAAGGGATGAAGAAAATATTTCTTTTCATCAAGAATTTGCATCTACATTGAACAGAGGGCAGCAAATCTGTGAATCAGATTGCAAGATTTGTATTTCAAAACAGTAGTATAATTGGCTTCCTTTTTTAAACAATCATATTTTATGCTATATTTCATGTTTTATCTATTCATTCTATGCAACATACTTCCAAAATTATTCTCTTTCTTTCTCTTCCTGCCTACTCAGGCTGTATTTATTTATCTCACTTCAGTATTTATTTACTTTTCTGAAGTAAAAGTTAAATGAACGTGTTATACCATATTTTTTTAATTGATACAATTTCAAGTAAATTCTATTTGTACACCTAAAATTTCAGTAAAATATTTTAGATCTCTGGGAATAGGTCTTATTTTCTAAAGCAGCCATTCTTTGGAAAAAAAACCCCTGTGCATCTTACAAAACCAGATATATAGAATACCTTTATAATTGACTAGGGAGAAAGATAAGACTTGCAACCCATTTTTGTCAGAGGTGGGTTAGAGGTGGTTTTTCAGCTTCTGCTGTGCTTGAGTGGCATTAATAATGACCTTTGCATGATTAACTCAAAAGCCTAACCTGGAAAGATAGCCAGCTCTACCTTAATTGCCATTATTATGGTATTCACTTTGGCCTTGAAGTCTTCAGTAGGCTGTAAAATAGTGTCTATTCCAAATAAGCTCAGTTCTCTCCTAGCTATCTATCTCCCTTATACACAGTCACAGATTACAAGGGCAGAGAGAGTTTTTGTCATCAAACCTCCTCCTGCAGACTGATCTTTTGGATATCCTTGGTGGTGAATGTCCTTTAGCCCTGATCAAACTGCGGTTGAGCTGAATTCCTCCTTCTAGGAAATCAATGGTCTTGAATTAAAGATTTCAAGTATCCATTCTGCTTATGGCCAGTTGTCCATCTACTTATCTAATTAGAAATATTGTTTCTTATTTTTAAGCATTGAGTAGTTTGGCTGGATATTGTTATGCTTTTGTGTAAGAGAGAAAGGAGCTGTCACTAGGAATGACAAAATAAGTATTTGTAGGCTGATCATATCACTTGGTAATTTTCTCTTAAAGAAGAGTAAGCTAATCAAGCCTCTAAATACGTGGTAAGTTTTCCAAATCTTGAATCATTTCTGTAGCCCTGTAGTCAACCCTTTCCATTCTGTCAGCTTACTCTCTGAAAAAACCCTATTTTAAGATGAATTTAATCATTTCACTGCGGTTTCAGCTCGAAGGTGAACATTTCTAGAAATAATAATTCTCTACTGCTCTTTCTGTAGATATGTAAATCCATGCTCACAGGAGAAAGATAAAAGACAATACCTGAAGTAATCATTTTACTGTACAGGGACTAAACTAATTCCCTTCCATATACATCATATGCAGCACTATTTCTGAGGCAAATAATTGAAAATACACAGGTTTGGCCACCCATAACCACAACTGACCTGAAGCTACGTGGGCCAGAATAATGCTCCAAAAGCAATTGTCTCTGTTGCATTGATAAACTTTCTTTTGAGGCAATTCCCAGTGTTTCACCAACATCACCTCAGTATTCACCCCCAGTACCTGAGGCATTTTAAATTGGTGCAAAGAGGTTGTGCTCCAAGTTTCGATGAAAGATTGTGCTGATGTGGCCCAGGGAGCTCAGCACTGAGCACTGGGCAGCATTTGAAGAGCAAGGTCACAGGGCAGCTGGAATCCATCAGCATCTGTAAAGGATGGGAGCAGCCCAGTGGAGCACAAGTGTGGGCTGTCAAGCTTAAAGGAGGGAGATGTGGTATTACAACAGTGTTTTGCTTCTATGCATCATACAAGTTGTATGCTAGTGTAAAAATCCATTGCTATTTATCTTTATATTTTGCTCATTCTCAATGTCAGTACAGTGCCCCAAATAAGACATAATTTTATAACATGTAAGTGCTCCAGCTGACCTTATGAATAGATATAAAATTGTAATGTAAGGGTTTTGAAATCACACACAAAATAACAATTTCTGCTAAGTCCTTCTTTTGTTGTTTGTTTCTAATTAAACAAAACAAAAGAAGGTAAAAGCTAATTTCTGTCCACAAAAAAAAAAAAAAAATTAAAAATGTTAATTCCTCAGAACGAATTTCCCAGCCTGGAGAAACCGGAGTTCATATGGAAGTCATTCCCAAATGCACCATGAATGCTACTACAAATATGCTTTAGATAAATTTTGCAATTTCCTTTTGCTACATTTTCTGGTAGTATTTTACATTCTGCCTTGGGCACAGATCTCAACACAAGGGGCTGGATAATGCAGCTGTAGCTCATGTCTGAGTGTACCTATGCCATGAAAACTCTCATTGCCTTCAATGATATATCGGTGTATCTAAGGCATATTTATATGTGCAAGAGTTGATGACTAACATGAGCATCTGCTTCAAAAATACCACAGCTAGAGCTAAGATATTATTATAGACGGTCTATTGTACTTGCAAAAGACAAGTAAAGAGTTCTTGGTTGAGAATATATGTCAGAAAAATGACATGTTTTCATCACTTTCAGCCATAGTTAAAAGACTCTGAATACATTAACCAGCTGAAGGAAAAATACTTTCAGCTTTTGTGTCACAGTGGGAATCTGTAAATGCAAGTCATGATGTAACAGACAATTAGTGTGAATTCAACCATTCATCATTTCTGAAAAGCAGGTTTAGTTGGGTTTTTTTAACATACATGGAGAGATGTGGTATTTTTTGCCAAGTTTACAATGCTCCAGTTGTGGGGACCCAAGCTAAGGAAAGGGGTTTAGGGTGGGTAGGAGTGACTCAGTAACTGCAGCTGAGTAGTTTTTTAATACAAAGATTTAGACCATTAGTTATCTCAACTCAAGTAGATGTTCCTGCATTGCTTTCCAAAATGATCCAAATCCTTTTGATGAAAATCTGGTCAATAATTCAGCATGCCAACTGGCATGGGATCCTGGCTTTTGCTTTCAATAACTACTTATCAGTAGCTATTTCTTCTGATTTCTTTCCTAAATCAGACTTGCTATTTCCTTTATGCAGAAGGCTTCAGCCGTACTCCAGGGACTGAATTCCAAGAATGTACACAGATGGTTGTGCTACCTCTAGGAATGCATAGCATTGTTTCTGAAAGGGATTCCTAGTGCTGGCACTAGCAAGAACCTGAGGATTACTGTTTTGAGTAAAGTTTTCCTCTTGTAATCATGTACTGACTCAGAATCATCCCTTTGTGCCCAGGTGGATGGATAGCCACGTTCCTTCTCACTGCCCAGCTCTGTGTTTCTTAGGCTGACCTGGACATTTTCCCTGAATCCAGTCTGACAGCATGAGCCTCTAACACCCTTTGATAGGAGTAGGCTGCCATTTCATTGCATGGGGGCATGAAAGTATGGAGTCCATCCCTCAGGTAAATTACACTTTCAAATAAAATTGTGGCAGATTTAAGAACTGAGTGTAAAAAATAATGGGCTGATTGTGAGCAACAAAGTTTAAAAAAAAATAAAAAAAGGAAATTACTTTTTACTTACTTGTGGGAAGTAAAGCAGGGAAAAAAAGATAAAAGTTGCTAGGAAAGATGTGGTCATGTAAGGAAAAGGTGTCAGGCTTCTGTCAAAGGCATATCCACAACCATGAGCATTGCTGAAATGGCTCAAAGGAAGCACAAGGGGATTTGTACCAGAAAAATCTGGAAACATGTATAGCATCTTTACTCAGGACGAAAACCATCAATTTTCAAGTATATATATGAAGAGAGAGAAAGTAAATTAAAACATTTACACAGGCAGGTTTGTCCGTTCCATTTAAAATCTAATGCTAAAAATGGGGAACCTGATCCCTGAAAATGTTCCTGTACCTGTGCAGATTCTTTCCATGTTGGTACAATCCTCTGCTTAGCTTTATCTCCCTGTCACAAATTTCATTTTTTCTCATGCATTTAGAGCAGCACTGGTGTCACTATGGCACACAAGAAGAAGAAAAAGGAGATTGTTAATGCAAATATGGGACTATGAAGCAAGAGACTTGGTTATTATCCTCTGCTCCTCTGGTGCCTCTCTGCCTCGCAGGCTGCAAGGAGGCTGTACTCCTTGGTACCTGTGAAATCTTCAGACAATGTCATACTGAAAGAACCTAAAACGCAAGCACAGACTTAATATTAGCTGCCACCAATCATCTTCAGCATATTTTATCACTATATTTTGTTGGATTCTTTTTCCATGATTGAATTATTATGAGCAGACTCTTATCATGTCCTCTACCAGCCAGCCCTTTCCTCTCTTTCAGTTTATCCCTGAAACTCCACTAAAAAGGAGACAAAATTTAGTATAAAATTTGTAATGGCCAAATAAATTGGCATTTCCAGGCTGCCTCGGCTGGATATATATATATATATATATATATATATATATATATATATATACAGACAAGAACAGTGTGGGAGCTGTTTCCCAAAAAAAATGTTGAAAGTCACTAGTGACATAAGAGTTATTAGTACATATAATTTCTACAGTGTCAAATAAAAGAACTAATGAAAAATAAAAGAAAATGTTCTTTCCCAGAAAGTAAATGTTATAAAGCTGTTTAATTAATATGATGGCTTAGTGGGTGCCATTAAGCACCTCTTTAGGTTAATTTTAATCTCAGCAGGGGTGTGGATAAATAGGAACTAATTTTACACCTTCTTCCAGATATAGCATTATTTTATTAAATCAAAAGGGACTAGGCTCTCCCAGTCATTGCATTATTTGACTGCACTAGGAGGTGACAAATTGTTTCTCTGATTTAAGCCTCGCAGTAGCATTTAGACCATTATTTATATAAAAAAACAAACAAACAAAAAAACCTAATAAACCAATAAATAATAGTTTAAGCCTGCACTGCCCACTTACTCACACACTAATAAATGTGACAATTTGAGGCCAAACTTGAAGCTGAAGGGCAATGTCCATTTCTGGAGTAGAATTACATTTCTGACCACTCTCCTGCTCTTAAACAAAGCCAGATCAGCACATTTTTATTTAAGTCCTTACAAGAAAGGACACCAGAAAATACAGTGATTCATCCAAACATGGTGTTTCCAGTGAAGAGCTCTATCAGAACTTGTTTTCTCCCAAGACAACTGTCTATATATGAAACACAGAGATACATCTATGGCAATATTTCCACAGCTACACTCCCAGCATTTCTTCGATGTTAAGGTTGACATATTCCTGTTATTTCACAGTTAAAACCATATCTTTTAATAGTTCCTATAGACTTTTCTCTTTTGATCATTTCTTAAACATGCATAAACTAAGAGCACCCTTGCTTTTCTCCCAGATTGCCTTTCTAGTGAGGAGAGGAATTTTATATGAATTTTCATCAGTAACTGAGACAATTAAATAAACACTTCACAAAGGTTCAGCAATTGATTTTGACAGAAGGGAAATACTGCAGTGAAAGTGCAGAGGAAACGGGATGATACAACTTACCTGACCTTACATTACACACAGGCTGACAAACAGATTTACAGGGCTTCAAAAGGATGCATTAATTTTTTGATACTTAAAAGTTTAAATATTTAAATCTGGATTTACTTGTTATCCTAAGCAGCCTCCTGCAGGTTTACAGGCCTAAGTTCTTCAGATTTGTCTAATTCTAGGCTGTCTTTCCCTGACACACTGGAGCAGGTTTTAGCAAATGCACTTGTTTTCTGAGTTGTTGCAGCAATTTCAGCCTGTTCTGAACTCAAGTGCATGGCTTGAACGCTGCTCATTCTGGGCAATGCTAAGGAACCCATAGGGTCCAGACCTCAGTTGCTCTTTGATATGGAATTTGAAACATGAATTGAGAAATGTGTCCTGTTGCACCTACAGCTTGGCCTCTGGCTGCTCGCATCCCCAGAACCACAAGCAAGTGAAAGAGAAAAGTAAACAACAACCACCTAACAAGCAAAACCAAAACCAACAACAACAACAAAAATATGACAAAAAACCACCTCACCTCTTAGAAAGGAAGTAATTATTTTATATCTCCAGCATCTCAAAATTTGAATATAACAGTATGCCAAGCCATCTTAATATATCAGAAAGAATCAAGGGTGTATGAGAGCAGTTTAATAACAGATTTAGTGTAAGAGGCAATGAAGTGATAAGAATTTTAGGAATTTGTTTATAACAATCAAAATAAAAAGAGGATAGACATGAGAGCACAACCTAATGCACATTATTAGCATTACCTACAGTCTATGCCAGTCTAAGTTCTGCTAAATGGTTTCTCTGCTCACTTACTATCAGGCCCTTCTGTGGTATTCCTTGTGTTCCTTTCCCCACTGCAACGTGAGAGTTTAATATAGAAGACAATATTGGTGTTCAAAGCCCTGCTACACTCTCTCTCATCCTGCACCTGCTGTGACAGGATGCTGGTTTCCAGTTCTGAAGGAAGACTCTTTGTCAGCCCATTCCCAGAACTTCATTACTCATTACAATTATAAATGGTGCACATTGATAAAATAACGCATTCTTAGATTCCTAGACCTCATGACCTATCCTGATCAAGAAACTCCTGCTTTGCTCTCTCTTTGGACTATGCAGTGGTTTTCAATTTGATGCTGAACTTCTTTATTCATAAACTTCACTGTGTCTCATGACATGACAACATTTAGGGGAAAAGGAGAGAGGTTAATTCCTCACCTCACTCTAAAGAGCCTTATAAGTGTCTCTTTCTAAACACAATAAAATATAATTTTTCATCCTGAGAGAATGGCTGCCTGCAAGCCCATGCAAGCAATACAGCAGTCAAAGATGCTGTTGTAAAGCCATCCTTTCAGTGCAGTTTCTTTCTTCAAATGCTTGAGCACCATTAAAAGAAACACTGCACTTACACCTGAACAGGTACCAGTTAGGCGTCTCTCTTCTTACACTTAAATATATTTTGATCATGCATCACTACGGTGCTGGTTACCAGCAGGGTTATTGGGGCAATTCATTTGTATTGGATGGAAATGGCAGCTGAGGAAATGAAGATGTGCTGAAGGAAGTTATAAATTATTTTAGTATAATTTTAAAATTCTTGTTGGCAGTTACAAACAAACAAACCTTTTTTCCTTCTTTTCTCCTTCATTCTGTAAGACAGCAGACAGTCTGTGACAGAACCTTAACTCCCTAAATACCACACTACCAAAATTCAGAATCTGCCTCCTCCAGCACAAAGCTGATTTTTGACAGTTACATGAGATCCAAAGCTTCTGGAAAGTGAGGACTAAGTAGAGCTCTTGGATCCCTGAGCCTAAGCTGCCTGCAACTGCAGGAGAAAAGCCCTAACATTCTCAATGTCAATTCACCATCAACCAGTCTGACATCGGTCAGGATAGTTTGCTCTTGCTGCTGCCATTAAAAATACATTTGCAAAGCAAAGTGTTTTAATCATTAAAAATGTCTAATTTCCATCCTTGAGGCAAGTGGCTATTTATCAGCACTCGAGCCATTGTTACTATTTATTCTACCTCAAATACCTTCTGACATTCCTGGCATTTACTCCTCTTCCCCACAGTTCCTTCATGGCTATCAATATTAACTTTTCTCTGACTTGACTGCACTAAGATGGACAAACCAAGCTCTCCAGTTTTTATTTTCTGGGTACAGGTTTTCTAAGCTGAAGACAGATATCTATGTCATGAATTTTTGAGGTGGAATCAATTCCACCTTTTCAATGTAAAATCTTGCAGGCCAATTTACTGCAGTGTAACACTGTCTGCTGGATCTCCTTGAGCGTGCAATTTCAATAGAATTGGAGAAGAGCAACAATCTCCTTTGGACAAAAAAAATTAATGTTAAGTAAATAATTCTAACAATTTATTGAAACAAGTCCTTGAAAATTAGCTTTAACACCAAGGGGGAACTCAAAACCTTAGGGAGTTACTTTAAAAATATTAATGGAGGAAAATAAGGAATTTTAATGATAATATGTTAAATATCTTATGACTTGAAGCACTTCAGATGCAATTGATCTCACCACAGTGGTGACAAGTTAGGGAGCAGTGAGAACAGAGACTTATCATCAGATAAAAAGCTCAAAACAGAATTACATTCTTTGCTTGTCACCAAAGCACTAATACAGAGAGGGTGTGGGAAGGCAATTTACATACAAAATTGGAGCCACATAGCTAATGTAGTCTGATTTTTCACTCGAACTACATTTCACTGACAGAAGGGTCTTTTTCTATAGCCAAACACTTAGGCAAAATGGGTGATAGTGTTTCTCATGCATTATCCTATTTTCTATAGCGCTGGAGAATTTTGTGTTCTGCTAAAAATTGTAAGCTAATCAAATGAAAAGTGGCCAGTCTCTGTCTTCTCGTCATTTCAAAACCCCTAAAAATACTATTTACAAAGTATGCAACTGGAAAGCTACACTGAATAATGTATAAAGAACACATTTCTTTGAATTTCATAGCCTTTTGATGGCAAAAACTTGACAGACTGAAGGATGTTATTCTGTCATGTAGCAAGCTAGATGAAGAGATCTGTAAAGTTTTTTTCTTTCAAACGCATCCATCTTCTGGAAGTTGATATCTGGGAGTAAAATAATGTTACTTCTTTGATGGGGTTTTTATTAGTTTTATTTTTATTTTTAATATATACATTTGATGGTCAATTATTTTTTCCAAAATCTTCTCCTGAATGTTGACTGCCTAGAATCAACTCTTTCTTCTCTATCACATGCAATGCTTTCCTTGATGACCCTTGACAATTCCTACCTGACAGGATAATTGGGTGATATCCTAAATTCAAAGGGACTCTGCTGACTTCCCATTGGGAATGCTCCATTACAACAACTCACTTGGACCTCCTGGATCCTGGTCCCTTAGCAAAAGATTTCCCAGGGTCAAAGGCAAGGCCATGTCCAAGAAGACACGTAGGGTTCACCGTCTCTGAGATGAATGTGCTACCAACAGGCAAGCAAAGGGACCAGGAATGTTTGTCCCAGTGCAACTCCTGCACTGGTAGAACACCTTGGCTTTCTCCTCGATCCAGCTACCTTCCTCTTCATATGTTGCCTCCCAGCCACGAGGCAGGAAAGTCTGGTTAGAATGAGCACGAATTACTGCACACTTCATTCCACAATTTCAGGAAATTCCTCAACAGTCCTCTCTGTTAATAGGCATACTATTACCTGTGCTTTATTCCCACTATAAAAATTAGTCATAATATACCATCTGTTTTCCCCCTTAGTCAGCAGCCAGTATTATAGCACTACACACAAGAGCATCAGTGGATTCCAGGGTGCAGATACATTTTTAGTGATCATTTTGACTTTTTCATTTGTGGAAAAGCAGATTTCTTCCTTTTCAAGGATGATTTTATGTTGTGCTTTTTCCGAGAAAGTGGAATTATTAATTTAACCCCTGCAGCAGTCTCAGTTACAAAATACACATTGAATATGAGATATTTAATGTGCACAGCTGGTGTGACCATTTAAAAAAATTAGGAAGAAAATAGATTCTTGGTTTTCAATTTCTTCCCTAAAAGAATAAAAAAAGGCACATTTTGTTCTGCTCTAATTAGTATGTGTGCCAGTGCATGACTTCCAAAGCAGGCAGATGCTTTGAATGAAGTGTAATGTAGATTTTCATTAATCTTCTTTGGCATAAGACTTTTCTTCTGCTATGTGTATGCAGGAAGTAATGACTAGAAAAGATGAGCAATCACAGGCAGTTCTAACCATCTTAAGCTGGCTTTTGTAAAGGGCAAGACAGGGTCATAAAAGAATATGGTTACCTCAGCGTTTGACATCTCTCGGTTTCTGGTTTTTCATTATAATGAAGGGTTGGGGGTAATTCCTTTTTAATACAAAATATTAAATTCAGGTAAGGGGACTCTAAAGAAATTAAATATCAATGCGCTGACAAATGCATGCATTTCAATCAGTTCTGGGACCAGCACAAGAGAAAACCACAGATACGTTTTCCTTACAGCCAGCAGAGAATTCAAAATTGTATTTCCTGAAACCACTTTCCTGTTTAAAAAGGAGTAAGGAGAGCTTTTCCGTCTTGCTGGAAATGAAAGCCTATCAATGAATAGTTCTAGAGTAAAGCTGGAATTACTTTCATCTTTTCCCACCTTAATTTAGGGATATTCTGGATTGCTTTAGCTATGGCTCAAGTAGAAAAAAGCTTGAGGTAGAGACTGTGCTTGTTTTCTCTTATTAAACAGTGCAGCTAGGTTATTCTACCAAAGATTCTATGTTTGGTGAAAGTCCATGCACCACAGTAAGAACTGAGGATGCTACAGTGTCAGCAGCAAAAACCACTCTCTTGCTAGGAGAAGACTGACATGAAGACTGAAAGACAAATATAAACAACCCTTCAGAGATACTCTCTTAATTTTGAGCATATCCTGAAGGTGTGAATTTTCCATTGTTGTGTTCTTCCATTCAGCATAATCAATTTTATTTTTTTGAGATCAATTCTTTTTGGGATCACTGCTATCATTACTGTTTGTTTCCTGCAGTGTCTTCCACATCTTCTCTTTCATGAGGCAGTCACTGATTCCCTCTGCACCCTTCCCTTCCTTTGTGAGCTTTGCGTCTCAACACTTTCCTACGCTTTTAAAAAGAGACTTAATAGATTGCTGGTCTATACGTTAGATTTGGGATTGACTCCTAAGTGGACGTAATGAGACTGGGAAGCTCATGCTCGTTCAGAGACATTGACTTCAGCAAACACTGTTGCTCAGCTGTCTTTCTCATAATTATGAGGTCAGAAATCTAGCTTCTTACCTAAAAGCCTCGATTTTGTCTTCAATAAGGAACAGGCCCCTAAACACACTATGCTGAATAGCTCTGAGCTAAAGATGGCATGTTTGACAGCTAAGCATAAGAGAAATTCAATTAAAGAGAAAAAAATGTTCCTGGAATAACAAAATCATTAATTACAGAAATGGATTTCTATTTACAGTACAAGTGAAATGATGACTTAAGAAGATTACAGAACAACGTGCAGTACAGAACATTGCTTACAGGATGAGCATAAGCCAAAAACAGAATGAAAATTATATGCCATAATTTGAGATAATACACAGGGGATACAAAAATATGTTCTAAAAATAGAGCAGAAGGAAATACATTTCCTTCTGACCTCTGAAGAAACAGGCAAAACCATTAAGCGTTAACATTTCCTGATGAAGCTTTAAAATAACAAAAGGAGGAAAAAGTGGATTTAATCTACTGTAAGTATTACCTTTTCTGAAAGCCAAGCACAATAAAACAACACTTTTTCCCCAAAATAACAAGCATCTTAAGTAGTAAATATTTCTAGGAAAAAGAAAGGAAAGCTATTCCATTTGGGAAAGGTTTAGGATGCTTTAGGATGCAGGTTATGATGGTAGAACTAGGCAAAATGTTGGGTTTTCTAGAAATAGCAGAATTCATAGATTTTATAATATACATTTCATTCTCTCTTTGCAGAGTAGAATCAGTACATCTTATCTCTCAGGCATTAGTTAACATGTACACCTAATTTGCTGAAGATATAGGGTCCCATTCTGCACTCAGGTTTCCAGCCTTCTGCATAGGAACCACCTACTTATGGCTGACAAAACTGTCAGAACTTCCTGTGAACTGTTGTCCAAATGCACATTGCTCAAATACAAGACGTGGTGGGGCTCTGCAGTTTTTGCTTTTTCTTCAGTGTGAAATTTTATAGATGAGTGATAGTCAAGCTGATAAAGGGAAGAAGACTGGCTGGCCTTAGATCTCCTCTGTGTCTGTTTCTGCTAGTCTAAACTCTCAATAAATGGTACCTCTCCCTATGGCAATGCTGCTACAGGGGCTGAAATATCACTTACTGCCCAGATTTTATAAACACGCTACAACCTGCATTTTGTGTTAACTCCACTCTCTTGTCAAACAGTTTCTGTAATGCATGCTGAAGTTGTGCAGGATATCCGTTGGCTTTATCAAATAAAGGATTGAAAATCCTAAAAAAAAATCAAACAAAAAAAAGCATTCAGAAGCTAAAACAAAGCCCATTGAAACTAGTGTTTCTCTGATTCGTTCAAACAGTAAAAACAATCACATTGCACCTTGTACTGGTTTGCAGTGGTGTTACTGTCTTAGCTACTGTAAAACTGGCCTCGTTGGCACCTGGACACCACGGCAGAGACAAGGACCACTTTGATCTCTGCCCTTCGGTGTTTTGTTTTGGGGCTTCCAGGGTTTTATGTATAATTTTTCAGTATGCAACATTGTGTTAATCCATTATTTGTTCATTTTATTGTACATATCTATATCTATTAATCTATGGGTATAAAGCAATGGTAAATCTTTCTCTTCCATCAGTTAACATTAAATTTAAATACAGAAATCAGCATAAAATCACCAGATTCCACCAAAATAAATCAACTACTCAAGCTCAGAGAATGTATTTAATATCTGAAGAGAAAAAAAAGAAATTTTTGCACAAACAGCTCACAACTTTTCTGTAGGTACCTGCATTGAGATCAGTCTCTACTCAAAAAAATCACTTTAAGTGACATACATTTCATAATTTAGGCATTGAAACCCTCTGGCTAATGACAGTAGATCCATGAATGTGTACTTTAGCTTTAAAGCTATTTATAGAAACTATTGATTCAGTAGGTTATTCTGAAACAGAACACACTGAGACTGGATCTCCTTCATTTGGATCTTAACATACTGAAAATGATCTAATGAACTAATCAAAGCACCAACATATTGTTTACTTTATTTAGAGGTTTGAGCTTCCTATATTGCAATATTTCATAAATGAATACAATAGTGGAAGAGCATACACTACAGTGTTTCTGTGTAGTTATGTAGTTATAAAGGAAAATCTTGCTCTCAAGGCTGACACTATAGCAGTGGAGTGCTTCATTGGCTCAGATAAATCATAATTTTTTAGCTGCAGCAAAAAAACCCCAGCCTACAAACAATGTTTGTTTCATAAAGAAAATTTTATATAAAACCTTACAGGCAGGAGAGAGATTCATATGAGATAAAGCTTCAAGGCAGATAAATCAAGAAAGAAGCAGGGGGATGGGCGGGTTAGGGAGAAGCAATACGCCAAAGCAGGCCACCAGTCTGACAGCTTACCTCTTGCAGGGATATTGTGAATTATTTCAGTAGTCATTACCTTAAGGAAGTTTTGACTTTGATAGCATAAATATTAAATATTTTTAAAGATGAAAGTGCCAAAGAAACTGTGTTGAATTTTTTTTTCTTCCATACCAAAGCAGCAGTCATTAAATAGACTGCTCATGGCTACAGAGAGATAATAAACCTGCACAATGTGACCTTAGAAATGATCAACTGTGGATTTCATTAACATAACTCTAAACTGAGCTCTTAGAATTTCAGCTTTGACCCTTTGCAACATCAAATATTTTGGCTATGATGCCTCCTTAGGGTGCTTTGTGTATAAATATTGTTAATGTGACAGGAGAATAAGCCAGTCATAACTAAGCAAACAATTAAGATTAACCAAACCACAACAATAACAATCAGAAAAAGACTTTGTGTGTTATGTGTTCAGTTATCTATATTTAAAATTCCATTAGGGAAAAATCTTTTGAAGACTCAACATTAGCTTCATTTTTAAAGTAGTATTTAGGCTAGGCAATAACATTCAGAGCAGCAAATGGTGCCAACTTAAGGGTGACAGAGTATAAATAAATATTCTTCTCTGAAGAGTGCATATTTCAGTATCTTGGGGCTTTTTGCAAACAAGTGGGAGATTTAGCACCCATATAATACTTGAATATTATTTTCCAACTGAAAGCTGATGAAAGAGTTAAAGTATTTTTTAGACTCTTAAAATGTAGCTGAGGCAGAACATAAAATAAACAGTAGATAAGATGGGTCTCCTGAGAAGAGAAACGTGTGACTCATTAGCTGAGCCCAAATCCTCCTGGGCAGCAGGATCCTTCCCTGCACACCTCCTGCAAGCTCAGCTCCTTTCTGCTGGGCTACACTGATGGAGCGGCTCAGCTCTGACAAAGCAGAGAGTTCCTGAGGAGGGCTTTCCTGGCAAAAAATAAATGAGAGAATGTGGAAAGCAGGGGACAGCAAAACAAATAAAGCTTCCAGCATCACAACTGGGCCTAGGGCATACATAAGGAAGCAGCTTGGAAGGGAATCCTTGTCCTATGGGGGGGAAAAACAAAGCCCAGACAGTACATGGGATGACCTAAAATACAGCTTCAGTAGGATCAACTACTACAGCCTCAATCCATCTTCCCTAACAAATGCTGATCCTGCTGCCCTCAGTGGTGGAGGAGATGGTGTCTGGGGCACAATTCAACCCAGCACAGACAAGGACTCCCCAGAAATACATCAGGGATGGGTGAGAGATAAAATGGGATTGGTGCTGGCATCAGATCCCTCCAGAACAAGAGGTAGAAAGGATTCATTCCTGTGGCTGCCAGTCCCCACCTGTGTGTTGTTCCCCTGAAGAAAAGCCAAGGCAACTTTGTGCCTGCCAGAAGAGTGGTCTTGATTTGAGTACAACAACCGGAGGTCTGAAAAAAGCCTCACAGCAGAAATCTGAGCACAGAAATTAAAGAAATAGAGGAGCAGCAAGTAATCACACACATCCCACGTGTGTATAGCCTTGTTTCTGCAGTCAGATCAACTAGTAGAAACCCACTGATTTCACCTAAATCAAGATTTTGCAAACACTGAAAATGAATAGAAATTTTTGCTGTAAAAATGTTTAAAAAAAATGCAAACTGACAATTTTTATTACTCAGAGGCAATAAAGTTACATCTCAAGCATACGAAATGACAATTTATCAAAGCCCCAACCCCAGCTGGAGAATTCATGACTTCTGGAATACAAACAGTAAAACCCTTAATGAGACAAGTACCACAGCTAGAACTGCTGCTTCAGAAACACCCTGAGCAGCCGCAGTTACCCAATTAGCGATCTGGCAGGAATGTGAGCACATTTCCCCATTCAGCTCTACAGAAGAAAAATAAATATTTAATGTATGTAAACTCAGTCACTGACTGATCATTAAGCATTACCCTAAAGAAATAGGAATATCTTATAATATTCTCACACACATTTTTTTCAGCTTTTCTCCATATTTTTCTGGAGATTAAAGAACAAAAGTAGGATTTAAATTAAGAGCTCCAAGGTTTCATAAAATAGCTTTGTGTGTTTATTGTCTACACTAGAGTACTGCAAATAAGTATACCAGAAATGTAGGTCATAAGTACCTAAAATATAGTTTATGAGTGAGAAAAAAAATGCCCATGATGCTGAACAACCCTACGCCTCCTTCGGGGTTTTTGGGGAGCTGGAAAAAACTCTTCACTTCTCTTTCTGAAGTGCAGTTTTGCTTCTCAGAGGAAAAGGACCATTCACTTTCACTGTCTTTGCTCCAC